>NC_141153.1:105034863-105346252 GCF_053477565.2 Lygodium microphyllum
TCTGGTTCAAGTATTTCAGTCTCTTCTTCTAATAAAGGTGGGTTTTCATAAACAGGGTGGATAGGTAATTGGCCTCTAAATGGTCTCAATAAACTAATGTGAAATGTATTATGAATTTTCCAATGAGATGGCAATTCTAACTTGAATGCATTATCATTAATCTTATGAATGATTCTAAATGGTCCATAGAATCTAGGAGCTAATTTGACAACTGGATGTCTATCTACACTTTGCAGTCTACGCTTTTGTATTCTAAGCCAAACATAATCATCAACTTTGAAATTCATGGCTTGTCTTTTCTTGTTGGCTTGTTTGGTATATGATTGTTGGGCTTTAGCAATCATATCCTTAACCTCATCAAAAATACTGTTATGCATAGTAGCAATATCATCAGCACTTTGAATTTTATTAGACAAAGATGCAACAGGGGTAGATAATCTATATCCATAAATAACTTCAAAAGGTGCTTTCTTTGTAGATGTGTGCGGTGTATTGTTGTATGCAAACTGTAATAAATGCAAATGAGTATCCCATGTCTGAGGTTTAGAGATAGTATATGCACATAAAAGATCTAAAATGGTACTATTTGTGGCTTCTGTTTGTCCATTTGTTTCTGGATGAAATGCAGATGAGAAATCAATCTTTGTGCCTAGATTTGCAAACAGTGTAATCCAAAAATTATTACAAAATCTAGAATCTCGATCTGAAATAATCACTTTTGGCAATCCATGGTTAGTAAAAACAGTTTTCAAAAATAATTGTGCTGCTTGTGATGCTGTTAAAGTTTTCTTACATGCAATGAAATATGCTTGCTTACTAAATCTATCTACAATTGTCCAAATCATGTCATGGTTAGATTTAGTATTTGGTAAACCAGTAATGAAATCCATAAATATATGTTCCCAAGGTTTAGATGGAATAGACAAAGGCATTAGTAATCCATACTGTTTACCATGATGTCTCTTTATTCTTTGACAAATCAAACATTCAGAAACGAAATTAGATACATCTGCATCCATATGCGACCAATAAAAATCTTCAGTTAACATGCGTAATGTAGAAATGATACCTCTATGACCTTGATATGGGGGACAATGAATTTCATTCAAAACAAAAGATCGGAATGGAATAGTAACACACAGTCTCTTTTCAAAAAACATAAATCCATCATTATATGACAATGAATCAACAGGAATGAAATTATTTTGAACTAATTTTTGCCAATCAGAATGAAAAGTAATATCCTGGTGATATGTGTCTTTCATAGCAATCAAAGAATCAAAAGATATGATAGAAATATTATGAATTGCAGGTCTTCTACTCAATGCATCAGCAACTACATTTTCTTTTCCAGGTTGGTATTGAATGATAGGATGAAAACTTTGAATGAAGGAAGCCCATTTGATATGACGGTCAGAAATTTGGGGTTGGCTAAGTAGATGTCTAATGCTTTGCTGGTCGGTCTTTATCATGAATTCTGAACCCATTAAATAATGCTTCCATTGTTTTAATGCTTGTACAACTGCTAATAGCTCCTTGTCATAAATGGAATATTTGAGCTCAGAGGGTTTTAGCTTAGAACTAGAATATGCTATTGGATGGTTGTCTTGCATTAATACGGCTCCTATTCCTGATCCGCTAGCATCGGTCACAACTAGAAAGAATGGTCTATTAAAGTCAGGCAATTGTAGAACAGGGGCATTGGTTAATGCACGTTTCAGTAAATCAAAGGATTTCTGCTGAGTTTCAGTCCATTGATAAACAATTCCTTTCTTAAGAAGTTTTGTTAATGGTAAAGCAAGTAATGAGAAATTACGTACAAACTTCCTATAGAAACTAGCAAGACCAAGGAATAAGCATAATTCATGTACATTTTTAGGAATAGGCCAATGTAATATTGCATCAATTTTCTTAGGATCAACTTTAATTCCTTCTTTTGATACAATATGTCCTAAATATTCAATTTCCGTCTTAAAGAATTCACTCTTGTCAGGATTTGCAAACAATTGATTTTCTTTCAGTAATTGAAAAACTAATGATAAATGCTCATAATGCTCTTTTTCACTTTGACTGAACACCAAAATATCATCAAAGAAAACAATCACACAATATTGATATTTTAGAAAGATACGGTTCATCATTCTACTGAAAGTAGCAGGTGCATTAGTTAATCCGAATGGCATGACTAAGAATTCGTAATGGCCAAACTGTGTTCTGAATGCAGTCTTAAATATGTCGGATCTATCTAGCCTCACCTGATGATATCCAGACTTAAGGTCAATTTTACTAAATATAGAAGATCCTTGCAGTTTGTCCATAAGGTCATCAACTCTAGGTATAGGATACCTATTCTTTACAGTGATCTTATTTAATGCTCGGTAGTCAATACACATACGATAGGTATTATTCTTTTTCTTGACTAAGAGTACATGTGCACCGAATGGAGAACTGCTAGGTCGAATTAAGCCTCTATTTAGTAATTCTTCAACTTGACTCTGGATTTCTTTTTGCTCTATTTGATTGTGCCTATATGGTGCTTTGCAAGGTGGTTGTGTGCCAGGAATTAAATCAATCTTATGGTCTTCTAGACGTGAAGGTGGTAAACCTGGTGGTAGGTCTTCTGCAAAACAGTCCTTAAAATATGCAAGAAATTCCTTATGCCTAGGATGCATATGATTTTCCTTTGCGTGCAATTCATTCACCCAAATGAGATATGATTTAGTATTCTTGCGTAGTGCACGTTTTGCTTGAGTATGCGAAAGCAGTGGAAAAATATGAGATGCATGCATACCATATAATGTAATAGATTTTCCTTGAAAATTAATATTCATTGTGTGCGTGGAATAATCTATATTTGGATTATGCTGGTGTCTCCATGGCATTCCTAGAATAATGTCGCTTGACTGTAATGGAACAACTAAGAAATTTCTTCTTTCAATGTATGCACCAATTTGAATTTCTAAATCTTGAACTTCTTGTGTGCCATTGTACCGAGTGCCTAAAAATGCAGCTTTTATGCGATAATGCGTAGGTACAGTATGCAAATTCAATTCCTTTACCAATTTTGCTGAAATAAAGTCATGGGTACTACCGTCATCATGCAATATAGTTCTTTCTTTTCCATGCACCATACATTTCATAGTCAACAATGAATGTGGAGTAGGCATACCTGGTAAAGTGTCGGAAGTAGTAGTAGGATCATCCTCATCTTCAGTGAAATCTGGCATATCCTCATGCTCGTCTTCGTCCATGGCTCCAAGGTAGTTGATATGTGCTGGTGGCTTCTTTGAATGACAATTTGCTGCGAGATGCCCTGGCTGGTGACACTTGTAGCATACTATTGGCTTGGCTTTAGTTACATTATTTGCAATAGCTGGAAGTCTGGGTACATTTGGATGTGCTTGTGGAATAGGCTTAGGATTTTGATTGACATTGGATGGTAATGCAGGTGGTTTAGGCCAATTCTTGCGGAAAGATGGTGATGAGAAACGACCTGGATTAAACCTTCTAAAATTGGAATTGAATTGTTTAGATCCATAATTACCATTGGCTTGGAATTGCTGTGGTCGTCTGTCTCTTCCGCGTAACTTATCTTCAGTGTCGTGAGCTAAGGAGATGGCGTCTTCAAGGGTAGCAGGCTTGAACATGTTCACTTCAGCGTAGTAATGTCCAAGAAGTCCAGACATATACTTCCGCTTATGCGTCGGCTCTGGTACGTCTTCAAGCATGCGTAGCTGTAGGAGTGCATTCCAAAAACGCTCTGTATAATGTGGAATAGGCTCACGATCCCGTTGTTGAAGTAAATCCCATTGCTTGATAGCCTTCTCATGAAATTGCGGTGGAAGGAAATTCTGCATGAACTTCTTCTTGAAATCTTCCCAAGTAGCAGGACATTCTATGCTCTTGCGTACTACAGTCCACCATAGTGATGCTCTGTCTATCAGATGATTAGTAACACACTTGATTTTATCTTTTTCGGGATAAGTTTCCTCATGAAAATAGTCATCAAACTGGCTAATGAATGATAAAACAGTCTTTCCTTCTCGTATGCCATTGAAAGTGCGAAACTTGAAACTTCGTTTACTTATCTTGGATTCCTTGCGAATGGTTTGTGCTTCAAGAGTGGCGTCGATGGTACGTCGAATCAAATCTTCAGCTTGAGGTTCTTCTTTGTCAGTGGACGCTCTTTGAAGTTTTGTCAATTGCGCTTGCAATGCTTGCCTAGCCCTTCGCTCTTCTTCCAATTGTAGCATGATTAGATCCAGCTTTTGTTCCATGGTAGGTTCAGGTAAGTCGTCTTCAGTCATAGGATCATCCATATGTGGGGTCGTCATCCTGTAAAACTCAATAAACCTTTCTCACTCAAAATCAGGTTAGTGGGATGAGCGTAGCTCAAATTTGGGGTTACAAGGCTATGTATTTTTGGGTATTTCTTTGTCTATTTTCAGAAAATCTGCAATATTTCTGTATCCGTTTGCTGAAAATACTTCAACGAACTTGTAGATAGGTAGAACACCTTGCTGCGAACAACTTTCCAGTTCAGAGTTTTTGCATACGAACAAGTCTTCTAGGAGTTTTGAGCACTAGTCAGTTCTGATTTAGTCTGACTTGCAGAGTTGCAGACTTAGCAGACTTGCAGAGTTGTTGACTTGCTGAACTTAGGCCGACTTGCAAAACTTGCAGAACTTGATTTCAATTGACTTGCTGAACTTGACTTCAGAAGTGCGGGACCTGGAGTATATCGACTTATCTGTCTTGTCAGACTTGCAGAGAGCTTAATGACTTAAGCTTAAGCTTAATAAGCTTAAAGAAGGAGTAAACAGGGCGGCGTCTGATTTCGTGAGGGGGGGGGGCGTTTTTTGGCCGCGCGGATTTTTCGGAGGTCTTTTCTTCACCACGACTGAAATTTTGTGGAGCTTCAAGCTTAAGATTAAGCTTTAATAAAGTAATTAACTTGAATTTGAGAAGAGCTTATCTCTGTTTTCAATGACTTGATGAAGGAGATAAATACGTGGTCCTCCACCTACAGAGCCTGGTCCTTCGCGATCTGACAGTGGAAACAGGGGTTCTTGATCGCCAGAAGTCTGCCTGTATCGACGGTTCGCGATGAGATTGACTGTAGAGCCCGTTTGTTCCTGGAGCTCCGTCTTCGCCCGAGATTGGTAGCAATTGGAAGCTCTTGATCTCTCCTCGGCTCTGATACCACTGGTGCACAGATCGATCGCAGAATGCTCACGTAGTGAATCCTAGAAGGTCCCCAAGAACAATGAACTCTACCTTTTTGCACAAAAAACCATGTAAAAGCATGCACGACAAGAGGTAAGAGACAAATTGGGTTCAATCTCCCCCATGCCTTGTGTGAGCGCTTCACAAAGCATGTATTTTATGTATATTTCCAATCTTGATGCTCAATAATAGCCCAATTTACAAAAATATGACAAGCTTTTAGCTTTTGAGTTTGCTTTCTACAAAAATAGGAAAATAAAGCTAATGGACGGTGCCCATAGAGTCTGGCACGCCCAATCTCAATGTCCAAATAGAAATAACATATCCATGCCCATAGGCGCATACAAAATAATAATCAATAATCGATGTCTCAATAGACATAACAAAATATAGGCGTGGCGCCTATCAAAATATAGTCCAAATGTCGAATACCCGCTAGACTCCAATGCTTTCCTCCGCCACTGCTGCTATCTCTACACATCAACTGAAGCATTCACAATCGTTAGTAAAATAATACAATTAAACCGACAAAAGTGAATACCTAGCAGTCTTCAGCTACATAAATAAATCAACTGGTTAGAAATAAATCCTAACCTTAATTTATTACGAGTGCGCACTCTAAACTCATAAACGTTTATTAATTTAATATGCATTTTGCGGAATCACCCGCTATGGAATCACCCATGTACACACTAAATTAATGAAACGCCCGAAAAGGACAGGCGTCCCCATCAACTTCTCGCACAAAGAATCCTCTTTGTGTATGAGCCCCGGTCATCTAAGTTTACGGAATCCACCGTAAAACCTCACGGAATCCACCGTGGAATATGCCTCCTGGCATCAATCGCTCTCCCTATTTGGAAAAGTATTGTATGCATTCTTTGTTAAATGTACTATTTGTGCTCACAAAAAATTAGACTATTTGTACTATTTGTATTAAACTCTTAGAATTTGTGCTCACAAAAAATGTTTTTCCCAACTTATGGAAAAAAACTAGGAATTTGATTAATTTGCTTCTAATTTTTAGCTAGTTTATAATCAAAATGAAATATTATCACTGATTGTCATCAAGAGAAGTGGAAAATTATGTCAGATTTCTAAACTTTGGCATTGAAAAATAAAGGATGGTTTTTTGCAGATATTGCTCAAAACTCCATATTGGAAGACTATCTTTTGAGTCCACCACAAAACCTACTGAAGTCCACATGCACTGCTAGGGGCCCTATCTCTGCTTGTAAAATGAAATGAAACCTTTAGAGGAAACTTGCTGAAGAATTCATCCTCTTCATTTCTCTCTTAAGTCCTTAAATGAGACCTTAATAGGAAACTTGAATTCATCCTCTTCATTTCTCTGTTAAGGCCTTAAATGAAATGCACCTTAGAAGCACTACATTTATGAACCAATTTAAAGTGGGTCATCTTTTTGCAAAAAAACATCCTAAGCAACTCTTTTCTCATTCCTTTCTCTTCCCATTGGCATGCACTTTGCACTACTCTAAAAACAATCTTCAAAATGAGACACAATGTTGAGGAAAGGTTTCTAAAATCCTTTCCCCTGAGAATGGTTTTCTTTTTTTCATGAACATTTGTATCCCTTCTTTAATCTTGAATGTGATGGTAAAAGCTAGGAAGGTTTGACTTTTTGGCACTTTCTGCTATTGATAATTGATGAAGAAGATTCACATGAAAAGGTTCCTATAAGGCTTTCTATTACTTTTTGGTGCTTTCTACTATTGATGCTTGATGAAGAAGATTCACGAGATAAGGTTCCTATAAGGCTTTCTATTACTTGATTCTTTCCATGAAGAAACATTGCATCTAGAATGAAGAAATATGTAGCAAACCTCCCTTAGGTTTTCAGCATGCTTTGGTCCTTTTTTACATGCAAAAGTGTACTAGATTTATGAAAGATCTTTAAAAGTTGCTTGATGAAGAAGATTTAGGTGATAAGGTTGATATAAGGCTTTCTATTACCTTATTCTTTCCATAAAGAAATATTGCATGTAGAATGAAGAATCAATAACAACCCTCCCTTAGGTTTTCAACATGATGTGTTTCTTTTTTACATGCAAAGGTGTGATAAAATTATGAAAGATCTTTAAAAGTAATATTTACTTATGCAAAATAGTGACAAGATGAGAAGTGGCATGTAGCTTTTCCAATTTCTTCAACTATATTGACCCATTTTTAGCATATAAAAAATACTTGTATTGAGTTTTTAAAAGAAAAAAATACTTAATTTGTTATGCTCGATTCACTTTACACGTAAATGACCTTAGGCTAGGTAGAAAAATACTATCATAAGGCTAGCCCCTCAAGAGAAAATTGAAAAATAAAGTAAGGAGTGGAAAACGAGTTTTGTTCCGCCTTTCATCTTTAACTTGAAGGGATGATGATTATGCTTTTTATTTTTGAGATAAAACACACGCGCGCGCACACCCTTGAATGCTTTTTATTTTTGATATAAAAGTCTTTAGCTTGAAAGGATGATGATTATATATTTTATTGTTGAGATACAAAACACACACCCTTGAATGCTAAAGGGATGGTACCTCCCCTGCAAATATTAATCAAGGGGGGGGGGGGTTTGTTCCATCCATTTATTAGAGAGAGCAGGCAAGAACCACACTAGCAAGTATGACTTCAACAGATTAATGTTCTAATTGCGGAGTTTGTCATCGTCATGCCTTATGATCGCCGAGCCTACCACCACCAACCCTGTTGAGCACCCCGTCTAACCATCCTGGCTCGAGGGAATGTAGGAGAACATGCAACAGAACAGGGGACTTCCCAGCAAAAACTAGGAAGACTGGAGAAGCCATGGACCTGGAGGATGCTGTGATGGTTCAACAGGAGCAATTTGACATGGTCAAAGTTGCGAAAGCTTTGCGAGCTAAACATTTGCTACTTTCGATGCTCACCCATGGAGGGAAGAGGGTGCTCCAATCTACAATAGCCTTTCATTGCTAAGGTGTAAGCCAATGTATGCCATGTACTCCATGACTGGAGCAAATGTATGCCAGGTGAAGCTACGTTTATGCAGTGGTTCATGGCTACCTATGAAGCAAGAGAGACCCTACAACCAGTATATATGGGCTAGTTGCTAAAATGTTGAGTAGCTCTTCTACTATAAACATGAGAATGGCATATGTTGCTCAATGAGGTGAGATGGAAAGGCAAATCGGACAATAGGGGTGATGCTTTCCTTCAACTGACCATTTGGGATCATGATTTTCCCTTTATTGATGCTTTCAACCCCTATGAGGTAGATCTTATTTGTTCTTTGGCATGTTGGAAGAAGGGGATTAGATAGTTGTGCGATGTTTGGGGGACCCTCAAGGGCTCAAGATTGATAGCCTAGTCTTGATTTCACAAAGGTTTAATCTTAATAAAGAGGAGACCGAGTGGGTGCAGACTATTTTAGCATGTCTCAAGGCCCCCTAGCCCACTTTGTGCTTTAACTAAACTAACAACCTACTTTTCTTATGTCACGAATCACATGGTGGGGGGACTTGCTTGAGTTGCTATGCCAAACATACACCATACACACAAGAGGAAGCTCACTTAGGAACACAAGAAGAGAGATGGAGATCAAAACAATTTCTTGCTGGTTTCTTCTTCTCCTTTCATACGTAACATACACAAAGTATAGATCATATACAACATAAAGGAAATTGGCTTACTAAGTCAAACAGTGCATAAATAACTATATTTAGATAGATTGGCACTATAACTATACCAGCTGTAGGTAGGTGTAACAAACCAAATATAATAAGTAATAAGTAACTGGATGCGAGGATCATAATGACCATCGGTATGTTAAGTGTAGACATATGGACCCATCTAGCCAGGCGGTCCATCATCAATGCCCATACATGTTGAGCTTGTTGTCTTAACACTACACTTCAAGCTTAACTATATCTTTGCAACTCCAAGTAAGGTTTGAAATTTTTGAAGCTTCTTTGCATCTAATGTGTTTGTGGAAATGATAGCTATTTGATCGTGTGTATTGACATATACCAAGTCAATCTCTCTTATAAGCACCTTCTCTCTCACATAATAGTAATGTACCTCAATGTGTTTTGTCCTAGCATGAAACATTGGGTTTCTAGCTAACTGTGTGCTGCTCATGTTGTCAAAGTGAATGACGAGTGGACCATCTCCTTGTACATCCAAATTCAACAATAACTTTTGTAGCCATACCACCTCACTTGTTGCCATAACAGCATCCCTATATTCAATCTCTGTACTTGATAAAGCAACTATATGTTGCTTCTTGCTACTCCATGTAACTGTTGCACTACTAAGGGAAGACATGAATCCACTGATAGATCTTCTATCAAATATGCTATCAACCCAATCTATATATGTGTATCCAAACATGTGTAGTCCCTTACGTGTCTCATAAGAAAGTCCATAACGCAAAGTGAACTTCACATACCTCAATATGCATTTAACTACATCCAAATGAGGCTTTCTAGGTATTTGCTTAAACTGACTGACAAGGCCAATAACATAACTCAAGTTTGGGCTTGTTAATCATGCAAATCAAACTCCCTACTATCCTCTTGAACATAGTAGAGTCTTCTATCTCATCCCCAACATCAGCACTCAAGTTTACATTTTGCTCCAATAGCACTGAAAGAGGCTTACACATCGTTATACCATACTTGGGCAATATATCTAAGCCATATAGTCTTTGGGATAGCCATATACCATCATCACATCCAATTACTTCAATACCAAGGAAGTATCTTAGCTCACCCAAATCCTTCATCTCAAACTTCTTTTTCAAAAGATCCTTGACTTTATCAATTCCACTATCACTATTACCTGTAATAATAAAATCATCCAAATAGATGACTGTGATAACTAAACTGACATCTCTCTTTCTCACATAAAGTGAGTGATCAATATCAAAAACATAAAAGCCAATGTTGACAAGATACTCTTCGATCTTGTCAAACCATGCTCTAAGTGCTTGGTTTAGTCCATAGAGCATCTTCTTTAACTTGCACATATATGTGAGATCCTCTAAATCCTCATAACCTACTAGTTACACCATATACATCTCTTCTTGCAATTCACTATGTAAGAAGGCATTCTTTATACTCATTTGTTGCAAAATCCAATCTTTGCCCACTACCAAAGCAATTGCATATCTAACAGTTGCCATCCTAGCAACTGGACCAAATATCTCTTCATAAACCATGTCATATGTTTGAGCATAGCCTTTTTCAACCAGTCTTGCCTTATACTTGTTAATAGAACCATTTGCATAATGATTAATTTTGTAGACTCACTTACAGCCTACAGCTTTCTTGCCCTTAGTTAATGGTACTAGATTCTAAGTTTTATTAGACTCTAATGTAGCCATCTCCTCATCCATTGCTACATTCCAATGAGCATGACCATCAACATCCTCAAAACAAGTGGGTGTAACATCCTCAACCACCTTTATCATATAAGCATAATGCTGAGCTACATAACCTTCAATTTCAAATCTTTAAAAAGGGTATCTAATTCTGCTAGACTTATGTACCATTGAATCACTTAGTGGAACCTTTACATTACCATGTGCTCTTTGTATACTTGGTATCCTGACTGAAGGAATATCAAGCACATCATCCATATTCTTGATCAAATCTCTATCATGTGAAAAAGGTTGTCTTACTTGCTTACCAAACTAACATGCTTTACACCTCTAAAAGCAAACAGCCTTGTAATAAACCCTTTGGACTGCATTAATTTTAACCTTTGCATAATTGCATGTCAAATACATTTGTGCCATATTTCAATGTCAGCATATAACATCTAAAGTAAACATGCAACCAACTTTACTTTCTTTTACAACCAACCTACACTTATCATTAAAATCTTCTACAAAATAACCTTTTGTATTAAATGAAACTTGCACTCCTTCTTGCTCTACCATCTAGCCAACAGACACTTAATTCTTTGTGATGAATGTCATATATATATATCTAACAGACTCTTTGTATGACCATTATGCAAGTACAATGGAACTTTTTCAATGTGTGAAATTGGGTGGCATGAATCATCACTCGTCTCCACATAACCTAGATTTTGTAAATATTACATCTCTTCAAACCATTCAGTATGGCTGGTCATATGATTACATGCACTTGAATTAACATACCATACATAATCATATATCCCCTTTCTTGTAACAATATTCAACATATGATGCATAACAAATAGACACTCATTTTTTTCTTCATTTTATCATGAAGATGATGCATAGTTTTCTTGTTACAATTTACCATTCGGGATATCATCCTTCTTAGTGTAATACTGGACTGTAATATGACTTATTTTGCTATAATAATGACAAACAATATCAGAATTGGTAGAATATCTATTCTGCCATCCACATGTTCCTCTAGAGATCCCTCTACCTCTGAATCTGCCACGGTCTCTTGATACTTGCATATCGCCAAATTGCTAATTTAACATGTTTTGCTAGTTATCATTAGTACGTGTCCCATGCCACGGCCTCTTGAAGAGGATCTACCACATCCTCTTCTTGAACTTGAGTAAAATGCTTAGACCTATTTAGCACTTCTTTCAAATGATTCACCTTGCATGTTAATCTCTTCAATGAGTGATCATGAGAGAGACCAGCTCATCAAAATTTGGAAATGGCTTCTCTACATACATAGAAGTAACAAACGAGCTCTAAGCATTCTCATTATTAAGGCCATCCAAAGTAGAGGAAACCAAATCATCATCATTAGGCATTGCATCACTAGCTATAAGGCATGTGTAATGTTTCTCTCTTTCAAAACATACTCATCTATAGACATCTTTTCTTTCTTCAAAGTATCCCTCTTGCTTGAGTTGAATCTTTCATAACTTTGTATTTACTGAAAACATGTTCTCGAAAATTGTTCAAGCTATATGTGAAGTTTCTATATTTTTTATACATCCCATCATATTATCAATGATTGCGAATAGCCAATACATCACCTTTTTATCATTTGCATTCCATTCTTTCCACACCTTTAATTCTTTTGCAATCGTGTAGGATTACTTTGCTCTAGTTCATTTTCTGCACTTGACATGAACTCATAGAGTCCTTTTTTTAATAAGGAAGTTCGTTACACAAAACTTTCATGAGTGATAATTGTTATTGTCAAGTTTCTCAATGATGGGGTTTCCACTATTCTCTACCATTATCATAGAATTAATATAAAGTAGTAAGCAAGCCTTTTGCAATCTTTCACAATAAGTGCATAACAAGATACCAAGTAACCTTTTTCACTAACTACTCAACATGACATGTAATTTGCAACATGTTAGCATATAAAACTCGTGTTTGCTTCCAAGAAAGTACCTTAAAATTACATATACAAAATCTATAATTTGTGCACCCACTTTTAATCGGCACAATCAAAGTTGCAGTATATCCTAAGATTGTTGTGTGTAACTTTGTGGGTCTAAAATAGGGCCTGAACCAGTCTCAGATGGCCAAAAAAGGAGCAAATAATTCCTAAAGGCAGTATGTGCAAAATATATAGAACTCTCCTTACACACCAAATCTCACAGTAATATGAGATTTTCACTATGCCATCCTGTTAGTGCTTCCACAGGCACTATCTAAGAGAATGAGTGGATGAATGAGAGAGCTTTGTACATGTTGCTTGCTCGCTCAAATATTTACTTCTTTTTCTTCACTTTAGCCTTTGAAACCAGCCTCTCTCATTAGTGCCGCCCTCATACTATATCACAAATCCCATGGTAGGGGGACTTGCTTGAGCTGTTGCACCAAACACACCATACCTACGAGGAAGCTCACTCAGAAACACAAAAAGGGAGATGGAGACCAAAATGTTTTCTTGTTAGTTTTTTCTTCTTCTTTCATACATAATATAATACACACAAAGTATAGATAAGATGCAACATAAAGAAAAGTGGTCTATTAAGTCAAACAGTGCATAGCTGACTATACTAAATGACATGTGCTATAACTATGCCAGCTGTAGGTAGGTGTAAGAAACTAAATATAATAAGTGATAAGTCAGTGTGGTAGACACGTGGACCCATCTAACTAGGTCGTCCATCATCAATGTCTGCATGTGTTGAGCTGGCTATCTCAACACCTTTTGGGCCACCTCGAGAGGAAAGACATTGCTCAGACTCAAGTCTCGAGATGATTTCATGATTAGCAATCTATGTTGGGCACTCAAAGTAGTAGACGACTAGAAAATACACTACCTTGTTGACTCATTGTATGTTTGGTAGGCAATGCATTAAGAATGTGTGGACTACAACATTGTTGACTCGACTCAATCTTTTCTTGTGGAGAGTATTTGTGGGAGCTTTCGCTCAACCGCCAAGACCCACGGACCACTTATTGTTTCAAGCGTTCCAAGCGAGCTCTAATAACTATCTCTCACCTAGCCGATGCGCCGTCGATCCTACGAGTGTAGTGAGCTTACCTTGATGCTCGATCGAGTATCCTCCTCTCTCTTGCACTCCGGTAGCTCCACGATTCGTGATGCTAGCTCAAGCATCCTCAAGCCTCCTCCATCTCCAAGCTCCATCCTCCATAGCCACGTACGCAAGTGAAGAGAAGAGAAGAGAAGAGAAGAAGAGAAGAGGAGATGGTGAAGAGCTTCACCCTCTTGATCCCTCACTCTCACACACACTCACTCCCTCACACTCTCACACTCCCTCTCTCAAGAGCATACACAAGCAAGAAGGAGAGAAGAAGAGAGGAAGAAGAAGATTCTTTTTGCCACACACCAAAGAATGAGCTTCTCATTCACTTTTCAACTTTATATACAAAACCCTAAATCCCTTTTGGGCGGTCATCCCCTTTTCCCCTTTTTTACATGGCCGGCCGTAGCCTAGGCCATTTTTCCCATTTCCCACCATTCTAATTTATCCTATTCCCAACTAATGCGTACACTTTGCACAGGAGCGAGCCTGGCACTCTTTTACAAAGATTCGGGGGGCGTTTCCGCATTTTAATTCTTTTGTTGCCTCGGGCTGACACCGAAGCTTCCTGAGGGTCGTGCCCGAACATTTGAATTTTTCAGGCACTGGCTCCCGGTCAAGGCTCCTTTTTCTGTTTTCATCCTGCGCCTTTTTTGCTATTTCCATTTTTTCCATTTTTCGCTCCTCTGTGCTGCGGAACCATGGTAACATTACCCCCCTCCTAACCAAGTGCCAGTCCCATGGCACTGCGGTGGGACGTAGTGGTTTGTTAGGTCGGCTATTGGGTGGAACAGGTAGGTGGGTGGTTGGGGGAATGATAGGTGATGGAGGTTGGGGACGACGACCAGGAAAGATTCCGGTGTGCTTTAGGCTCCATGAAGATACTCGACATCTTTCACACTGTTGGGGTGCCCCTTGTGTAGCTGGTTGTCTTTTCAGTATCCGAAATGCTTGAAGCAATAAGCAATCCCTTAGGAGGATGGTATTGGGGGGATTTATTCTGGAGAAACCCCCCGAACGCTGGTTGCCTTGAAAACCCGTGGCCTTGATTGAAGATCCTTGTCTTTGAGTAGAAGGTATTCAGGCTGGTGGAGTCAATAAGCGATCCGTAGATCTTGAGGCATTGGGCATGGATCTTCAGATGATGAGGTTCCAAGATCTATGCCAATGGCAGTTCTACCTTGACTTGGTTCGATCATGGTGGCCATCAGCAGGCAGATGGCTGGATGCCGGCGCATGAAAAGAAGTTTGGGCCATTAAAAGGTGCCGTGGGTGATCTTGTTCCGCGGGTAGCCATTTCTTGAGAGTCGAACATAACCTGCAAGAAAAGTTGTGCACTCCCTAAGGGGTGTGTCTGCTCGCCGTGTAGTGTGTGGTGCTCGTGGCAGTGGAACTGGGAGATGGGTCTAACCTTGGGTAAGCCCTTGGTAACGTCCCACGCTTGAGGACCCAGTTCGTGCTTCGTTGGAGGTGCGGTGCAAGTCTTAGGGTGACAGGTTTGAAAGTCCTTCCCTTGATGTGCCCTAAGCGTGAAGTGGGGGAGGGGGCTAGGGAGAACCCTAGGTTTAGTGACTGTGGTGCTTTCTTTCTTGCTTTTCTTTTCTTTTCTTTTCTTTTCATTTCTTTTTTTCTTAAAAAAAAAATTAGAATGATACATAGGCCTAATTGTCTTGATCGGAATGAGGAGGAGAAGGGGGTCGGAGAGACTTGCTAAAAAATTGGCGACTTTGCATGTAATCTTTTAGATTCATGCGTACATGAAGGGAGGTGGTGGAGAGAAAGGGGTGGTTGCATCTAGTGAACTGGCTGTCGTGCATGTCCTCTAGGAGGGCTAGGCAAAAAGAGGGAAGGAGACTAGCCCTCATCATGAGATGAGCCATGGCACAATTACCTATAGCGTTAGGGTCAAAGAATAGGGGAGGCAAGCCGCGCTCTTGTGGAGTTGGGTCCTGCTTAAGAAGTAGCCTAAGTAACTTAAGATAATTACAAGTGGCTATAAAAGCAGGTTCAGGACATGAGGAAAAGTCCGCAAGGAAGCACATCATAGACTCGTCTAGGCTTTCTGCAGTAAAAAGAAGGGTGTTCTCAAAGGATGCTATAGTGGAGTTATAAATAACGGGAAAGTCATACCGCCCGTGGAAGGTGGCATCAAAATCTACCCCTACCCTTCGAGGGTACGCCATGTAAGTAGGGTCGTTCCGCTCGAACAGCAGGGTATTACAAAAAGCCATCCAGGTGAGCATGCTTATGTTGTATACTCGCCTCCTCCACAGGGGTTGGCTCTTGTAGTTTTGTACAGTGTGGGGGATTTAAAAAATTTTATCTTGCCAGTAGTAGTCGGCCGCTTCGGTGCCCCAAGAGGTTGGGGTCTTTTCCCACTCTTCCAGCCATTTCTTCCCCAACCGGCCATCGACCGCGATCACCTCATCCATCACTTTGAGTGGCAGGACCCTCCACAGACTGTTGGCTAGGAGGAAACTGAAGGAGAATGGATCCTTTCCTAGTTCCTGTACCTCCCACACCACCAGTTCTGCTTGGAATCCTGCAGGAAGATCATCTGGGCATGGAGGGAGAGGCGCGGACGGTAGCACGGCTGGCTTGGCTCTCAGTTTCTGTCTGGCCTCCTCCACCAACTTTTTGCGTCTCTCTTTAGAGACGGCTTTTCTTTCTGTAGTGGGATCTTCTTATGGTGGGTCTTGGGCCTACGGCTTTTCTTTCTGTAGTGGACCTCTTCGGAGGAGGGAGAAGGCAACCTCTTCGGCATTTCTCCTTCTCCCTCCTCCAGCTCCTGTGCTGCCTTTACTGCCTCCTGAATGAGTGCAGTCAAAACTCCTCCATATCCGATGAAAGAGGCCTTGGAGGAGGCTTTCTTCATTTTCGTTACCTTAGAAGCCGGAGATTCTCCTCCTGTGGGTACACTTTCCAGGGCTAGTTTCAATATACTTTGTAAGGTTGCACTGTTCCACTACCCTCCTGGCTGCCTCCTCCTTCGCCACCACGACTTCGATGTTGTGGATGGTTCGGAACTTGAGCTAGCCGAAGGCGCGGTTCTCTAAATGGATGCGATACTGCTCCCTCTCCTCGTCTGTGAATGGGAGTCAATGGGCGCGGTCTTGCTGTGACATTTTCTGCTCTTGCCATAATTCGTAACTTCCATTAGCATTTTCCACATATCACTTTGCTGTTTATGCAAGAATAAAAACTCTTGACTGAATTTTATGCTTATGCTTTTCACTACCTTTACTTTATTGTACCCCCTTTTTATTCATTTCTTATATGATTCTTTTCACCTTCACCACATACTCACATACCCACATACCCCCTCCTCTTCCGGCTTAGAAAAGAATCCTTCCTAGGATTGGGGGTTAAAAGGTGAAGGGCTTTGGGCCTGTTGGGGTAGGAGTTTACGTGTGAAGAAGCCACGTGTAGAATTTTGGATTGTATTCCAGTTGAGCATGACAATCAAGAGCAGATGGTTGGATGGAGACTTGGGAGATGTAGGTCAAGACATCGTGAAAGAGATCTCCAGTATTAAGGCAGCTGGCAACATGTAATTCCTCTTCCGTGAGGAATTGGTCAATGTAGGGGTGAGCGAGCACATGGTCGTCCAAATGCCGGGTGATGGCCAAAACCCTAAATGAGATGGGTGCCACATAAGTAGGGTCATATTCGATGGTTTTAACTGCCCTGCGCTGCTTAGCATTGGTCATTATCCGGCAACCTTTGTTCTCCCATTGGATTCTCAGAGCAAGCCACTGCTGCAAGAATGTGGAAGGCGAGCTTGCCATCTGCATGAGCTCTTGCAACTCGTGTTCAGGAACAGAACGAGGAGGCTTATGATATGAAGTGATTAGCCTTCTGAGGGCAGCTTGCTCCTTTGAGATTTCGTCGTTTGCTATTAGTTCAACAGCAATTTTGGGGAATTTAGTGGTCATAAGTTCGTATTCTTCCCAAGTGCATGGTAATGCACCAACATCCGAAGCAAGTGTTTTGTCAAGAAGGCCTAGGTCTAGCCTCTCATAACTTCTAGCGAATGTAGTGAAAGTTTCATCCACATCTTGATGCAGGTTATTAAGTCATCCCCAGAAGTCGCGGCAAGGTCCTTAGCCAAGGAGAGGAAAGGTCGTATCGTGTAGGAAGGTTTAAGATCTGCTGGTGGGGATGGTGCAACTGGACTGGATAGTGGTGACTCCATCATCGGTGTCACAAGTTGGGCTTTGCACTCCGAAGCACTTTGAGGTGCTGTAGGAAGCTCTGGTGGCATGGAAGTTGTGCTGGGTTCTGAGTGAGTAGTCATAGGGGTCTTTAAGTTCTCTGGATTAGGTAAGTTTAAGGCTTGTGGCGTTTGCCTTGATCGATAGATGAGCTGGGGCTTACTAGCCACGACTGGTGATGGTTTGCTGACCATGTTCTTGGCACCATGTGTGCAAGCCTCCCTCTCTGGGGTGAGATTGCTTGTAGATGAGCTTTTTAGCTGGCCATTTTTAGGCACCCAAATCCAAGGGTTGCCCTCGTAGTATCTTTGTGCTCGCAAGAGATCTTTGGAGATCCATCGCGGCATGGTTGTGCATCTATGTCGATAGCATCTAGACTGCCTCTTAGGCCGTGACGGCTGATGATTTTGGCGTTTAGGATCACGTTTGGGTGGTCTACCCGGATGTGGTTTTTGCCGTTTTGACACCCATATAAGCTTGGACTCCTTGGCCTTGTGAGCACTCTTGGTGGGTTTGGGCCTAGGGTCGAGAGCCTGGCACGAGGCCATAGTTTTCTTCTGCTTAGACTTGGGCTGGAGTGTGGTCGTAGGGGTTTCTACCGGTGGCTTCGTAATGGTGGAGGAATCATGACAGCCCTTACTGAAAGTCGTCACTATACGCACATTGCCGATAGCAAGATGAATGCGGTTTAGGTTGTAATCCACATTATAGTTCGTTTGCTTCTTGAAAGTGCGACCCAATAGTGACACATTACCGGCTCCTTTAGTGTCAGGCAACACATGGAAGAAAGCTGGTAAACTTTCAGACTCGATGGAAACGACTACCTTGCACTTCCCTAGGAGTGAATAAGCAGTATCCCCAAACGGGGTGAGTTTGGCATTAGTGGGCTGTAGTTTCGGTTGACCAATGCGTGTCCAATGGTCATGCATCAAGATGTTGTAGTCGGCCCCTTCATCAATCAAGGCATCGAAAGAATACATCGCTCCTGCTGCGACTGTGATTCGTAGATACGCCGGTGCCACTGCTTCTTCATCCTGATCTGTAAGGTCAGTTTACAGTAGCCATGCAGACGTTCATTGGGGGTTCTAGCATGGGTGGCTCATGTAATGGATGGGAAGGAGGATAGTACTTCTTTATGCGGCTGCTGTTAAAAAAGCCTATTCCTTCACCTTCAAGTGTCTCCAACTCAACATTCCCTGTTCTACCAATCATGCGTACTCTGAAAGGCCCTAGCCCCCAAAACTTCATCTTCTATTTATATCCTTTTACAGAGTATAGCAGAACAAGGTCCCCTTGTTCGAAGTCTCGCTGTTTGACATGCTTGTCAAACCACATCTTTCGTCGAGCCTTCTCACAAATCAGAGAGTGAGTGGCGAGGAGTCGGGTCTCTGTTAGGCGCTCTAGCTCCACTAAGCGATTGGTCCAAGCCTCTCTTCCCTCCCAACGCTCCTGGACTGCTAGCCTTAAGCTAGGAATGAAGAATTCTAAGGGAAAAATGGCTTCAGTTCCATACGTCAGCCTAAAAGGTGTCTGTCCTACAGCCGTTTTATAAGCTGTGCAATAGGCCCACAAGGCCGCCATTAGCTTGTTGTCCCAGTCACTTCTTGAAGTAGACACGACCTTTGTAAGCACGTTGACTAAGATTTTATTTGTGGATTCGGCTTGGCCATTAGCCTGAGGGTAATAGGGAGAGGACTTCCGATGAATTATTAGGAAGGTAGAGAGCATGTGGGCAATCACCTCATTAACGAAGTGCGTGCCTTGGTCGCTTACAAGTTCGATTGGATAGCCAAACCGTGAAATAACCTACTCCCACAAGAACTTTGCAGTGGTCCTAGCATCATTCTTCCTCGTGGCTCGTGCCTCTGCCCACTTCGTTAGATAATCGGTTGCTACTATGATGTAGCGAGCTTGGGAATATTGTGCCACAGGATTGATAGGTCCAATAAAATCGATGCCCCATTTTTCAAAGGGTTGTCGGGCTATGACAGGGGTCAACTCCATCTTGTCTTTCCGCACCGGCACTTTGGTCCTTTGGCACTCATCACAGTGCTTCACGAATTTAGCTGCATCGCGGAAAAGGGTGGGCCACCATAGTTGGGATTGTAGCACATTTCGGGCAGTTGTGTCCCCGCTAAAGTGTCCTCCAGCGATTCCGCCATGTGCTTCTTTCAATGCGTCGTGCATCTCATACTCACATACGCATCTGCACAATAAACCGTATTGTCCCAACTTGTAGAGTTGGCCGGCTATCAGTTGGTATGGCTGAATTTTTAGGATAAGTCTTCTCAGCTTGGCCTTCTCAATGGGTCGCTCAGGTAGTCCGTTCTCTAGTACTCGCACTATGTCTTCGGCCCAATACGGCGTCAGATCAGCTTTGAACAATTCTCTCTCGCTCGATAGGTTAAAGAGATGAGCATCCTGTAAATCATCCAGTATGCCTTGTCCAGCGGCTTCCCCTGTGGGTATGCAGGACATATGGTCAGCCATGTAATGCTGCTTTCCCTTGCGTACAACCACAGAGAAGTCAAACTCCAGTAGAAGGAGTAACCATCTAGCTATGCGTCCCGTAGCGCAAGGCTTGTTCACAAGATATAGCAAGGCTTGATGGTCAACAAAGAAGACAAAGGGAGTGGCCAACAGGTAATGCCTAAATTTCTTTACCGCAAATACCATGGCCAACCCCTCTCTTTCCGTCGTGGAATAGTTCATCTCGGTCTCTGTGAGCTGCCTGCTGGCAAAACTCACCAGGTAGTCTAAGTTATGTTCACTAGGATGGCATAGCATGGCTCCAATAGCGAACTTAGAGGCGTCTATGTGTACATGAAACGTTATGTTCCAGTCTGGGGCTCGTAAGATTGGTGCAGTAGTGAGAGCCTTTTTCAACTCCTTATATGCGCGCTGGCATTCCTCAGTCCACTCGAACACTATCAACAGCTTGTACAATGGTCTAGCAATTAGTGCGTAATTTAATACAAAGCGTCGATAATATCCAGTGTGTCCTAAGAAGCACTGAACTCCCTTGTAGTTATCGGGTGGTGGTAAGTTAACAATGACTCTGACTTTAGAAAAGTCAGTGGGGCAATGCCATTCTTTGACACTACGTGTCCTAAGATGCATCCGTGTTTCACCCAGAACTGGTACTTTAAGGGGTTCAAGGAGAGACGATATAAGCGGCACCGTTCAAAGACTGCTCGGAGTTTGTCTAAGTGTTCGATCCAGGTCGAATGGACACACAGATCGTCGACAAAGACCTCTAACTCCTTGCGAAGCATGTCTTTAAAAATGGTGCACATGAGGCGTTGGAAAGTGGCAGGGGCATTGGTCAACCCGAAGGGCATGACTATGTATGCAAAGACGCCCCACTCAGTGGGGCAAAGGTGGTCTTGTGCCTGTCTGCAGGATGCACTTGCACTTGATTGTACCCTGAGAAGCCATCCAGAAAACTGTAGGCTTCCTTGCCTGCCACCCTCTCAAGCATGTGCTCGGTGTATGGCAAGGGATAATTGTCTCTCTTTGTAGTAGCGTTTACCTTCTTGTAATTGACGCACACTCGAATTTTGCCGTTCTTCTTCATTACAATGACTATGAGTGATACCCAGTCCGTGTGCTCAATTTCGTAAATGAATCCAGCTCTCATCAGCTTGTCAATTTCCTCTTTGATAGCATGAGCGTGTTTTGGATTCATGGGGTATGGTTGCTGCTTGACCGGCGTTGAATCCGATATCATGGATATGTTGTGAGTCACAACACTCGGATCTATCCCCCGTAGCTCTTCTAAGGACCAGGCAAATACGTCTATGTACTCCCGCAAGAGAGCAACAAGACTCAACTCTTCTTCACCAGTCAAGTCATCGGCGATGAACACTAGTCGGGGTATCTCCCCATCCAGGGCTAGAAATCCAGCTCTCATCAGCTTGTCAATTTCCTCTTTGACAGCATGAGCGTGTTTTGGATTCATGGGGTACGGTTGCTGCTTGACTGTTGCATCCGACGTCATGGGTATGTTGTGAGTCACAACACTCGGATCTACCCCCCGTAGCTCTTCTAAGGACCAGGAAAATACGTCTATGTACTCCCGCAAGAGAGCGACAAGACTCAACTCTTCTTCACCAGTCAAGTCATCGGCGATGAACACTGGTCGGGGTATCTCCCCATCCAGGGCTAGGTTTACCTCCTTGACCTTGGCTGGTCCTTCAATTGGTTCCTCGTCTGCCCTTGATGCTTGGCACCTAGGAGAACCACTACCCTATCCCCTTTTTTGAATTTAGTAAAGCGTTTAGGGAGGTCCTGCAGCTTTCGCCGTTCTTCTGATCGTGCATCCTTGGGTTGCTTTGCCCCATCCTACCTTGACCGTCTGCGCCTTAGGTGGACGGGTAAGTCCCCCTTGGTGCATCTTGTCATGGGTGGCCTAGGGATCTCTGGGTCGCTATCCGAAGTAACTTCCAATTCAGAGTCAAAGCCTCCATCTTCGCTAGAAGAGGTGGTCTCCCTTGGTGGTTGCAATTCGGATGGCGACTCGATTCTAAGTATTGATGTCATTCCTGATTGGGCTAGGCCTGCTTGCTCAAGGTCTATGGCTCCTATACATTCCAACCACGCACGATCACATTTCATGCGCATAACTCCTTGCTTCAGTCTAAGGGCCTGCCTTTTTTGCGGCTTGGCGTCTGCTCGTATCTGCTCAATTTCTCGTCCTTCAGTGTCGTACTCTATGGTATCCACTTCACCCTCGCTCTCATCACTGAAGGATTGACAGTCTTCGTATTCATCGCAGGAATCTTTGTCATTTGACTGCTTATCGTCTCTTAGGGCTTGGTATGCCCCGTGTCGTTGGTCAAGAACCAGGTCCTAGTTATACATAAGGTTCAGCTCGTGCACCCTGGTCCATTGCCACTTGGAATCCTCTAAGAGGTCCTGGAGTGGTTTGAAGTTGGCGGCTGGGTTGCCAGCTAGCTGGTCCGTTAGGTATTCCAGTAACCCCTGGAGTTTCCTTTTGTTGGATGGCACTTGGAAGGTAACAGGCTTAGGCCTTCGATGGAGGCTTGCTGCCATCATGTAGACTGGTGTAGAGAGTGCTTCGTTTGTCTTGCCTATCGTTTTGATGGCCTACACATACGCCTCATGGTCTGAGCATGGCAGGTCAATTGTAGCGAGAACGTGCATCCAATCTCGCTCATCCTCTGGGCATGGGATATACTTGGTCAAGGACCCATTGGGCTTCCTGACCTGAGTGTTCCCTTTGAGCATAGCAGAGATGGCGTCTAGGTTGACTGGTGAGGCCTTCCAAGTGTCCATATCTATTCTTACGGCATCAGTTCTATTGCCCAGGAAGATCAAGCCATTACCCCAATCTTCGATGACTCTAGCGTTGCGCATCCAGGGTCGGCCTAATAGGACATCGTAGTCCACTCCCTTCATAACTATAAAGTCTACAGAGAACTGGACACCTGCGATCTTCACTGGCCAATTCTTTAGGACCCCGAATGGCTTCACTCTCATACTGTTTGCTAGTGTGATATTAAACCGAGCAGCTTCGACATGCGGGTTTCCCCAAGTCTGCAGCACTGTGTGGCTAAGCACACTAACCCCGGCTCCCATGTCTAAGATTCCCTTCCTTGTTGTGTCACCCAGGGCTAGGACCGACAGGACTGCGTGCATCTCAGAGCCTTCCCAAAAGGCGTTGATGTGCAAAGATTTAGGTAAGGAGTGCAGGGTCAAGCTTGGCAATTGTGTTTCTGCATCCTGGCCTCGAGGGTCTGCCGTGACCTGCTCTTGTGATCCCTCGACCCACTGCTTAAGGTCTTGCCATAGGGCATGGTGCTGCTTAAGTAGATCCCCCAGGCTAAGTGTTACAGGCGTGGTCAAGAGTTCATTAGATACTCATCCTTCTTTTAGCCTGGACTGTCTGGGCCAATGGCCTCGACTGATCTGCGGCTCTGTTGCATCTAGGCTTGCTCTCAGCGACACTGCTTGTGGCACAGTGGCTTCGGCCGCCTTAGGTTGAGGCTGTGACATTGGCATGCTCATGCTGGAGAGATCATCGATCTCGTCCTCTATGATGGGTTCAGCATCTTTGAGATGCTGTTGAGCCTCCCTCACCCATTCCTTCACCTTTTCTATGGCCTCTAATTGTCGCTTTGGATGCGGGTATTCCCCTATCTTAGTGCTTCCCTTTTCAACTGTCTTAGGGGCTGAAGTCTCTGCCTCCGCGTCTAAGACTTTCTTCCCAGTAGGTAAAGACGTAGCACTCTCGGTCTTTAATGCGACCTTAGCTTCCGATCTCTTCTTTTTTTGCCTGCGGCTTTTCTTTCCTATTGAGGTTGCGTCAAGATTGCTAGGTCCTGGCAGAGAGATGCCGGCCTACTTTGTTTGGGCTCGGGTCATAACTCCCAAGGGGATTGGTGTGGCCTCCCCGTTAGGGTTTTTGACACCAAACAGCTCCAATGGGACGGATGGCAAATTAGCTGGAGCTAGAGGACGGCTTCTGCTTTGGGCAGTCAATGAAAAGATGGGTGATTCCACACTCTGCGCACCTTTGGTCAGCCTTGTCCCTGTTTTGCTGCTCTCTTTCAAGGCAGCGTGATGAGACATGACCGGGGTGTCTGCAAGTCCAACAAGTGACTGGATCCTGTGGCTGCCCTCCTAGGCCTCTACCCCGTCCCCGTCCTAATGCCATCACCGGCACGGGTCGATAATCCATGAGGATTGTGTTGCCCTCATCGTCATGCGAGACGTAAGGGTATGTGTAGGTCTCCTCCTCATTCGGCTTCTCCACGTAGTGTACTGGAGCGTCGCTCAGTGGGTGGGTCACATAAGGACCAGGCAGTTTAGGGATGCATGTAGGATTTATGTCCATTCTAGGGACAGTTGGTTTCATATCGTTAGGCGTGGGTAGAGCCAATGGGGCTCCCCTTCCGAAGAATGGCTGCGGCCTGTTAGCTAGATAAGGCTGACTGTAGGGTTGAGAGTATGGAAGTCTTCGTGGTAGTCTGCAATGTGCGATATCGTGACCGAACCTACCGCAGTTAGCGCAAGGTCTTGACCTAGGGTCTTGACACTCGACCGACAAGTGGTTTCCGCCACAGTACATGCACTGGATGTGCGGGTGCGTTGGTCGTCTCAACATGTCTTGTATCTTGGCTAATTCCATCTTGACCTCAGCCAAGCCTTGGTCTGTTTCGGTGACCTTCCCCTTATCTTGGGATGATGGGTTTGACCGCTCACTAGAGGCTGACATTCTCTCTAAGCTTCGCAGGTTGGTCTCTTCTAGATTTGAGCTCCTAGAGCTCCGCTCTTTTAGCTGGTCATCGACTTTGATGGCTTCCTGAAAAACTCTAGCCACCACGTCCCGTTGCAAGCTTGAATTGCTTGCCAATGCCTTGTATAACTCCTCGTCTCTAATTCCGTTGATGAATATAGTTGAAACTGCTCTGTCAGTTAGTCACTCGCCTAGAGGGATTCTCTTAAAGAGACTTCTCACATGGGTCACGTAGTCGCGGATGTCCTCCTTTTCTTTCTGCTTGACATTCATCAAGCATATTAGCAGGTTATCAGAGTATCCGGGCTCGGCGAACCTCTTGACGAAAAGATTCTTGAGATTATTGAAGTTGGCTTGTTCCACGGCATCTAGGCTTGTATACCACGTCCTACCCTTGTCGCCTAAGCAAAGCCCGAATGCTTGTGAATGTTGAGTCTGGTCGTTGAGGCCGTTGGCTTCACAGATTTGCTCAAACTGCTCAACAAAGCTGTACGGATCGTCATGCGGTTGGTACTTGTCGAGTTGCTTGGCAACAATCGGTATTTTGGCCTGGCTCTTTGAGCCCTGGTTTGCCCCTAATCCTGCAAGCAGAGACGTCGCTAGTGCAGTGGCACTCTGCTCTATTGCGGTGTTATCAAGCAGCCGTTTCATGAGGAGCTCGCTCAGTGTCAGGTCTCCCTCTAACGCTCTCTCATGGTCTGTTCGGTTTCGGCCAGCCAAGTTCAGCACTCGCTGCACCTCATGCAGCTCCATGCTTTGCCTTTGGCTCCTAGCCTGTTGATCCCTATTATAATTAGCTATGCCTTGCAATGCCTTGTGGGCTAGCCTTCTCTCCTCCTCTAGGTTTGCAATGATTGCATCTGCTGTCCTGCCGCGGTGCTCGTACCGGGTGTGCATGTTGTAACTGTTCACCATATGCTATACAGCATCTGGGAATACACTCAAATCGAGCTCCTCATTAGACCGATGGTCTAAGCTTTCTTCCGTCATGGTCGAATTCTTGTGCCTCACTGTGCTGTTGATTAGGTTGAATAGTCGTGACGGATCCTCATCGTTGGCGCTCCTTGCTTGGTTCTACCCTGCGCTTCGCGTGTTTGTCTATGTCTTGGGTCCTCTCCTATTGGTGGGTTCCTTGAGCGATTTATCTGAGTGAGTTCCTTTGATTATTGAATGCAAACCTCAATTTATGGTCACTCGGTGAGTGTGTTGTTCCTCGTGCACTTGTGCCCAATCAGGCTTTCAGCTTTCTTAAGTGTACTTCAAGTGAGGAAATGCAATGTGAGTGCCGCAAGCAATTCCCCGGCGTCCCACTCACTCTCGCTCATTTTAGGCCTGATAGGCTTGCAAGTCCATTTTCTGGCCGTTTAGTCAGGGTTTAGGGTTTCCTTATATGTTGCCTTGTTCGCTTTGTGTCGATCAAGTTTTACGGTTCAGCGGCTCGCATCCGAGTCCTTGGGTCCCTCAACTGTCTATTGCTAATCGCTAAGCGGCTATGTACTACAATTTCTCTTATCACGTATGCTAGAATCAAGTTCTGAGCACCCGAAGGGTTTCAACAAGTTGCGCTAATGTGTATTTGCCAGGTCGGGTCAAATTTCTGACAGATTTGACAAAAAGTTACACTCGGACCAACTGGTCCGAATTGAAGGGTCCGAGTGGGTCACTCGGACGGGCCAAATGGTACAGGGTCAAGGGCCGAATCTCTAGATCTGACTCGGACAATTTTTATTCGGACGGGCCAAATGGCAGGTTCGGACAGGGTAATTTGGACGAGCCGAATGGCACAGGGCTGATGGCCGAATTTGAGACTCGGACGGGTCGTTCGGACGGTCCGAGGCCGAATGTGCCACGTGGCAAAAAGTTCTGGCTCGAACGGTCCGAGTGGGTTGACTCGGATGGTTTGACTCGGACGGGGTCCGAGGGCCGACTAGGGTTCCGGGCCGAGTGGCCGAATGGTAAGGGGCCGAGGGCCGATTCTGGGACTCGGCCCAGAAGCGACCGCTCGGACGGGCCGAACGCGGCGCGACGGAAACAGTGTGATGTCGATTTCGATCGATTCTTGGGATTTACATAATCATACCAAGCACAACCCTCCAGATCCTATCTAGGGGGATAGAGGAAGGGATTCATATACGTGAACGAGTCGGTGAGTGCGTCGGTGATGCGATCGAATCACATGGGCTGGGGCTCTCTAGCTCTCTCTCTCTCTCATTGAAATGGCACAAATGAGCTCTCTTTTGGCCTCCTGGCTCTTATATGCCTTCCCAAATGTGGCGTTGACGCCCCCAATCACTCTCTTGTCGATCTTAGACCTCATTAGCGAGCATTTTGCACATTTTGCACGATTTTTTCCCTGTTTTGCCCTGTTTTGAAACAGTAAACCCTACCCTTTTTCAGTTCGATTTCCTAACTCTAACCTATGCTAAATGCAATAAAAACCAAAGGCAAAAAACTGAAATAGATCCACCATGCTTTCCAATCATCAACCAACCAAAATATCCCAAAATACTTACTTGTTTTGAAGATTAAAAACACCCCACTTCCTACCTATCTCAAGCTCCGTTTCGGGGATGAGTACCCTACTTTGATGCTCGATATGAGGTGCACAAGTGCTCAAGCTTGAATCCGTTGGTCCCGGCAATAGAACCAAAATGTGGGAGCTTTCGCTCAACCGCCAAGACCCACGGACCGCTTATTGTTTCAAGCGTTCCAAGCGAGCTCTAATGGCTATCTCTCACCTAGCCGATGCGCCGTCGAATCCTACGAGTGTAGTGAGCTTATCTTGATGCTTGATCGAGTACCCTCCTCTCTCTTGCACTCCGATAGCTCCATGATTCGTGATGCTAGCTCAAGCATCCTCAAGCCTCCTCCATCTCCAAGCTCCATCCTCCATAGCCGCGCGCGCAAGTGAAGAGAAGAGAAGAGAAGAGAAGAAGAGAAGAGGAGATGGTGAAGAGCTTCACCCTCTTGATCCCTCACTCTCACACACACTCACTCCCTCACACTCTCACACTCCCTCTCTCAAGAGCACACACAAGCAAGAAGGAGAGAAGAAGAGAGGAAGAAGAAGACTCTTTTTGCCACACACCAAAGAATGAGCTTCTCATTCACTTTTCAACTTTATATACAAAACCCTAAATCCCTTTTGGGCGGTCATCCCCTTTTCCTCTTTTTTACATGGCCGGCCATAGCCTAGGCCATTTTTCCCATTTCCCACCATTCTAATTTATCCTATTCCCAACTAATGCGTACACTTTGCACAGGAGCGAGCCTGGCACTCTTTTACAAAGATTCGGGGGGTGCTTCCGCATTTTAATTCTTTTGTTGCCTCGGGCCGGCACCGAAGCTTCCTGAGGGTCGTGCCCGAACATTTGAATTTTTCAGAGATTGGCTCCCGGTCAAGGCTTCTTTTTCTGTTTTTATCCTGCGCCTTTTTTGCTATTTCCATTTTTTCCATTTTCCGCTCCTTTGTGTTGCGAAACCATGGTAATAGTATTAATGTGTAAACTACCTAGTAAAAGGAAGCTCGACCATAATAATTTCTCACCGTTATGTGTTTGCTGCAAGAAGTCTAAGGAAGATGTGCTCCATGCATTATGGGCTTGCCTAGAAACTAAGAGAGCTTGGGCGGAGGTGATTAAGATATTAAATGTAGTTGGTCTGGCTTGTTTCTTTGGCCATAAGTAGGTGCTGCTTAGTAATCGTAGGCATTTCAATGAAGTAGAGGTGAAATATTAGAGCATAGTGAGGGCTTTTGTATTGCACGCCATTTGGAATGCTTAGAATGCAATGTTGTTTGGCTGAACCAGAGTTGACTATAGTACCTTATCATCAATACCTACTCAAGCTCTAAAGGAGCCCACCGTTTGTCTGAAAAGCATGTGAGAAAGTGCCCTTAAGGTTGTTGCCAAGATGCTTCTTAAAGTATTGCAAGCTTTTATGTTCATCAGTTAGTCATTCCCTCGAGGAGTTGTAAATGTTGCTTGATAATATAATGTCCACAATTCTCGCATTAAAAAAAAAAAGAAACCACACTAGCATTATTCATATGCATAATATCATCATTAGAAAACAATTCATCATTTTATTTTCACTTTTTATATCTAGTCATTTGTTTGTAACTAAAGCTTTTGCAATCTTCTTTACCTCATTTGTATTTTCTCTTTTTATATATAACTCTTGGTCTTTGAAGTAGTTAAAGTTTCATAATCTCTTTTGCCTTCATACTAGATAATGGGCTATCACTTGTTTGGGTTTTCCACATAGGTGTCTAATACAATACAAGAACGTATGTGCATGCATGCATGTGTACATGCACACACATATGCGTGCAAAGGCATGTGCATACTCATGCACGCATGCACCTCTGCACGTGCACACACACACATGTGTGTGTGTGTGTGTTTTTTTTTTTCTCTCTTATCGTTACAATATGCACATATTAGTATCTCCATATAATGCGTGCGTGTGTGTGTAACAATGTGTGAGTCAATTTTCCTCCTATTGTTACAACATGCATATATTAGTGTATCCATATTGTATATGTGTGTGTGCACACACATAGAGGGAACAACAAACGTTCATGGCTTTCCAATTGAAAAGAAATATCTACACTTGTATTATCTTTACTATTTATAGTTATCCTAACAAAATTGTGAATAATAAATGCTTACGTTGAGTCTTGATAATATTTTGATTTGAAGTTGAAATCTTGGGATCTTAAGTATTGTTTATTCATTGTTTAGTTGTTGTCTAAGTTGTTTGTTCGTTGTTTAGTTGTACATGTTCGCTTTCTTTTAATTTAGATGGTTTTGGCACTCCATTATTAATAAAAGATAGTTTAGGAAGATACTTCTTACCAACCTTGGAGGTATGTGGTGTAGTGCTTTACATGTGAAGTTCAACATTAAGTCTAGGAGAGGAAGGAATAACTCCAGTGTTGTGTGATAATTTTCTTGACACCTTTCTTGTACATTATTGTTTTTTGCACATTAACTTACGTTTGTTATGATGTCTTATGTGCACGTGGAGTGTAAGGCTTTCAATACAAGACAATCACTAGCATTGATTTTTGGAAAAGTCATGGAGTCTATGGTTTTTTCAAAGAGAAGAGTAGTCTATGGTTTTGAAGATTCCATAACGCTTTACTAGGGACTTTATCCTTCCTTCACAAAGGGGTGCGCAAATTCCTATACCCTTAGAAGAGAAGTTATATTATAAGAAATTCAAAGGTACCCTTATTGAGAGTTGAAAGAAGAGTATGTTCCAAGGCTATTCTTCAAAAGCAAGGGTTGTGAGGGACAATGAGCTAATGCTTAAAGAGGCACATGTTTAAGCTTAGGAAAACCATTTTAAAATTGGTTTCCTATGCACGTGAATAGTTTGAGTGTGGTATTTCACTTCCCCATAAAACAAAGACTTTTCTTGATGACTCAGATCCCCGATTCTATAAAGCTGTGTCGCCTTGCTTGTACTTTGAAATTCCAAAAGGTAAGAAGTGCCATGTGAGAAAGAAACCTACCGTGTGGATACCCACAAGTTTTCTCTTCAATTTTCATGAGACACTAGGGTGTCCTCATGTTCTAGTAAATGACTAATGTTCACATTCTTGACCATGAGAAAAGGGCATTCTATTAATGTTCTATTCAATGACTAATGTTCACATTCTTGACCGTGAGAAAAGGGCACGTCATCTTATATTTCCATGTATTGGACACGATTCTTATTTTGCATGCACACATGCAAACATGTACGTAGAGCAGCTCATATTTTATCATGTGTCAAGGAGGTTAATGTGCTACCCCACTCTGCTAATGTTCTATTAAATTACAAATGTTCCTAGTCTCGACTATTAGAAAATGACATGTTTTCTTGTATTTCCATGTACTGTACATCATTCTTATTTGTGTAGATGCATGCACACCCAAACATAGAGCATTTCATCTCTATCACATAGCAAGGTTCATCATAGCATTACAAAAATAGAGGGTGTTTTACACCCATCAAAACAAGTGTTGTTGGTCATACATGCTCCCCACATAGGCATCATATTTGTTATTGTGGCCCACACACTAAAGTATAAATTATACATTAGAATATATTATTTTGTGGAGGACTCTTACATGTGTAACTTGGTGTTTCACATGTAAAACATAAATAATATTAAAAGAAACCCTATGCAATGTCATCCTTTTGGCACCAATTCAATCTAGAAGCTTTTACATCACTCACACATAATTTTCAATAGAAGCCCTTTTTACAAAAATCACATTATACAAATATGAGATTTTAGACATGATGAAATGCCATGATGTCAAAAATAGCACAACATAATAATTCAAAGAATGAATTAAAGCATTTAGTACATTGATTTGATAGGGTGCTCCATTTAAAATTTCAAAATCTTTAAAGCACGAAAATGTTGATGAGATTGGTCGTTTATTTAGTGACTGGACAAATGTCCAAAAAGTGACGCTTTTGCCATTTAATGCATTGTTTTGATAGGTAACCACTTTGCACCATGCCTCCCCCATTGACTATTGTGATTGCAAGTCCAAAAGCCACGGGAACTTGTAAATTTGAAAATCACTTCCCAACCTAGTTGCAAACCTCAGCTTGGTGGAAACGAGACCTTATATGTTCTTTCACACACAATATAATGTATGCAAAGTATAGATAAGATACAACATGAATGAAAGTGGTCTACTAAGTCAAATAGTGTATAATTGACTGGCATTTTAATTAGGCCAGTTGTAGGTAGATGCAACAAACTAAATATAATAAGTGACACATTAGTGGCCATGTAAGGATCATAATGACCATTGACATGCTAAGTGTAGATGTGTAGACCCATCTAACCAGGCAGCCCATCATCAATATTCTCACGTGTTGAGCTTGCCATCTCAATAGTTTCTTCTTCTTCTTTCATACACAATATAATGTACACAAAGTATAGATAAGATACAATATGAAGGAAAATAGCCTACTAAGTCAAATAGTGCATAAATGACTATACTAATCGACTAGCACTATAACTATGATAGCTGCAGGTAGGTACAATAACCCAAATATAATAAGTGATAAGTCAATGGCCATGTAAGAGTCATAATGACCACCAACATTCTAATGTAAATGTGCGGATTCATCTAACTAGGTGGTCCATCATCAATATCTACACGCATTGAGCTTGTTGTCTCAATACTCCCTCCCTTAAGCTCAACTATATCTCTGTAACTCCAAGTAAGCTTCAAAATTTTCGAAGCTTCTTTGCATCCAAGGCCTTTGTGAAAATGTCATCTATCTAATCTTGTGTATTGACATATACAAAGTCAATCTCTCTTATAAGTACATTATCTCTCACAAAGTGCTAATGCACCTCAATATGTTTTGTCTTAGCATGGCACACTGGGTTTCTAGCTAATTATATGCTGCTCATGTTGTCATAGCGAATGGCAATTGGACTATCTGCTTGCACATCCAAATCACCCAATAATTTTTGTAGCTATATCAGCTTGCATGCTACTACAGTAGCACCAATGTACTCAGCCTTTACACTTGATAAATTAATTATAGGTTGCTATTTGCTACTCCACATAATTGATGTACTACCAAGGGAAAACATGAATTTGCTGGTAGATCTTCTGTCAGACATGCTATCATCCCAATTTGCATATGTATATTCAAACACCTATATATCCTTGTTAAGGGCATCGCGCCCTCAATAGAGAAACACTAAATCGACTCTCATGCGGAGAGAGAGAGAGAGAGAGAGAGAGAGAGAGAGAGAGAGAGAGAGAGAGAGAGAGAGAGAGAGAGAGAGAGAGAGAGAGAGAGAGGACTCGTAATTGCCTTTTTCATTCATTGAACAACGTTACATTCATAGTTGACACATGACTTTAGAGATCCAACCACTCGACTACCATCATGCCTCTTGAGATCCTACCATTAAGGTTAAAGAGCCATATAAATGACCATGCAAAGCAGGGTTAACACCTGGCACACCCGAGGGACTAATTGTTTACATTTGAGGACCCACTTACACCCTTGATTGAAGTTAGATGCCCTAGCACGTGTCATATGATTACAAAGATTTAAGAATGAAACATGTCAGAAAAACATAATGATTTCATTTGGCATTGGTTCACCAAAAGACTCCTCCATAAGCTTGTCCAAGGTTGTGCTTCTTGTAGGCTCCATGTCTGTAGGTGGTACATCTGGTCTTCCTTTTGCCGGTAAGTCCCCTTTGGATCATGCCGTCCTTGCCAAGAGTCATCCTCTTGAATCAGCCTCTAGAAAAACCCCTTGATGTAGATGCCTTGAGAGATTCTATCTTCATCGACTTCTTTCATTAAATTTGCATGCGCAACTCCATTTGATAGATGCCCTTTTGCACTTGAACGTTCTCTTGAATTACTGAAATAACAACAGCCACACTTAATTATAGAAACACTAATTTCTTCTCTGATTGACAATTTTGCAACAGGGCGGAGCCCTTCCTAACAATGCTCTGCATCCATGCTTTAATCATCACACCTCTTGCAGTCGCTTTCCATTCTCTACTCTGAAACCCCTCTATGGGCACAATGTTAAACTCTTCTGGTTCAACCTCAAGATATTGCTTGAGAGCCATTGAAACTCCTTCCTCTGCTAATTCACCCAAATTGCTCATGACCAATGATACACTTATTGAACTTAAGCTTCGTATAATCACCTTCTTGCTATGGTACGCTCCCCTTGCTTCACTTTGTTCAACGACAATTGTCTTTAGCACCTTGCCATCCATTCACTTTAGCACCTGAAAGCACTTTAGAACCGGTTCCTTGCGCTGCTCCACCAGCAAAGCCTCATCTCAAACTCCTTATTCAAAAGGTTCTTGACTTCAGCAATCCCATTGTCATTGTCACTTGTAATAATCAAGTCATCCACATATATAACTATAATGGCCAAATTTACATATCTCTTTATCACGTATAGTAAGTGATCAAAATTAGAAACATAAAAGCCAATGTTGACAATATATTCATCCGATCTTATTAAACTATGCTCTAGGTGCTTGCTTTAGCCCATAGAGCACCTTGTTTAGCTTGCATATACATGTGGGATACTCTAAATCCTCATAACTTACTTGTTGCTCCATGTACACCTCTTCTTGCAATTCACCATGCAAAAAGATATTCTTTCCATCCATTTGCTATAAACTCCAACCTTTGGCTATACTACCAAAGCAACCACACATCTAACAATTTCCATCCTAGAGACATGATTGAATCTCTCTTTATAATCTATGCTATACGTTTGGGCATAGCCTTTTGCGACCAGACTAATCTTATACCTACTAATAGAACCATTCACATTATGCTTATATTGTAGACTCACTTACAACCAATAGCTTTCTTGCCCTTGGGCAACAGTTCTAGATCCTAAGTCTCATTAGCATCTAATGCAACCATATTCTCATCCATTGCTATATCCCAATGAATATGGCCAACATCATCCTCAAAAGAAGTGGGCTAAACATCCTCAACCATCTTTATTAAGTATAATGGTGAGTTGACAATCTTCAAAACTAAATCTTTTAACATGATATCTGATCTTACTAGATCTACGTACCACCAGATCACTCAATGGAGAGTTTACATTACCATGTGATCTTTGTACACCTAGTGTCCTTATTGAAGGAATACCAAGCTCATCATCCAAACTCTCTGAACTACTAGAATCTCCATCAAATCCCAAATGACTAGTAGATGCATTATTACCATTAGACACTTTCTTTTTCACTTTTTTTACCTGCAACACTAGTAGATGCACTTGAAGATGTGGGATTGCTCCTTAATCTCCTAGACCAAGGGCTAATTGTAGATGTAGTACTAGATGATGTTTCTAGTCTACTAAGGCTCAATGATTCTTGCTTTCCTTTCTGCACATAACTATTATGATCATGATTATCCAATACATCACCACTAGATGTATAACAACTGCTCATCTCATAAAAAATAACATCCTTGCTCACTCAAAACTCACCTATGTAACGAGGTTATAACAATGATATCCTTTCTACTCTAAAGAGTATCTAATGAAAATACATTTTTTAGACTTTGGATCAAGCTTCTATTGTAGTTCATCTGGTATATGAACATATGCAATACAACAAACACTTTCAAGTGTGACACATTGAGCTTCTTGCCCGTAAAGCATTCTTCTGGGGTTATCCCATGAACTGTAACTGTGGGAGTTCTATTCATAATATAGATAGGAGTATGAATAGCTTCAGACCAAAAATACTTTGGCAGATTCTGCAACTTCTACAACTTCTGCAGTATACATATTTTTTCTTTCTACAACCCAGTTCTACCGTAGTATATACCAATTGTCTCTTTATCCTATGAGACCTCAAGAAGTCACTAAACTCATTAGAGAGGTACTCTCCCCCTCCATTTGGCCTCAAGTACTTAACTTTTAACCCAATTTCTATTTCAACAATAGCCTTGAAAGTTTTAAAGTGCTCAAACACATCACTCTTTTCCTTCACGAAATACACCCACAACTTTCTTGAACAATCATCAATAAACATGACAAAATATTTGCTACCACCAAGAGATATATTTGTATAGGCTCCCAAACATCTATATGCACAACATCAAGTATAATTTTGCTCACATCTCTATCATGCACAAAAGGTTGTCTTGTTTTCTTACGAAACTGATATGCTTCACACACTCTATGAAATTTTGTAACTCTAAAAGCAAGCAACTTGTAACCAACACTTTAGAGGACTGCATTTATTTCAGCCTTTGCACATTTGCATATCCAGTATATTTATGTCATATTTCAATATCTACAACCACTCCTTTTCCTTTAGCATACATAGTAGCATTCGTAACAGAAATTCCATCATCTAACGTAAACATGTGGCCAACTCTACTTTCTTTTGTGACCAACCTACATTTATTATTAAAGTCTTCTATAAAATAACATTTTGCATTAAATCAAACCCATAGCCCTTGCTAGACCATTTGGCTAATAGACACTAAATTATTTGTGATAGATGGCACATGTAATACATTTGATAGACTCTTTATCTAACCATCATACAAGGACAATGAAACTTTTCTAATATGTGAATTTGGGTGGCATAACTCATCATCCATCCGCACATAACCTAGATTTCGTAAATCTTACATCTCTCCAAACCATTCAACATGGTTGATCATATGATTAGATGCATTTGAATCAATATACCATACATAATCATGTGTTCTTTTTTTTGTAATAGCATTCATTATATGCTGCATAACAAACAAATTCTCATTTTTGTCTTCATTCTATCGTGCAAATGATGCATAGTTTTCTTGTTATAATTTACCAATGTAAATATCATTCTTCTTAGCATAACACATAGCTGCAATATGACTTGTTTTGCCACAATAATGACAAACAATACCATAATTTCTAGAACCTCTATTCTACCATCCACCTTTTCCTCTAGAGCTTCCACTGCCTCTAAAGTTTCCATGGCCTCTTGAAACTTGCATTTCACCAAACTATTGATTTAACCTATTTTGTTGGTTATCACTAACATGTCCCATACTATGGCCTCTTGAAGAGGATATGCAATGTCCCCTTTTGAACTTGAGTAAAATGCTTAAATCTATTCACTACTTCTTTCAAATGATTCACCCTACATATTGATCTCTTTAATAATCATGAGAGAGACCAACTCATCAAAAACTGGAAACAACTTCCATACATATACATGAATGACAAACAATCTCTGAGCCTTCTCATATTAAGACCACCCAATGTAGGTGAAACCAAATCATCATCATCAGGCATTGTATCAAGAGTTGTTAAGGCATTCACAATGCTTCTTAGTTTCAAATATACTCATTTATAGACATATTTTCTTTCTTCTAAGTGTTCAACTCTTGCTTGAATTGAATCTTTCGTGCTTTTATGTCTATTGAAAATATATTCTCAAAGATTATCCAAGCTGCATGTGAAGTTTTTGCATTTCGAATATGCCCTAACATAGTGTTATCAATAAGTCTAGAGAGCTAATACATTATCTTTTAGTCTTTTGCATTTTATTCTTTCCACGTCTTTAATTCTTTTGTAGCTATAGAATTACTTAGCTCTTGCTTCTTTTCTTCACCTAACATAGACTTATAGAGGCATTTCCCAATAAGAAAGTTTGTCACATGAAACTTTTATGATAGATAGTTCTTCTTATCTAGCTTCTCAACGATGGGGTTTCCACTGTTCTCTACCATATCACAAAATTGATGCAAGATAGTAAGTGAGTCTTCTATAATCTTTTACAACAAGTATATATCGATACAATAAGCATCCTCTTTCATTGACTGCTCAATAGTACATGTAATTTATAACTTCTTTGCAAATAAAACTTGTGTTTTCTTTTTGGCAAACACATTAGGAATTATAGATTCAAAATATGTAACATGTATATCCACTTTTACTCGACATAATCAAAATCACAGTATACCTCAAAACTATTGTTCGCAACCTTGCAAGTCTAAAAGGGGGACCCAAAATGGCCTCACACGACCGAAAAAGTAATGAAACATCCCTAAGAGGCTCATATACAAAATGTTCACTGCTTTGCTCACACACCAAATCTCACAGCAATCTAAAATTTTTGCTCTGCCATGTTGTCAGTGCCTCCAGAGGTACTAACCAAGAGAAAGAGTGGAAGAATGAGAGAACTTCTTACTCATTGCTTGCTTTAGTGAGGACACCAAAGAAGCACAAAAGTAGTGCACAAAAATGATCATGTTGTATACATCACATTTCTAGTTTTTGTAAAGGGAATAATATTCATTTTGTTGTAAAATCACCAAAAAGAGATATTACATGAGGGGGCTACATCCACATCCTTCATAAATACATGGTATCCATAAAAGTGTACATATATGTACTTCTAAAAGTTAGAAAGAATTGAAATGTAAGGCTAAAACCTTACAAATGTAGATGTATCAAAATTCAAAGAAATAATAAAAAATATAAAGGGTTGTATGTCTTTTGGAAAAAAGGTGGGGTGGAATGTATGGCTGATTATGTTCCTGTTTCTCTCCTTTCTTCCAAGACATACACATTCTCCCTTTATGGTATCGATCTTTCTCTATCATCTTTCCTCTGTCTTTTCTGCAAAAAATTATCTTTCCCCTTTTCTTTTTTCTTTTTTTCAATGGAGATGGACATGTCTAATGAAGATGATGAATTTTTTTATTATTAATAGCAAGATTTATGGTTTTCTAAATGTTTCGAGATAAATGAAAGTGCCATACACATAGATTTTGTGTGCTTTGTCCCTAGTTTTTTGTTCATTTTATGCTATGGGAGGGTTATCTTCCGTTCCATTCCATTTTCAGCTAGCTTATCTCGCACGACATTTAGTATAAGGATAACATAAAGTCTTTGTTCTTGCTTGTTACACTATCTAAGTCTTGGGATACATCTCATACTGCAATGAATGCTAATCCTCTTGAAGATGTATTAAATGCTCTAATGTAGAGATTAATTTGCTTATAGAAAAAGTAAATGGGAAGAACATTGATGCAGCTAGTACTTCTCATGTACTTAGAGTTAGAGGTTAATATCATGGTAAAGGGAATGATTGCCATGATAGAGATTCATAATCCAACAAGGGCAAGTCTTAGTCTTATGGAAAGTCACATAGTGAATCCCACTGTCCTAAGTCCTCTCTTACTTGTGATTTTGCACGTAGCAAGACTAAATAAGGCTAGAGTGCTATAAAATGTGTTATGATAGATGTGAAAAAGACAAATGAAAAGTGCAAGACAATACCAAGTCTTTTAATGCTCGCCACATTGTTAAGTACAATATTAAGATTGAGGAGATAAATGCCCTGTAGTATAGCTGATATGATTACATACTTGCTACTTTTTCACTTGATTCTACTAAGTTTCTTGATATTCAAGCTTACTCTCAATGCTGGCTTCTTGATTTGAGGGCTTCCTTTCATAGTAGCTTGCATTGTCATTGGTACTATAGTTTGATACAAGTACTCCCTTCATATTGCATGATGTATGCCATGTCTCGGCTTTGACTAAAAGCATTATCTCAATTGGATAGTTGGATGACGATAGGTATCATGTATCTTTTGGTGATTTTGCATGGAATATTACACGTGATAAACTCATTTTTGCAAGAGGTGCCTAGGTTGCTAGCATATATTCCTTATATTTGGATCTATTGATCATATTTTGACTATGACCAATCATCCACATGTATCTCTTCATTATCTTGGACATATGTCCCTTAAAGAATGAAAGTCTCGACTTGTTTCTAGTATTTAACACCTCTTGACTATTCATGTTTTGATTCATGTGATCATTGTTTATATAGCAAGCAAACTTGTAACTTGTGTACGAAGTTTAGTTCTACATGCATGGGTGAGTTATTGGCTCTTGTACATATAGATATTTGTGATTCCATGCCTTCTCAATCATTAGGTGGTGCAAAGTATTTTGTTACATTCATTGATGATTATTCATGTAAGGTCTAGGACTATCCCATAAAGCAAAAGTCAAAAGGTTTACCTATGTTGGCACTTTCTTTGTGATGATAGTTTGGGCATTAGCTAAAATGTCTATAATCTAACAAAAGGGGTGAATATGTCTCTAAGGCATTGAGCAATTTTTAGATGAGGGGGGCAATTGACCACCCCTTACACCCCACCCCCTCCTAGAATGGTACTGCAAAGTGCATGAATAGGAATATTCACAAAAGAGTATGTAGTATGCTTAGTTAGGCAAGCTTACCGTAGTCTTTTTTATTTGAGGTAGTTACTACTATAGATCATTTAAATTAATAGATCCCTATGCACTACTCTTAGTAGTAGAGTTACAACAGAGGAGGTATGGTCTCATATATCTCCCTTGTATGCACACTTGCAAGTCTTTGGATATGAGGCTTTCTGCTATATTCCCAAAGAAAATACAACATATGGATCCAAAGTTTGGCAAATGCATACTTCTTGGATATAATGATGTAGGTGAGATGGACTATCACTTTTGGAATCCACAAGCTTAGAAGGTTATCCACAACCATGATATTGTGTTTCATGAGAATAAGATGCATATGAGACTAGAGAAGGTGGTTTGAGGCACACAAGGTAATATTTTAGGACGAGTCTCCTATTTATAATATAGTCTATTACAATACAACTAGCCCTAGTTAGATAGTCTATAGTAGTTTCTTATCACGTAATGGTCTAGGACCTACCTCTTGTGTAGGAACATGATGTAAGACATAGAGGATAGGTAGTATAGACTCCACATCCAATTTTGAGATGCTCTGCTAGAGACTCACACCCTCTTGATTGCTTCAAGTCCTCTATGCATAATGTCTTGGTGATAAATTCTGAGTAGCCCCTTAATTATGAGTAGGCTGTGCACATAGGTGTTAGTCACTCTTGGGAGAGGGCCTTATAGTTTGAGATTGATTTAGAAAAATCACATGTGGGACTTGGCTTTCTTATCAGATAGTAAATATGCATTGTTGGGGGTAAAGACGCCTCTGCCTAGCCGACCGTGTATTACGGTGGCAAGCGCCTATCACCATCACTTTATGTTAACCCTCAAACGAACGAAGGTGGAAAATCTGGAAAAGCTAAAGCAGAAGAAAAAGACAAAGGCCAAGGAAAAGAGAAATGGAAGACAAAGACGCACAAGGAGAAGAGTCTTAAATAAGGGAGAAAGGCGCACAAGGAAAAGTGCAAGTCAAGACTTTTGTAAAAGAGCGCAAGTGCATCATGGTTTAATTCAAGGAGCGCCGGGCTCTCACCCATGCAATTTGTAAATATAGACGGGCGGTGGAAAGGAAGCTAGGAAGATAGAAAGACAATGGGAAAAAGGGCCTAGGCTACGGCCGACCATGTAAGAAAGGGGAAAAGGGGATGCCCGCCCAAAAGGGATTTAGGGTTTTGTATATAAAGTTGAAAAGTGAATGAGAAGCTCATTCTTGTGTGTGGCCAAAAGTAGCTCTCCTCTTATTCTTCTTCTTCTTGTTCTTGCTTGCTTGAGCTTGTGCTTGAGAGAGGGTGTGTGAGAGTGTGAGGGAGAGAGTGTGTGAGGGTGAGGGACACTCGGACACTCGGACCACCCAGAATCGGACGAGTCCGAAATCGGACCAGCCAGAATCGGACCACCTTGTCCGATCCGATTCCCAGAATCGGACGTGACCAAAATCGGACCACTGGGCCGATCTTCGAACCAACCCAAAATCGGACGTCCGATTCTGATAATCGGACTCCTGAAAATCGGACATCTGAGAATCGGACAAAAACCTATCAAAATCGGACAGGTATCTAGAACACAAATTTTGATGCATCTAAACCCTGAGATTGACCCCAAAGGCTATGTAGAGCTAAAGGCACATCACAGACCATCACTAGGCTAAAATTTAGAGCACGTAGTTCAAATTTGGCTATAAACGATCCTCCAAATTGCATATGGCGTTTACCATAACGGCATTGCGGGCCAGGGGGGACTGCCCCCCTGGACCCCCGCAGAGGGGGCTCTGCCCCCTCCGCACCTCCCCCAAGTAGGTTGGAGGGAAAACGTGCGCCGCGACAAGTCCTCCAAATTGGACCCTAGAGTAGTAATGGCTCTACACGAGCATGGATTCTCATTTGCAAAAGAGCAACCAAAAGCCCGTACTCGAATAGAGACAAATAGAGACCCTAGAACATCAATGGGCCAATCTAGCCATCAAGGGCAAAAAGGCCACGCCACGAGAACACAAAGACATTGTGTTCATACCATGTCTAGTCAGAGTGAAATGCAACATCAGCAAGCTGCAAATGCCAAGATGACTAGACATGACACTCTTGACGAGAGATGTACCTTGAATAACACTGCACTAACGATCCAAGACAGCAGTGGAGAATCCACATCTGGTCGTGCAGTCGAGAACTCAAGGGCATCTGTCAGAAGGCTTAAATTTACAAGCCAGGACCCGGAAGATGAAGACATAGTACCACCTGCTTATCTTAGGGTCAAACTCACCACAGAAAGAGAGCATAGTGTTGATGCTCTCATTGATGAAGGAGCAGATTTCAATGTCTTGACTTACGAAGCATGGACTCTACTAGGTCAACCAGAGCTCAAACTGACTGATGCAACTCTTAACCCTTACGGGGAACACCCACAAGCATTTCTAGGGAAGTGCAGAATCCTTGTAACTATTGAAACAGAAAGCTTGCCAGTCCTGTTCTATGTTCCTCCAAATAGCGAGAATTGTGGAAAGAAATCCTCCTAGGAAGGCCCTTAAAAAAGGCAACGAAGTGTGAAGCCGACTATATAGCACAGAGGATACACCTAACACTACCAGGTGTGAGGATAATCACAACGTTTAGCAAGGGTGACCTCACCAAACCTCGAAGGAAGGGAAATGAGCATTTTGACATACCAAGCAAGCCTAGTAATGAGAGCAAGGAGTTGTTGAAAGAGTTGATACAAGCGCAGGTTGAACGGAGAGAACTAGTGAGTGAGGCCGTACTTGAGACAAAAAGGTTAGGAGACAAGGCTAAGGATAGGGTTTGGACTCAAAAATATCATAGAAGACCACGAAAGAAGCCCAAGCCTTATAGGCAAAGGCATCGATGGAGAGCTAGCACAACGCCACGATGGATATCCAAGGCGTTGCTTCGTGCTCAAGGGTATTATGCAGGCAATCATTGGATTTGGGTACCCAAACTCCCTGCTAAGCCACCTCTATCAGAAGCCCAAATTATGTCCAAAGCAAAGAGGCGTAGGAGGAAAACTAAACGAAAGGCCAAGTTTCGAACCAAAAATATTGGAGTGATCGAGCCCCTCACTACTGAAATCAAGAAACCAAACATGGCCTATCAAAAAGTAGATCCTCAGCCTAGTGTGCTTGACAAGCGGACATCAGATGTAGCCATTGAGCATGCACAAAAATCATTAGTGCCCAAGGAGCCTTTGATTTCCCAAGGGGAGAGCAAGCATCATAAGCACAACATTGCTCAAGGCAAGGCTGATCGCTCAACAAAGCAAATGGCACAATCATCTAATAGCCTCGAGCAAATCATTCAGCCAGTGCCAAGTCCACCTAAGAGGCCTAGATCTCCTACATCCTCTTTTCCCAAAAGGACACAGGAAGCACAACAGTAGTTGTCAAGGGAGACAACTCAATTCCAATCTCTATCTCCATCTAAGTTTCCAAATGTCCAAGAGGTGGGACATGACGCCATCTGTAGCTCTCGACCCAAGGATATGCATGAGCAGCCTAATGTGACTAAATCAACTCATGCTCGATCTACACAGATGAGTGCTCAAAGGCCAACAAAAGACACAACCACTTCTGATCGCCCTAGGGACTTGACACCGCAATCCACCAAGGGTAGCCAGCCCACTAAACTAGCTGCTACTACTTCCAATCAGGGACCACAACAGTCACAGCCCTTGGCTGTGACAATGCCCCTTGTGGAACGTGTCCTTAGTAGTTTACCTGTGGAGGAGGTGTCGCAACCAAATCCCTCGACAATTCCAGCACTTTCAAAGTATCTAAAGCCTAGGCTTGAGGAGAAACCTCTCAAAGCTGTGGTCAGGGAGGTCACACATCGAACCACTCAACTTGGTAAGGCTATTCAGCAGGCCACGACTATGTCCCACAAGGACACACTAGAGAGAGAGAATGTTGAGGCCCAACCAAGCACGTCAACGGTTGACCTAGTCCAGGGACCTGAGTCATTGAGAGAGGCACCTTCATTGACCAAGAAAAAGAGGAGAAAGTAGAGAAAACAACAACAGTTGTAGGTGGTTGTGAACCCCAAGAACATTGAGATGAAGGGCGCTGGAGAGTTGATGAATAAAGCATTGAGTCCATCCACCAATGAACCCACTGATGCCTCTCCTAATAGCGGTGAAACCTCAGACACATCTGTGTGCTCTGACAAACCAAAGCAACAGTTGCCATCAACAATTGCTTGCAACACTCTATCCACTGACAATAGAACTCACATTGATCAATCAAGAGTGGATACAATGCTGTCACAACAGGGTGACAAATCTATACCAGTCACATCCGAGAAGAACCATGATGAAATAGCAGCAAAACCTCAGGAGAAACGTGAGAACCCCAAGAGCATAAGAAATCCTAGCGTTGACCAATCTTGCTCATCTAGGCTTGAGCCCCCAGCCATGCTAAAGCCTAAGGAAACTCTTAGAACTTTGCATGAGATAGCAACAGAGCAAGCCCTCGTTGAACATAGGAGTGTCACAGAATGCTTAACTGAGTTGGATGCTAAGCTCAAAGTGGTCGCACGTGTCTACATCCTTGCAGACATGGGCACAATCCCCAAAGAGCAGCTTGGAGATTACTTGACCTTTCCTCTAACATGGGAAGAACAAGAACATCTTAACGGGCACTACGACAGGCTCCTGCATGAACGCATGCGACTCATCCCTGACGAGGAGGCTGACGAACTGCGCTTAACCGTCACGTTCAATGAAATGCTCTGCCGATCGAATCTCGTAGACATAGAGCAACTAAAGCGACTGTCAGCAGGCCAGAGTCAATTTGAGCAGCGTTGGTGCGAAAGCCGCATTGTAATGGACGAACTAGGGGCTCAGATCATGACAGTCTCAGAGGAGTGATTGGCCAAGTGGTGGTCTCAAAGAGACCCAACCTATGTGGCACCAACTTCCCTTCGAGTGTTGACTGCCATTCGGGGTATGGACTTAGCTGGAACTAGCCAAGAGAACGCTCTGTTTGATAAGGTTCTCACTGAGGAGGAGTTACATATAGCCAGTAGACTCAGACAAGGTTCCATGCTACTCGATGTGGCAAAATATCTATCGGTATTAAGTAAGCTGCCACGAATACTAGATGCGTGTGCCACGCTCCGGTACAACCCCGAGTTCTACACTTGGTTCTTATCCTCGTGAAGTGACATGGATTCATAAATATGTATATAAATAAACACTGCTTTTTGTGTCACCGTGTATAAACAACGTCAACACACACAAGCAATGATAGTCAGGCGCAGGGAGAAGAGTGGGGTCAGATAAACTAAGCTCCTCAAGTCCTTCCCTCATCACGCATTTAAAAGTGTGTGACCAGCCCCACCTCCAGGTGAGAGCATGCAACCCACATTGCCGCCATAGGAAGCCTTGACCAACAACTCTGATGGTGTAGATAGGGTGTAGTCCTTTCCAATACACATGCTTCCCTTTTTGGTCTATCCTTTCGAGGATGTGCCCTGTCCCACTCCACGACAACCAGTCCACGTGACTTAGCATAAACTAATATCCGCTAATGACTGGAGGCCACTTGAACATCAGCATGGGGGCCATTCCTCTACAACAAACACCGCATGTCTCACCCCTCCCCTTCTTGTCATATGCGCTTCATAAACCACACTAAAATCCCTTCCATGCAAATAGTTGTATCTTGTATCAAGGTCTAAACCCTTGGGTTGCATCTTGCAGGCTCCCAGACGAAACACATAGAGAACCATGGACACCTGGCATGCAAGGACGCTCTTCGCAAGAGACAGGAGCATGTGGCACGCGCCCCTCCACCGGAGCGCTACGTGCCCACCATCAAGAGGTATGCCAATAAGCGAGGCCCTAAGCGACAATGTCCAGGGCGAAGGCCGAAGAATCCTCGAGTCAAGAAAGTCGAGACTCAAAATGCGCAACAGATGGCAGCACTAGTGGCACAAACCTCCAACTCGCGCTCGGGCCCCAGATGCTCAAGAGCAGAAAGGGCAGCTCGGGAAAGGGAAGAATTCAATGAATTGTTTAAAGACATTCTGGAAACGGTAGCAGCCCGGGACTACACGATTCATGTCCCTGCCGACATGTTCCCTACCCAACCCCACAGGAGCCCCACGCCAGCAGAGCCCCAATCAATCGGCAACCCAGACTCGCTCCGCCTCGTACAAATAGAGTAGCCCCATGTTGAATAAAGGGCTTATCAAATGCTACCGGGCCATGACTTTTTGTCTTTAAATGGTTAAGTGTTGACATGTTCCCGAATTGTACGAACTTTTCATATCTGCGTTTAATATATTTCATGTCTTTAGCAAAAGAAAAAGCTAATCAAGCGCAGGTGATAAATATCTAAGTCAACACCATAGAATTCCGATGAGTGATGTCTCCTTGCATTGCACTGGTTTATTATAGTTGCGGCATATACAATGCATGTACTCTCATGAAGCGACAAGTGGATGCAGGATAATACAGGTCCTTGTGCGAAAATGTTCAATGCCCAATCACTGCAACACCAACAACCCCACAACGAGTCGCGGCAAAGCCATGCTGCCGAAAGCACCCTTGCCAACCGCCCCCATCGCATGGTCCAAAGCACATTCATGGGACACGCTCTCTTTCTGGGTAAAACTCTATAGTTGGCTCACGATAGTCGTTACCTCACTTGTACCAACATCGAGTGTGTCGCAAGGAGGTTTGCAAAATCTCAAGTGTATCTCTTCATCTCAACAACAGTTCCTCTAGCATCAAGGCTGGTGACACAATCATCTCTATAATATCCATCCTTCATAGCCTTTGGATCCCAACATTTCTCAATCCAAATGAAAGGCTAACAGCCTCAATGTATGGCATTGATTGTATTCATTTTTTCCACCAAAAAAAAAGAAGAAAAAAAGAAAAAAAAAGAGAGAGAAAGAAAGAAAGAAAGAAAGAAAGAAAAAGAGGGGGAGAAAAAAGAAAAAGAAAAAAAGAGCACACACGATCACGGCACCGCACCTAGGGGTCCTCAAATTAGGTACATCTAGTGACCTTGGTCGGCTGGCTCCGTCCCTAATCCCCTAGCCCTTTGTATATCCCCCACAATTATTCAGGGCACATTAAGGGCAGGACATACCTAGGGAGCTCGCCTCGCCTATGGTTAGACCTGTCACCCTGAACCACTTGCACAATTCTTTTGCACTAATCTCAATGCCATTACAATCCACAGTGGTAAGCAAGGCATGAAAGACAATGGAAAAGTACACCATACCTTTCACGCACTATAGGTAGTCACTAGCTACCAAGCGCTAGACATCAAGGAGCTCACTTATGCTACATGGCCTTGATAAGACCATAATGATGTCTCAAGCAATCTTCAAGTGTACTCCCCGTCTTCATCGACAAATTTTTCCATCAACTTAGCCCCTTGCTTCACTGATTGCTATACAAGGAACTAGGCCGATAGTCTTCTAACTAAGTAATACCTAAATATGCACGTGTACACACTTAATATTCACACTATAACCTATACACAGTTTGGGTCCTCAAGTGCAGGACAATACTCCAGGCTTGCTTAGAGTTTGACCTGTCTCCCAAACTAATCAAAATATGTCTTGTGCACGATAAGAAGACTAGCACTACCCCTTAAGGAGAGATCACATGCGAGGTTTTCCAATTGCAGGTATAAGGTGTTGTTCGCTCTTCATCAAACTCTAACTACTTATCCCTTACCATCTGACAAGCCCGCAAAGAATCGTCATGTGCAGAATCCCCAACAAACTACCACTTGTGCTGGCCATCAATGCAATCCCCAACACAAAATAGCCCTACCGCCAACTCCAACAACCTTCCACCAGCTACCTTGGCCACCAACAGGCCCCCAGGACCTTCTACCACACCACCACCAACACTCCTCCACGGAAACCACCGGCGTCCTTGTCACCCACGTCTTCGGTGCATGCTACAGCCTGCTACCTACGACGGTGAGTGCCATGGGACTGGCACTCGTCTAGGAGGGGGGTAATGTTAACCCTCAAACGAACGAAGGTGGAAAATCCAGAAAAGCTAAAGCAGAAGAAAAAGACAAAGGCCAAGGAAAAGAGAAACGGAAGACAAAGACGCACAAGGAGAAGAGTCTTAAATAAGGGAGAAAGGTGCACAAGGAAAAGCGCAAGTCAAAACTTTTGTAAAAGAGCGCAAGTGCATCATGGTTTAATTCAAGGAGCGCCGGGCTCTCACCCATGCAATTTGTAAATGTAGACGGGCGGTGGAAAGGAAGCTAGGAAGATAGAAAGACAATGGGAAAAATGGCCTAGGCTACAGCCGGCCATGTAAGAAAGGGGAAAAGGGGATGACCGCCCAAAAGGGATTTAGGGTTTTGTATATAAAGTTGAAAAGTGAATGAGAAGCTCATTCTTGTGTGTGGCCAAAAGTAGCTCTCCTCTTTTTCTTATTCTTCTTCTTCTTGTTCTTGCTTGCTTGAGCTTGTGCTTGAGAGAGGGAGTGTGAGAGTGTGAGGGAGTGAGTGTGTGAGGGTGAGGGACCAAGGAGGAGAAGCTCTCCATCTTCTCCTCTCTTCTTCTCTTCTCTTCTCTTCTCTTCTCTTCTCTTCTCTTCTCTTGCTCGCGGACAATGGAGCTTGGAGTTTGGAGTGGGAGGATCGAGTTTGCTTGAAGCTTGCACTTGGATCGTGGAGCTACCGGAGTGCGCGGGAGAGGAGATAACTCGAACGGCATCAAGGTAAGCTCACTACACCCCGTAGATATGGATGGCGCGTCGGTTATGTGAGAGGTAGCCATTAGTGCTCGGCTTGGAACGCTTGAAACAATAAGCGGTCCGTGGGTCTTGGCGGTTGAGTGAAAGCTCTCACACTTTATTATTTATTCTTTTAGTGACAGTTTGAATAAAGAAGGCCCGGTCACACATTGTGATTGTTGGAGTTCCCATTTCTAGTCTCTCCCTTTCTTGCTCTTGCTCTCTCGCCATAGCTCTGGAGTCCAACCTTCGATCCGTCGCTCCCAACTGGTATCAGAGCTTTGCTTTCTGACTCTTGAGCTTGGTTCCTGGCATTCTCAGCATCCCATCATCTCCCTACTTGCATTGGGTCTCCTTCTCGGCAGCCATGTCCGACTCCTTCGAGCTCCCGTCACTCCTCGGCTTCCCGAGCACTTTCACGGCATTGTTGGGCACCTTCAGGGCATTACATCAGAGGTATTTAATCATTTTCTTTAGGGTTTACTTCAGTTCTCAGGTCTCACAGGCTGTAAACAAGATTGGGGCAGCCACCATTGAAGCTCCCTTGCTTCATATCTCACTTGCCTTTGAACAAGACTTGCTGGAGCTTGTTTGAGGCCTTCCTTGGCTTTAACCAGACCCCTCCGAAGCTTGGACACCATTTTTTGCAGCACCACGACCAGCATTTATAGTTGGTGGAATCACGCAGCCCTCCCATATGTGTCTTCAACATTGACAGTCACAACAGCAGCTCTCCCCCTCCATTGGCACTTGGAAAGGCTCCATTTCGGGTATATGAACATGCTTTGATGCTTGGTTTTGATGTTTGATGTGTTGGCATAGCATTTGGACTAATTTAACACTATTTTGGGACTGTCATAATAGTCCACAGGCAGTTTATAACAGTGTTACACTGACATTTGATGCTACAGCTTGTTTGGCATTGTCATTTGATGCCCGATTGGTCCCGTTTGATGCTTGGATGTTAGGGGAATGTATGCCTATTTTTTGGCAACCATTTGGAGCTGATTTTGGTGCTGAAATTATCAGTTTTGAACAGTAAATCACTGCTATACATAGTTGGATTGAAGTCATTTTACTCATGTATACTTATGCCTATGCTTTTCGGGCTATGTTTCAGGCATATATGGTGATGTATTGACACTTCGGGGCTCGACATAGAGCTTGGTTTTGATTCAAGATCGTTGGTTGAGCTTGAGCTCACTTTGCAAAGCATTTGGATGCTCTGTCTTGGATGTACTTATGGCATGTATGTTGCTTATGTGTCTGACCGGTCTTGACATGCTTAGCCTATGCCATTACTACATGCTAGTTACATTGTTTGGGGCCTATTGCTACTAGAGCTCGGTCTTGGCTTGACCTTGGATTCTCGAAGCTTACTTAAGCTATTTATTGGCTTGCTAGAGTTGTATCTTGGGATGTACTTGATGTCTTACATGCTTATGGTTGCTACATATGGATGCTCTACCGCCTACATGTTTGGGATGTACTATTGATGTATTGTCTTGGACTTATGTCATTGGCACTGTGTCTTGCCTTGTCTTGAGCTCTTGAGCTCGTACATACGGCTTTTGTGCCAGTGGGAGCATTCTTGAATGCTTATCAAACATTGAGCAGGTGGTACTTTTATGCATTGAGCCGTTACATGCTATTGAGCAGTTACACACTTGAGACTTTGGGACTTCTTACCTTTTGGGATGATACATCATATGTCTTGGTTCACTGTATGCTTATGAGCTAAGTCTCAGTTTTGGATCCGTATCTTTGTGAACTAACACCTACTTGTGTCAAGTTTTGGTAGTGGCAGGAATACTTTGCCCCGTTGCCTGGGGGGTGTGCCTACTCACTGGCAGATCTTTGTATGGCATACTTGGGTGTTGGATTCATGCTTATTGACCGTCATATGCTTATGCTATGCCCGCATGATGCCGGCTTTGGTCTTGGCAATATCTGATTGCCTTGGGATCCGATTTTGGCACTGTTAGCTCTCTTTTATGCATTGCCATATAAGTAGATGTATAAGTTAAGGAGCACCCTTGGTCACCCTACAGGGCATGTTTGGTTGCAAAGAGTTTTAACAAAAAAAGGGAGTTGAACTTAATGAGATATTCTTCCCTCTTATCAAGATGACAACCCTTTGCTTGATTTTGGACCTAGTTGCATAGTTTATCTTGGAGATTTATCAAATGGATATGAAAATGGCTTCCTTACACGAGGATCTACATGAGGACATTTATATCTAACAACCGAAGGGTTTTATGGAAAAGGGAAGAGAACACCTAGTGTGCAAGTTGAGAAAGAGTCTCTATGGACTTAAGCAAGCACCTAGGAAATGACACTACAAATTTGATACTTTTATGCATTTGTGATATTATTCTTGAAGCTCTATGGATCTATGTATTTACAAAAGAAGGCCCATGATGGTAGCCTTATCATTTTGGTCCCACATGTTGATAATATGTTGATTTACTGGGAGTGATCATGCTGAGCTGGATGCTTTGAAGAATCAACTCAAGAAGAGCTTTGAGATGAAGGATATGGGGCATGCCTCTCATATGCTTGATATGTGGATTATGCACAATTACTCTAAGGGACTTGTCTACTTATCCCAGAAAGAGTATATCCATAGAACACTTGAGCAATCTCATATGTAGGGTGGTAAGTCTATTAGTTGCCAATTTCCTTCTCATGTGATGGTCAGTTAGGTAGATTGGCCCTCGTCAGATGATGAGAATGATAATATGGCCAAGATTTTGTATGCGTCTACAATGAGCAGCTTGATGTATGCCATGATAGCCACTAGAACTAACATAGCATTTGCAACAAGAGTTGTGTCTCGCTATATGGCAACACTTGGCAGGTGACATTGGGATGCTGTCAAGGGTATCATGAGATACCTTAATGGCACTATAGATATATGCATTTGTTATGGTGCCTAGAATATTAGAGTTGTGGGCTACATAGACTTAGATTATGTAGTAGGACATGAAGATAGTAAGAAATTCACCTTTGGCTATATCTTCACTTTTGCTAGAGGTGTTATTTTGGATATCCAAGGTGCAAAAATGAATGGCCTTATTTATTATTGAGACTGAGTACATTGTAGCCACTAAATCTTGCAAGAAGGCCCCATGCTTAGTGGTTTGGTTGTTGGCCTTAATATGACTATGACTCCTACATTCCATTTGGACTCTATGAGTGCCATCTAGTTGGCACATTATCCTTTCTTTCATGCGAAAACCAAGCACATTGAGATCCATTACCACATAATTAGAGAAGTGATTGAGGACAAGAAAATAGAGCTAATCAAGATGTCTATATATGAGAATCATGCAGATGTGTTCAGTAAAAGTTTCCTAGTGGAATTTTGTGTCTTCCTTAGGAAGTTCATGGGTGTAGGATGAATTGACATCTTTTCCTTATCCTGTTACACTTATATGCACACATTGTACTTTGTCTTTTTTTCCTTATTTTCTCCTCACTCAGGCACATTCGCCTTTAAGTAGGAGGTTGTTGGGAGTTAAAGAGAGTGACAAGCAAGAACATACCTGACATTCTTCTCCAATGCAATCTCCTATGAAGTAAGCTAGCTAGAAATAGAATGAAACTCATTCAAATGAGAATACACAACAATGCCTTATTTCATATGAAGATTCATGAGTTTCTTAAGTCAATGCAATTGGGATGCAGGGATTTTCTTATAAAAAAGTTTACATATTTTTTCTTGCAATTGCCAAGCACCACCCTTTGTCACAATGACATTTACAATGACAAAGACAAAACGACACTGGACTTGCATAACTCATCAAGATTAGGCCAAGCATCTACATTATACTCTTTGGGATTTACTTCTTTAGTTTTCAATGGCACAATTTACTTCTTTTGAACCAAAACATGCCATATCTAGGTTTTTCAATAGTTGAAGTTATTGTCATCTAACTTCTCTATGTTGAAAATAGCACTATCCCTACAAGCACTTGAAGCAGCTACCACCATGACTTCCAAAAAGAAGAGGATATGGGCTATTGTAATAAAAGTAAATTAGTCCCAAAATTTCCCAAAACTAAATGCAAGAGGTGGGGCCCAATATAACGTAGGGCTATCTACAAAATGAATACAATAAAGTGCTCAAAACCAAGTGCTTGCTCTCAACAAAATGACTCAATATTGAGTTTCAGCATTGTTGTCCATAAAACTACAATAAAAGAGTATGCAACTATAGACGAGTTCAAAATGACAAGCTCCATTGCTAGTGATTTTTAGGTAATAACCAGGATGTACAACACAACTAGTAGTGTCAAGAAAGAGCATAAGCCACCAAGTACTAAATATTGTCAAATATCCCAAGGTGCCAGGTACATAGATGCATACAAAGTGCTCAACAAACATGTATCCGTTGTGAAAATCCACTAACAAGAATAAGTATGAGGTATCCAAAGGAAAAGTAGGTCAACCCACAATAGGCAATGATAGTGTATGCATAAATCAATTGAGCATGTACATAAACAAGAGACTTCCACTGCCTCTAATGAACCAAGCTCTACAAGGAAATGCCAAGGTACCCCGTTGGACCAAATCTAAAATGTATAAGTAAGCTCAATACATAAAGCTCATAGCATTTGGGAAGAAAATTACATCAAAGTGTACATCCCTATTCCTAGCCACCTATATTTACCTTGTACTCAATGCCCATACACCCATCTACTATAAGTGATTGTTATCCATCATTGTCCTCTTTATTTCTTATTATTTACTATGATAGAATAATAAAAGGGATGGTAGCTCACTCACACATTGTGACTATTGGAAGTTTCCACACATTGGTCTTGCTCTATTTTGTTCAAATCTCCATAGCTCTTGCTATTGCCTCCACTTGTGCTCTTCTCCCTTACTCCTACTCATCCTTTCAATTGGTATTAGAGTAGGCATTCAAGGAGCTTCAACCATTCCACTTCAATATTGAGAAAGAGAGATTCAACCCCACTTCCATGGTAGTCATATCTTCAATCATTTGAGGTAAAGATATGCTCCCCACCTTCCCCTGGCATATTCAGCTTCTAGAGGACCTTCGATTAGTGCCAAGTAACCCAAAAAGGCTAGTAGAATCAAGAGAAGACCTTAGATAGCATGTTGGAATTATTGGTACATTTTTAGGGGCCTTATCATGCTCCTCTTACATTAGACATTTTGGTACATTTTTAGGGGCCTATCATGCTCCTCTTACATTAGACATTTTGCTCCAATACTTCTTCCTACTCTTTGTCGAGTACTTCTTCCATGACCTTCAGCTCCGTTTTGGCATCATTCAAGGGGGAAATCATTAGTCATTGAGTGCCATTTGTGGATAAACATGCTATTCACCATTTGGGATAGCAAGCATTTGAATATTTATGCTTCACTCATGCTTATTCATTGAGATTTTAATGTTGTCATAATGTATTAATACTTGGGGATGCTCTATGGGTTGATTAGAGCACATTTTGTGTTGGGGATTAAAGTCGCATGTGCTTACTATCGTATGTACTCTATACTTAGTAACTATACACATGTATACTGCAAATGGTGGCCAGCCATCACTTCACTTTATTCTTTATTATTATTATAACAATAGAATAAGTGAAGGCACATACTTGGTGTGTAGCAAGGGACTACCTCTATGTTGGTCCCTCTAGTTTCACCTTCCCTAGACATAGATCCCTTAAACTATATGGTGCATGATGTTTGGTAGTCTTAATCTTTCTATACACAAATGTGTCTTTAGTCATCCACTACTTTGCCCTATAGCACTTCTTTTGGGAAATATTTGGAATGTCCAACACAATGTAAATTACCTATGGATGCCCCCCCTAAATCACTTCCATTTTCTACATTATACTATCTCCTATCTCTTCCTTACGTGATAAGGTTGCTATACTCAAAAGATGATAGGATTCAATCATTTCATGGTCAACAACATGTCCAAGAGGAACTAATACGTCCATACCCCCATGGCATATCCAAATACCAACTTGCTCTTTCTTAGATACACCTCAAAGGATAAGGTTGCATTTACCTTCAATTTTCTATCATTTTAAGGTGTTGTACTGGTTTGGCTTCCTGTTGGTGGGGGTAAAGGTGCCTCCACCTAGCCGCCCGTGTATTAGTACACTGACAGTACCCGCCACTGCACACTGCAGGTGGCGGGCACCTGTCACCGTCACTTTATTCTTTATTCTTTTAGTGACAGTTTGAATAAAGGAAGGCCTGGAAACACATTGTGATTGTTGGAGTTCCCATTTGTGTCTCTCTCTCTTCTTGCTCTTGCTCTTCGCCATACCTGACTTCTAAGCAAGCTTCGATCCTTCTCACCTTTCAAATGGTATCAGAGCTTGGCTTCCTGAATTCCTGAGCTTGGTTTGTGGCATTCTTAGCTTCCATTCAAATATCTATAGCATTGGGTCTCCTTCCCGGCAGCCATAGCCGACCTTCCCAAGCTCTCATCACTCCACGGCTTCTCGAGCACCTTCCCAGTCTATTGAGGCACCCTTAGGGCATTGCTACAGAGGTATTGAAGTGTTCTTTCAGTGCTTTTATTCAAGTCTTAGGTTGCAGTCAATCAGGGTAGAAAACCCTTGGAGCTTGTATCTTGCTCCCTCTTGCATTTGGGCACTTGAGAGGCTTGTTGTGTGCCTCCCTGGGCACTCCCTAGAGCCTCTAATCATTACCATTGAGGCCATGTGGATGTACAATAGTAGAAGCATACATCATCATAACACAGTAGCACACCTACTCCTCAGTGATGGCTATGTCATGCTTCTTTGGGCTTGCCAATGCACTTGGCAATGGTCTCTAACATGTGTTGAAGCCTCCTTGATCATTCGCATCAAATTTGGGTCTGATCCCTACATTCCTAAGACTATTTACATCAGTCCCACAGTCATGTTATGCCGAAGTACCATTGACATCTAATGCTAGTGCTTGTTTGGGCACTTCTACTTAACTGGTTTGGTACCTATTGATGCCCGATTGTTTGGGGGATGCAAGGCACATGTTAGGCCATCATTTTGGACTGATTTTCTTGTTGAAAATACACAACTTTGAACATTAAATCACTACTGTACAATAATGGGATGAAGCCTATTACTTCATGTTTGGTTATGCCTATTGGTTTCGGGCTATGTCTTTGGGATACGCAATGAAGTATTGACCTTTGGGGTACGACATCGAGCTTGTCTTTGGTTCTCGATCTTCATTTGAGCTTGAGATCGGATTTGGAATTCATTTGATGCTCCGTCTTGGATATACATATGGCATGTATGTTATCTATGTTTGACCAATCTTGACATGATTGGCCTATGCCACTACTACATGCTAGTTACATTGTTTGGAGCTGATTGCTACTAGTGCCTTGTCTTGGCTTGCATTTGGATTCCTGGAACTTACTTGGGATATTTCTTGGCTTGCCAAAGTTGTATTTGGGATACAGTTGATGTCTATGGATGCTCTAATTGGAGGCTACAGAGCCTATATGCTCATGATGTCTTATTGATGTCTGGTCTTGGATCTTTCATCACTGGTGCTCTCATATACCTTTATTGAGCTTCTTGGCTTGATCCATATGGCTTTTGTGCTAGTGGGAGCATCTTTGGATGCTTGACTGACATTGAGCATGTGGTTTATGCTATTGAGCTTTGAGCCTTCTAAGACTAGGATCTTCTTCACTTGGATGTTGCATGGTTAATATGCCATGGTTCACATACATGCACTTGGGCTAATTTGGGCTTTGCACTCCTTGAGCATACACCTCTTTGTGTTAGGTTTTGCCAGTGTTGTGTACACTTTGCCCTATTACATAGGGGGTGTGCCGGCTTACTAACGGATTCGTTTGACATGCTTGGGTGTTTGCTCAGAGTCCCTATGACTGTCATATGCTGATTTATGCCCTGGTTATGCTTTGATAGTCAATGCTTGACTTGGTGCATTGATTTTGCCTATAGTTTGCTCTCATTGTACTTTGCAGTAATTTATTACAGCAAGTAGTTATGCATGGATTGATGTGGAATTTTCATGTTGAATCATCTTGATTTTATGTACTTTTGATGGTACTTGGTGGGTAGCATCATTAGCTATCAGTTCTGGTCATTTTGCATTGGTTTTGGTGGTATTTAGGTTGTTTACAATAGAAAATAGCAAGTAGTTTTGAGTTGTTTACACTATTTTGGATTACATTATGGGTTCTTCTTCCACTGACAATGCTATCTTCAACATCATTAAGCTTGACGATACGAATTATGCCTATTGGAAGAGCCAAGTTTGGCACATATTGGTATAGAAATCACAGATAAAGCCACTACGGATGCATGGTGAGTAGCTTGAAAACTGATTACGAATGGGATGAGCTTGATGAGTTATGCAAGTCCACCCTCATCTTGTCTCTCACTGAACAGATGCATTGCAATGTGGTTGAGGAAGCACACAGTGCTTGGCAACTTTGGGATAATATAAAAAACCTCTATAACAAGAAAAGTCCAGGAAGTTCGATGTATTGGTTGAAGCAACTTATGGACCTGCGCATGATGAAGGAGAATATGACGATATCTGCTCACTTGAGCCAATTCCATGCTATTCTCAAGAACTTGACTTCCCAGGGTATTACCTTTAATGATGAGGTTACTCCATTGCTTTTTCTTGGGACTCTGAGTGAGTCATGGGATGTATTCTGCACTGCCTTATGTGCTCCTGCTACTCTTTTGAACTTGCATGATGTAGAGAGTGCTCTTGTGCAGGAAGAGATCAACCGTAAAAACTTGGATGCCTCTCGTGTGTCACACATGCTTTGACTGCTAGAGGTAGAGATGATAATGGAAAGAAGGACTGTGGGTATGGACGTGGCAAAGACTTGTAGAAGTCTAGGTCCAAGTCGCATGGTCACAAGTAGAAGGGGAAAGACAAATTACAAGAAAAGTCCTATGAAGGCAACATGGTACCTGTGAAATCCAGTGTGAAAATCGAGGAGATAAATGCCATGCAGACTGATGACTCCGATGGGGAGTACATACTTGCAGCTAGTTCTTATGATGCTACATCATTGACTGAGGTTCACTCTATGTATGTGTAGTGCTGGCATTTGGATTCTGGTGCTTCATTTCATGTTACACCATGCCATGAGTGGTTCCATTTCTACCTCACTGCCTCTGATTCAGTTCGCTTGGGTGATGACATGTCACTTGCTATTGTTGGCATTGAGGATGTACGACTGCAGTTCTCTACTGGCAGTACTTTTTTGTTACAGGATGTACGTCATGTACCTACGCTTACATGCTATCTTATGTCTGTAGGGTATCTTGATGATGTTGGATTTCATGTTTCATTTGGGGATTCTGCCTGGAAGATCACCCATGGTAGACTTGTGCTTGCTAGAGGTGCCAAGGCTAGCAGCCTCTATCCTCTCGTAGTTGATGGGTCCTCTCTTGACTATGTTTTGTCAGTCCGTTCCATCCCACATGTATCTCTTTGGTATGCCCATTTGGGCCATATGTCCTTGAAGGGAATGAAAATGCTTTTTAGTTTGCAGTACTTACCGGCCCTTAACTATGCATGTTTTGGGCCATATGTGAGCATTGTCTTTATGTGTATTCCTAGTCTGTCTGGCATAAAGACAATGCTCACATGAATCAAAACATGCATAGTTAAGGGGCGGTAAATACTGCAAACCAAAAAGCATTTTCATTCCCTTCAAGGACATATGGCCCAAATGGGCATACCAAAGAGATACATGTGGGATGGAACGGACTAACAAAACATAGTCAAGAGAGGACCCATCAACTACGAGAGGATAGAGGCTGCCAGCCTTGGCACCTCTAGCAAGCACAAGTCTACCATGGGTGATCTTCCAGGCAGAATCCCCAAATGAAACAAATCCAACATCATCAAGCTACCCTACAGACATAAGATAGCATGTAAGCGTAGGTACATAACGTACATCCTGTAACAAAAAAGTACTGCCAGTAGAGAACTGCAGTCATACATCCTCAATGCCAACAATAGCAAGTGACATGTCATCACCCAAGCGAACTGAATCAGAGGCAGTGAGGTAGAAATGGAACCACTCACGGCATGGTGTAACATGAAATGAAGCACCAGAATCCAAATGCCAGTACTACACATACATAGAGTGAACCTCGGTCAATGATGTAGCATCATAAGAACTAGCTGCAAGTATGTACTCCCCATCGGAGTCATCACTCTACATGGCATTTATCTCCTCGATTTTCACCCTGGATTTCACAGGTACCATAGGACTTTTCTTGTACTTTGTCTTTCCCCTTCTGCTTGTGACCATGCGACTTGGACCTAGACTTCTGTAAGTCTTTGCCACGTCCATACCCACAATCATTCTTTCCATTATCATCTCTGCCTCTAACAGTCAAAGCATGTGTGACACACGAGAGGCATCCAAGTTTTTACGGTTGATCTCTTCCTGCACAAGAGCACTCTCTACATCATGCAAGCTCAAAAGAGTAGTAGGAGCACATAAGGCAGTGCAGACTACATCCCATGACTCACTCAGAGTCCCAAGAAAAAGCAATGGAGTAACCTCATCATTAAAGGTAATACCCTGGGAAGTCAAGTTCTTGAGAATAGCATGGAATTGGCTCAAGTGAGCAGATATCGTCATATTCTCCTTCATCATGCGCAGGTCCATAAGTTGCTTCAACCAATACATCGAACTTCCTGGACTTTTCTTGTTATAGAGGTTTTTTATATTATCCCAAAGTTGCCAAGCACTGTGTGCTTCCTCAACCACATTGCAATGCATCTGTTCAGTGAGAGACAAGATGAGGGTGGACTTGAATAACTCATCAAGCTCATCCCATTCGTAATCAGTTTTCAAGCTACTCACCATGCATCCATAGTGGCTTTATCTATGATTTCTATACCAATATGTGCCAAACTTGGCTCTTCCAATAGGCATAATTCGTACCATCAAGCTTAATGATGTTGAAGATAGCATTGTCATTGGAAGAAGAACCCATAATGCAATCCAAAACAGTGTAAATAGCTCAAAACTACTTGCTGTTTTCTATTGTAAACAACCTAAATACCACCAAAACCAATGCAAAATGACCAGAACTGATAGCTAATGATGCTACCCACCAAGCACCATCAAAAGTACATAAAATCAAGATGATTCAGCATGAAAATTCCACATCAATCCATGCATAACTACTTGCTGTAATAAATTACTGCAAAGTACAATGAGAGCAAACTATAGGCAAAATCAATGCACCAAGTCAAGCATTGACTTTCAAAGCATAACCAGGGCATAAATCAGCATATGATAGTCATACGGACACCGAGCAAACACCCAAGCATGCCAAAGAATACGTTAGTAAGCCGGCACACCCCCTATGTAATAGGGCAAAGTGTACACAACACTGGCAAGACCTAACACAAAGAGGTGTATGCTCAAGGAGTGCAAAGCCCAAATTAGCCCAAGTACATGTATGCGGACCACGGCATATCAACCATGCAACATCCAAGTGAAGAAGATCCTAGTCTCAGAAGGCTCAAAGCTCAATAGCATAAACCACATGCTCAATGTCAGTCAAGCATCCAAAGATGCTCCCACTGGCACAAAAGCCATATGGATCAAGCCAAGAAGCTCAATAAAGGCATATGAGAGCACCAGTGATGAAAGATCCGAGACCAGACATCAATAAGACATCATGAGCATATAGGCTCTGTAGCCTCCAATTAGAGCATCCATAGACATCAACTGTATCCCAAATACAACTTTGGCAAGCCAAGAAATATCCCAAGTAAGTTCCAGGAATCTAGATGCAAGCCAAGACAAGGCACTAGTAGCAATCAGCTCCAAACAATGTAACTAGCATGTAGTAGTGGCATAGGCCAATCATGTCAAGATTGGTCAAACATAGATAACATACATGCCATATGTATATCCAAGACGGAGCATCAAATGAATTCCAAATCCGAGCTCAAGCTCAAATGGAGATCCAGAACCAAAGACAAGCTCGATGTCGTACCCCAAAGGTCAATACTTCATTGCATATCCCAAAGACATAGCCCGAAACCAATAGGCATAACCAAACATGAAGTAATAGGCTTCATCCCATTATTGTATAGTAGTGATTTAGTGTTCAAAGTTGTGTATTTTCAATAAGAAAATTAGTCCAAAGTGATGGCCTAACATGTGCCTTGCATCCCCCAAACAATCGGGCATCAATAGGTACCAAACCAGTTAAGTAGAAGTGCCCAAACAAGCACTAGCATTAGATGTCAATGGTACTTCGGCATAACATGACTGTGGGACTGATGTAAATAGTCTTAGGAATGTAGGGATCAGACCCAAATCTGATGCGAATGATCAAGGGGGCTTCAACACATGTTAGAGACCATTGCCAAGTGCATTGGCAAGCCCAAAGAAGCATGACATAGCCATCACTGAGGAAAAGTGTGCTACTGTGTTATGATGATGTATGCTTCTACTATTGTACATCCACGTGGCCTCAATGGTAATGATTAGAGGCTCTAGGGAGTGCCCAGGGAGGCACACAACAAGCCTCTCAAGTGCCCAAATGCAAGAAGGAGCAAGATACAAGCTCCAAGGGTTTTCTACACTGATTGACTGCAACCTAAGACTTGAATAAAAGCACTGAAAGAACACTTCAATACCTCTGTAGCAATGCCCTGAGGGTGCCTCAATAGACTGGGAAGGTGCTCGGGAAGCCGGGGAGTGACGAGAGCTTGGGAAGGTCGGCTATGGCTGCCGGGAAGGAGACCCAATGCTATAGATATTTGAATGGAAGCTAAGAATGCCACAAACCAAGCTTAGGAATTCAGGAAGCCAAGCTCTGATACCATTTGAAAGGTGAGAAGGATCGAAGCTTGCTTAGAAGTCAGGTATGGCGAAGAGCAAGAGCAAGAAGAGAGAGAGACACAAATGGGAACTCCAACAATCACAATGTGTGACCGGGCCTTCCTTTATTCAAACTGTCACTAAAAGAATAAAGAATAAAGTGACGGTGACAGGTGCCCGCCACCTGCAGTGTGCAGTGGCGGGTACTGTCAGTGTACTAATACACGGGCGGCTAGGTGGAGGCACCTTTACCCCCACCAATAGGAAGCCAAACCAGTACAACACCTTAAAATGATAGAAAATTGAAGGTAAATGCAACCTTATCCTTTGAGGTGTATCTAAGAAAAAGCAAGTTGGTATTTGGATATGCCATGGGGGTATGGACGTACTAGTTCCTCTTGGACATGTTGTTGACCATGAAATGATTGAATCCTATCATCTTTTGAGTATAGCAACCTTATCACGTAAGGAAGAGATAGGAGATAGTATAATGTAGAAAATGGAAGTGATTTAGGGGGGCAAGAATCTAATCTTCCATGTGAAGACGAAACACATTGAGATGAGGTATCACGTCATATGTGGGGTCATGGAGGACAACTCTATTGACCTTGTCAAGATCTCCATTGACAAAAATCCTGCAAATCTGTTCACGAAAAGCCTCACTATTGAGTGCTTTGCCTTCCTTAGGAGATTGATGGGCGTTGGATGAGATGACATTTTTCCTCATCCTGTTGTACATGTGTACATTGTATTGTCTTTTTGTTTTTCTTTTCACTCCTCACCGGGGCGGATTCACCTTTAAGTGGGAGGTTGTTGGGGATAAAGGCGCCTCCGCCTAGCTGCCCGTGTATTATTACAGTGAAAGTACCCGCCACTGCACAGTGCAAGTGGCGGGCGCTCGTCACCGTTACTTTATGCTTTATTCTTTTAGTGACACTTTGAATAAAGGAAGGCCTGGTCACACATTGTGATTGTTGGAGTTCCCATTTGTGTCTCTCTCTCTTCTTGCTCTTGCTCTCCGCCATAGATCACTTCCAAGCAAGCTTCGATCCTTCTCATCTTTCACTTATTCCAACCTATGTGTATTATGTTAAATGATTGGAGTAGTCTGCTAGTACTCCCATATAATGACACTAATGTTGATGAGTGTAATGGAAGTAGTGGAGTAAAAATGACTCAACAATGAAGAAACACATATTCCACATGGTGTTTGCCTAAAATAGTGCATCTCATGGCTAGCTTGTTTGTTTTTCTCAGTGGCCTCCCTGCTAGTCCATCCCATATGTCTAACTCCTTGGTAGCCATAACTAAAGCTAAATAATAGCTCCTAAGCATGCCAAATGAGGCTACTTTCTTCTGGTCCCACTTCCTTTATCTCCAAGCAATGATTCTTTTTTTAGTGCTTCACATTTATATATATAAACCCCACCACCATACTAAATTGTAGCCACATGATGGGTTTTATGAACTTGGAGATCTCAAAGTTAGCCTAGGACAATAAAAATTGTACCCTTGAATCTTGACTAAATGGTAACTCCTTGGTACTTAGAAAGGATGCTTTATGTCTTGCCACAAGTGCCCCCTAACTCAAACCATGCACTCATGTAGGCCTACTACCACATAAACATATATGTGACCCTTGTTATTCAATAGGTATTTTAGTGTGGAGGATTGATACCATGCTTCCCTCAAAGGGTGAGGTGCACAACCTTGGCAACAACTAACTTAGGCATCAATGCATAATGATTCTTGATTTGATGCTTGTGATACATGTTGCGATGGAGTGCGAATTTACTTGTAGCTATGGTTTGCCCTATAATACATTAGCTAATTGTCTAATTTGCTTATCATTGCCCTCTTTAGGCATATTATCATGGGATATTTGATTGTGACATCCTACTCTTCACTCATGAAGGATAGCTAAACACTTGTACTCTAAATTTTAACCTGCTACAATAATCTATGCACAAAATATTACACTTTGTTGATACGACAAGCTCAACACATATAGACATTGATGATGGACTACCTAGTTAGATGGGTCTGCACATTGACATTTAGCACGCTAGTGGTTATTATGACTCTTACATAGCCATTGACTTATCACTTATTATATTTGGTTTGTTGTACCTACCTACAGTTGGCATAGTTATAGTGCTAGCTTATTAGTATGTTATTCATTGTTTGACTTATTAGGCAACTTTCCTTTATGTTGTATATACATTGTATTGTGTGTAAACGAAGAAGAAAAAACTAATAAGAAATATTTTAGTATTTATCTCTCTTCTTATATTCTTGAGTGAGCTTCCTCTTGTGTATATAGTGTGTATTTGGCATAGCAACTCGAGTAAGTCCTCCCACCATGTGATTTGTAACATGGTATCAGAGCAGTGCCAATGAGAGAGATTGGTTTTGAAGACTAAAGTGAAGAAGAAAATGCAGTGATTCCAGCAAGTTGAGTGCCAAGAGGAATACCAAGAAAATGGAGAAACTACTGCAAGAAAATCTATCTTGTCACACCAACAAGCATGTTCTTCATACTTTAATTGTTGCCAGGTGGCACCTACGCAAAGGGATGAGCGCCTTAAATGGTTCTCCGTCAATGCAGGGCACGTTCCTAAGAATTGTCTTAGGCGGAAGGTCGATGGGGACTCCTATCCTTTCCATGCGTTGATGCAAGTGTGAACGTGGGTGGTACCATTTTATCCACACGACTATTAACGTCTTCGTGAATTAATTATCGTATGGAATTCCAAATTAATTGATTTATGTGGCTAGCTGCAATTATTCAGTTGGTTATTATTCTAACATGATTTTTTGAATTTTTGGCAGCTGATGTGTAGAGCAAGGAGAATTGGAAAGGCACACCATGAGCAAGCATTTTAAAGATTATTTTCTCAAGAATTTATTTGGCAATTATTGGATTATTGTATTAGACGCACCGCTATTTCTTATAAAGCGTGTGCATAGCCTCTATGTAAATATTTATTAGCAAAATAGATTTTTAGAATATATGTCCAATAAAATATTAATAGTTCTAGAGAGTTGTGGGATGCACAACTGCTAGCATCCATTAATTCAGATTACTCTATCTCTTTTCTAATACACTCAAACTCTTTATGCAAAGAGTGATTGTAAAGGGCCTAAATCTTGGGCAAAGAAGATTTCATAATATTATTATAAATACGGCATGAAGGGAGCTGCCCACTTCATGTTGGGGGAAATTGAACCCAATCTTGTGTCGCTTCATCTTACTTTACCTTCTCTTTTAGTCTATTTTTAAATTTTAATGAGTCTATGCAATTTTATGAGTAAAAGAGAGAAAGAGGGAGCTTCTTCCATTCGCTACGCGCAAACCATGCACCTGTTGCTCGCAACAGTGGTATTAGAGCCCAGCCTACCTCTTGGGCTTCCAATTGCCTACCCTCTGGCATGAAGGCGAGCCCTCTGCTGCAAACAGGCTCTACGGTCCGTCTCATTGCAAACCGACTACACGCCTGGATTCCCAGGCCTTCAAAACCCCCAACCCCTCTATCATAGTCAAGAAATTATGTTATTTTCCCAAGAAATTATGTTATTTTCCTAGACATTGAAGAAGACCCACTCCTACATCATAGTGCCATGTTTCGTGAAGAACTGGAGCTTCAAGGTGATTAGCAAGCTTCATTAAAGCTTAATTAAAAGCTTTGCTTAAGCTTAATCAAGAGCTTAAGCTCAATTTTGATTTCGTGGGGGGGGGGCCGTTTTATTTACGCCATGGCAGCATCCACGATGTCTTCTTGTCCTAAATCGTCAAGTTTTTTAAGGCTTAAATCCTTAGTTACATTACTAACTTACATAATCAACTTCAACTTCTCTTACTGCGTGTCATACATAGACTCTGCAAATCTTCACAAGTCACAATTGACTATCTCTTCCATAGAGGTAGTTCTCGCACAGTTCTTTCCAGCTTCATAAATTTCACAAAATTCCCATAAAAAATTTCTGCATTTCTTGCCTGCTTCCATCCATAATTTCTTGTCCAAAGACCATTTAAAATTTTGGTTTTACATGCCAAAATTCTTCAACGACAAGCAAGGCGTCTTTTCATTTGCAAGGTGTCCTAAATCTCCGGATTTCTCCATCAAGCAATCATGGCCAATTTCAACTTTGCATCACTGCTTCCTGAGCCAACCCTGGAGCAGCGTATGGATTTAATATCCATGCAACTTGAAGAAGAGCATCAACACCGGGTACAACTGGAGCAAGAACTGAAGTTCCTCAAGCATCCTGCCACCACTAAAATTTCTACCAACGACGACAACCTAGTTCGCGCCATCAATGCTACTTTGGATGTCCACGCTAGTCCAAAGGATCAGTCCAAGATAAGCAAGCATACATTCAAATTTAATTATTTTGATGGTCTTAAAGATGGTCGCAAAATTATGTCATGGTTATGTCAGTTCGAAGCTTATTTTGACAATGAGAAATACTTAGAAAGTGATAAAATTAAATGTGCATCTCATTATTTTATTGAGAAAGATGCATTATGGTCGGATGTCACGCGTAAAAGCATTGATCATCCTCTCACATGGAATGACTTTCGCAAGAAGGTTCTTGCAAATATTCTCTCTGCACAATTCAAGCTCCGCATGCAACAACAATGGGACCTATTCATGCAACGGGAATGTGAGTCTATCCCTCAATACATAGAAAGATTTTGGAGCACTCTCTTGTAGCTCCAAATGGTGGAGCCAGTGGCCGAGTCTACCTTAAAGAGGAAGTATATGTCCGGCTTAATTTTATCCATCCAAGCCGAAGTCAACATGTTCAAGCCCAATAACCTGGATGAAGCCATATCCCTAGCTCACGATGCTAAAAAGAAGCAGTCTAAAGACCGAAGGCAATTTTCGGCATTCAACGGTAACAACATGGGTAACAACTTTCGTTTTAATTCTTTCCGTAACTTCAATTCTCAATATGGAAAGAATCGTTTTAACTGACACCCATGGATGCGAAATGTTCTTAATAATCATGGTCAATTAGTTTCTAATTCTAAACCTCCCAATCTACCTTCAAATTTGCCTAAATCTGGTGAACCTAAAAATGTTAACCCAAGTGTCTCCAATGCCATTTCCAAATATGTACTTTTTTATAATTGTAAGCGTCCTGGTCATATTGTGAGTCGTTGTCCCATGGGCAACACTCGTGATTGGAAGAAACCCACAGCGCATCTAAATTTTCTTGGAGCTGAAGAATCCAACAAAGACCTTAAAGCAATGCCCGACTTCGATGAGGCTACACTTATGGGCGAAAATTCTAATGAACCTGAAGACCTTGCTGGTAAAATTTCTATACATGCCTTATTAAAGATGCAATGTAAAATCAATAATAATGATATGACTGTTTTGCATGACGATGGTAGTACTCATGATTTTGTTTCAGAAAAAGTAGTTAGCAAATTACATCTTAAAACTATTCCATCTGCCTATAAAATTAAGGCTACATTTCTAAGACAACGATATAATGGTACTAAAGAAGTTCATAATTTAGAAACTAGTATTGGATCTTATAAGGAAAAGCGAAATTTTTTAGTAGCACCTTTGCAATCTGCTGATGTAATTCTAGGAATGCCATGGCATCACCAATTCAACCCCAATATAGATTACAACACATTCAATGCACATTGAGCACAAAGGTAAACAAATTTTACTCGAAGGGTTAACAAAAACCGAATTATTTCCAATTATTAGTCATACACAGGCGAAGCGAGCTTTGAGTAAACAATCAAAATCTTTCTTAGTATGGATTAATGAAGTTGATGTTACAAAAACAGAACTAACTCCAAAGCAACAGCATTTTATTGCCAAATTTTTTTGATTGCTTTTCTAATGATTTACCTTTACAACTTCCTCCATCATGACCCGAAGACCACCAAATTGATTTACTTCCTGGTAGTCAACCACCTTGCAAAGCTTCCTATTGCCATAACCAATTAGAACAAAAAGAGTTTCAGAAGCAAATTGAAGAACTTCTAAGTAGAAAATTAATTCGTCCAAGTAGTTCGCCTTTTGGAGCTCTTGTATTATTAGTTTTTTAAAAAAAGCAAACTTACCGCATGTGTATAGATTATAGAGCACTTAATAAAATAACGATTAAAAATAGGTATCCAATACCTAGAGTAGACGACCTTCTAGATAAATTACAAGGAGCAACAATGTTTAGTAAAATTGATTTAAAATCAGGATATCACCGAGTTCATATGTCTACTTCTGAAATTTTTAAGACAACTTTTCGTACACAATTTGGATATTATGAATTCTTGGTAATGCCCTTTGGACTTACCAACGCACCAGCTACATTTAGTAGAATGATGAATAGAATATTTTTGCATTTTTATCATCTTTTTTGATGACATTCTTGTTTTCAACAAAACTGAAAAAGAACACAAAGAACATTTATCTTTAGTGTTTAGTTTATTAAAACAAAACCATCTATATGCTAACCCTGACAAAAGTTCTTTCTTTCAATCTGAAATAGAATATTTAGGTCATATTGTGTTTGCCAAAGTCATACACATAGATCCACATAAAATTGAAGCAATTAAGTCTTGGCCAACACCTAAAAATGTACATGAAGTTCGTTCAGTTCTAGGACTAGCCAGCTTTTATCGAAAATTTGTTAGAAACTTTTCATTGCTTGCTTTACCGCTAACTCTTTTGTTAAAGAAAGGTCTTGTTTATCATTGGGGCAACAGCCAACTACAATCGTTTGAAATACTTAAGCATACACTCACACATGCACCAGTTTTGCAGTTACCTGATTTCAATAGACCATTCTTTCTTGTGGTTACTGATGCAAGTGGTTCTGGCATCGGTGCACTATTGATGCAAGACAATTGCCCTATAGCATACTCTAGTTGTAAACTGAAACCTTCTGAAGTTAAATATAGTACATATGACAAATAATTATTAGCCGTCGTTCATGCATTGCGCATATGGAAGCATTATTTAATGGGTTCAGAGTTTATGATTAAAACCGATCAGTAGAGTATTAAACATTTATTGTCATAACCACAAATATCTGATAGACACATACAGTGGGCATCATTTATTCAATCATTTCATCCACTCGTTCAATATCAACCAAGTAAGGAAAATGTAGTAGCCGATGTACTTAGCCGTAGGCCATCATTAAACAATATTTCTGTCATTTCTACTTGTTCGTTAGACACAATGAAAAATACTTATCTTCAAGATCCTGATTTTCATGATGTTTGGGTAAATTTATCTAACAATCAATGGATCCCTACTAATAACTTTTATGTTTCCGATGGTTTTGTGTTTTATGAAAAACGGTTATGTATTACTAATCCTTTTCATCATTTCATTATGCAAGAAGTATACGAGCCTCCTTATATGGGACATCATGGTATTATCTCCACACTTAGAAATTTACATGAATATTTTTTCTGGCCAAATATGCAACGTGATGTCTCTAATTTTGTTTCTGATTGCATTGTATGTCAACGCATAAAAAGACATCATGGTAAGTCATATGGTTTATTACTTCCATTACCTATCCCTAATTCACCTTGGGAGTAGCTTTCTATGGACTTCATTACAGGTTTACCACAAACTTCTTCACAGAATAATATGATATGGAACATAGTTGATAGATTTAGTAAACAAGCTTACTTCATCGCTTGTAAAAAGACCTTAAGTGCTGCACAAGCCGCTAACTTATTTCTCAAGCATATTTTTGTGCACCATGGATTGCCAAATATTATTGTGTCTGATCGAGATCCTCGATTCTGTAATAATTTTTGGATTACATTGTTTACTAACTTAGGAACTAAGATTGATTTTAGCTCTGCATTTCATCCAAAGACTAATGGTGAAACAGAGGCCACAAATAGCACAATTTTGGATTTAATCTGTGCTTACACAATTTCTTCTCTAGCCACATGGGATAATCATTTGCACCTTTTACAGTTTGCTTACAATAATACCACTCACATTGCTACACAAAAGGCACCTTTTGAAATTGTTTATGGTCACAAATTGCCAACTCCCACATTTTGTTTAACTCAGAAAATACCTTCTGTTGACAATTGGATTCAAAATCATTCAAGTATTTATGAGCAAATTAAACAAATACTAGCAAAAGCCCAACAATCATATGTGAAACAATCAAATAAAAAGAGGCAAGCTATGTTTATAAAGGAGATTATGTTTGGTTACGTGTCGAAAAACGTAGACTCCATAATATAGAAAAGAACCCGAATGTAAAATTAGCTCCTCGTTTCTATGGACCTTTTAAAATTCTCCATTGTATTAATCCTAATGCTTACAAATTAGAGTTACCTCATCATTGGAAAATCCACAACACTTTTCACATTAGTCTTTTACGTCCCTTCAAAGGTTCTCTTTTTGTTCACCCTATTTATGACTCACCACCCTTGATTGCAGATGACCATGAAATCCTAATCCCTGAAACAATTATTGATGTTGACTATATGACCACTAGAACTGGAAATACTTATCATCGTTATCTTGTCAAATTCCACAATCATCCTGTTGAGGAAGCTCAATGGATGCATGCTCGTCATTTGCGACCTTTTTTCAATTTATTATCTCCACATCCAGCCAATAGCAATTGAGGACAATTGCTATCCCACCCCGGGGGTATGTTGCCAGGTGGCACCTACACAAAGAGATGAGCGCCTTAAATGGTCCTCCTTTGTGTGTACGTTGGTGGGATGAGCGCCTTAAATGGTTCTCCATCAATGCGGGGCACGCTCCTAAGAATTGTCTTAGGTGGAAGGTCGATGGGGATGCCTATCCTTTCTGAGCATCGATGCAAGTGTGAACATGGGTGGTACCATTTTATCCACATGAGTATTAATGTCTTTGTGAATTAATTATCATATGGAATTCCAAATTAATTGACTTATGTGGCTAGCTGTAATTATTCAATTGGTTATTATTCTAACATGATTTTCTAAATTTTTGGTAGCTGATGTGTAGAGCAAGGAGAATTGGAAAGGTGCCCCACGCGCAAGCATTTTAAAGATTATTTTCTCAAGAATTTATTTGGCAATTATTGGATTATTGTATTAGATGCACCGCTATTTCTTATAAAGCGTGTGCATAGCCTCTATGTAAATATTTATTAGCAAAATAGATTTTTAGAATATATGTCCAATAAAATATTAATAGTTCTAGAGAGTTGTGGGATGCACAACTGCTAGCATCCATTAATTCAGATTACTCTATCTCTTTTCCAGTACACTCAAACTCTTTATGCAAAGAGTTATTGTAAAAGGCCTAAATCTTGGGCAAAGAAGATTTCATAATATTATTATAAATACGGCATGAAGGGAGCTGCCCACTTCATGTCGAGGGGAGATTGAACCCAATCTTGTGTCACTTCATCTTACTTTACCTTCTCTTTTAGTCTATTTTTAATTTTTAATGAGTCGTATGCAATTTTATGAGTAAAAGAGAGAAAGAGGGAGCTTCTTCCATTCGCTATGCGCAAACCACACATCCGTTGCTCGCAACATTAATCAACCACAATAAGAAAAATAATACCAAGAACAGCCAATCTTCATGCAACATCATATATTAAATCTCCCATGGATTTATCACAACAAATTTTCAATATATTCTTGATAGAAACCATCCAAGAACCAAAAGAACACAGAGGAATGATTCACTTTGAATAGAATTCATCACATAGTATTCATATTTCATCATCTTCATAGTCTTCATAGTCTTTCTCTCAATCTCTCTCATAGTCTTACTCATACATGCCTTGTTTTTCATAGAAAATCTGTTATCTTTCATACACTATCTCTCTTGCTCTAAATAGTACATAAGAATAATCGAGAATAATAATCAATAATACTCTCTTGGTTGTGGACACCCCTCCCAAAAGGTATGTTTTACATGAAAGGTCACCAAAGACCCTATAGTGACCCTTGGGAGCTCATTACTGTCACTATCATTGTAGCCTTTACTTCAAGTCTTCATCAGCTACTTCTTCCGCTTCTTCTAGCTTTAAACAACTTTCATTCATCTCTTTCCAAGATTAGAAAACATTCCCAAGCTAAAAATTCATCCAACCAAACACATAAAACCATATAGAACAAAAAAAAAAACTAGAAGATTCACAGAAGCTCTACAGAACACTTCACATAAGGTCAACAGAAGGCATAAAAACCATACGACTCAAACCAAAACCAATTCAAACCATAAAAAACCATCCAATACACTCTTAATAATTCCTCAAACCATTCAAGTACAATCACAGCCTCTCAATCAGAAAGAAAATAGATCAAATAGAATCAAATTAGACCTAATAGAATGAAACATACACAATATAAAACCAATCAGTACATCATATCTCAATAAAAAACTATCACTAGCTTCTCAATCATAATCAAATAATCCCAACACACTTTAAAACACTTCCAAAACATAAAAATTCAATCAATAAACCCTCATAATCAACCATTCAACTCATAAAAATAACAAAAATTAGCTCAACAAATAAGTCAATTCAGCCCTTAACATATCCCCACACTTAATCAGGGAGCATCCTCACGATCTTGGAAAAATAGAATAAAAACTCTACAATAACCATCTTCAGTCATCAACTCTAGCTTGAACAAATCCATGACCCAAACATATCTTCTTCAGATAAACCTAGATCTAACAATATATATGAAAGGAAAACCATAACCACTATGAACCATTCCTTTAATAATTAAGACAGTAGACTCAAACTATTAAAGGATATAAGAGTTTTGTCTATATCTCAACATGTATTCTTCCAAAAGATCTTTAGCTTTAACCACTATCTAGCTTTGATCATCAACTTCATCTTCACATGATAAGAACACCCCCCCCCCCCCCCCCCCAATTACACAAATATCAGAATACAAATTTCAAAAATACACTACAATGATGTAGTCTGAATGGCATATGCTCCCAAAAATGGAAGATACAACCAAAAAACAATCCACTATTATATAGGACGAAGATATTTCTCCTTGAACTTCATGTTGAGCTTGAGATATTCCAAGGCTTTGCTCTTATCTACAAAGTATATAGGCACGTTTTGGAGAAATTGCAGACAACATATCCTTTCCAACAAGATAATAAATTTGGTAGGAAAGGCCTAGGTAAAGTAGTACAACACATCCATTTGAGCCACTGTTACATCCTCATTATGATTAATATGTAAGTTTAGTATTGTCTTTTGAGTATTCAGATTGGATTATTGATACATGAAGGCAAGATACCAACAAAAATGAGTTGCAAGACGTACATAGGTATCTTTAAACTGGAGCAAATTGAGTATAGGAGTTTGAACATGCCTAAGGACTCTCCCAAGACCTAGGAATGAGAAGCCAATCAAATATAGGTCTTGTCAAAGAATCATGTAACATCCATTACCGTTGACGGAGGATATCACTATCATATCCATGAGTATCCGTCACAGATTGTGGAGGAAGATTTATATATTCAGTAAGTGGGGGTACTAGAATAATAGGAGAACATTGCAAAGGCGGGTAAAGATAAATCATAAAAAGATGATAATTAAAGGGACAATGAGGATGGAAAAGTGGGAAAAGATAATAAAATCTTGAAGGGACTCTACTAAAAAGATAGAGGGAATATGTGGAACAATAGTAAGAGGTTCAAAAGGGGTAGGAGAAGATGTAGGATCTACACAATGAATGGACAACTAGTAAAAACATGAATTTGAGGGAAGTTGGAGGAGTGAAAGATAAAGTAGGAATGGTATTTGGATTAGAATTGACAATGTAAATATACAAACTACAAGGAGGATGGGATATGCAAATCTAATTAACCTTCCCTTTGGGCTACAAATAGATTTGCACAGGTAAGGAACAAGGGAAGAAAACTACTAGCAACATTAGGAACAGATTCTTATACAGGAGGATCTAGAACAGAAGGAGGATTGGAAAGACCCCTTGTGCATAAAAAAATTTTCTAAGGTAACTTACTAGGAGGCACATATTCAAAATTGGAGTTTGGTTGCATTGGAGGAGAGGAAACATGAGGTGTGTCAAAAGATAGGGAGAGAGAGATGAGGCAACATGGAGTAGTGAACTCCCATATTCTTCATTATTCCATATACTTCACACACATAGTGAATGACTAGAAAAAACTAGGTCTAAGTGACTTGATGACTACTCACACTGACTGACTCTACCAGAGTTAAGTGTACCCGACTTATTGACTATGACTCACGTGCTAAAGACAGCTAGACACTAGCTGTCATGTCGGTGTACATGAGTTGAGCTTGAAGTCTCAACACTCCCCCTCCCTGAAACAAACAAATTTCTCTTTATCAAGTGATTTGGTAAAGATCTGCTACCTGGTCTTCTATCTTTACATGAAGTAGAGCGATCTATCCTGCAAGTACCATTTCCATGATGAAATGATAATGAACCTCTATGTGTTTGGATCTAGCATGATAGACAGGGTTGCTAACTAGCATCACACTACTGAGATTGTCACAATGCAATGTGACTTTGATGTCCAACTGGATACCCAAATCATGTAGCAGTTTCACAAGACAAACTGCTTCACGTGCTGCTAAGGTTGCACCCCTGTATTCTACCTCTGTACTAGATAAAGCAATAGTGGGCTGCTTCTTACTACTCCTGTTGATCATATTGCTGAAACTAAAAGCATAACCACTAGTCGACCTCCTGTCATAGACACACCTAGCCCAATCAGCATCTGTATAACCTATCAAGTCGAATAATTTCCCATGCTCATAAAATAGCCCATAATCAACAATACCCTTTACGTACCATGCGTAATCCTCTTGACTATATCTAAATGTGGCTTACGAGATTTCTACATAAGCTGGCTAATTAGCCCCACTGCATAACTCAAGTTAGGACATGTAATAGTAAGGTAAATTAGGCTGCCCACCATCTATTTGTACATAGTGACATTCGTGATCTCAATCCCAACATCAACTGCTAGTTTGACAATCTGATCCAATGGTGTTTCCATAGCTTTACACTCCATCATGCCATATTTCAGCAACATATCATGAGCATACTATTTTTGCAACAACCATATACCTTGATGTGTAGACACAACCTCAATCCCGAGAAAGTACTTCAGCTCACCAAGATCCTTGACTTTGAATTCAGCTTGTAACATTGCTTTAATTTCAACAATCCCATGATCATCATCTCTAGTGATGATCAAATCATTGACATAAACCACCAAAAAAGACAACCATGCTCTATCTTCTTTGTAAACAGGCTGTGATTTGCATGACCTATCTGAAAACCAAAATGCTACAAATAAGTGCTTATGCGAGCATTCCATGCTCTCGGTGCCTGTTTCAGCCCATACAATGCCTTTTTTAGCTTACACACATATATTGGATAGTCAGGGTGTACATAACCCTTAGACTGCTCCATATACACCTATTCAAGCAAGTCACCATTCAAGAATGCAATTTTGACATCCATCTACCATAATTTTTCAGCCCTTAGAAGCCATTAATGCAATGATTATTCTCACTGTTGCCATCTTGGCAATCGGCGGGCTAAAAGTCTCCTCATAATCTAGGCCGTACTACTGTGCATATACCTTTGCAACCAGCTAGGCTTTATACCTTTCCAATGAACCATCTGACTTGCATTTCACTTTATAAACCCATTTGCAGCCAATGGGTACTTGCCTTCAGGCACACGGGTCAATTCCCATGTCTCATTTTCACCCAATGCTACGTATTCCTCATCCATGGCAGCACACCAATTCTCATCTATAATTGCCTCACTGAACTTCGTAGGCTCTCTATAGCCTGACACTTTAGTCATATATATGCATAATGTTTGGATGAATACCCACTGTATGTTAGCCTATCAACGGGTTTTCTAACCCTTTTAGACCTCCTCAACTGCAGTGCACTCTAGGCTTGCCTCTCATGAGGTGGCACATACCTGCTTTGCCTTGCACCAGGCGTCATAACTTATGGTATGCCTAATGCACTATCAAGACTGTCATTGCCAAGTGACTCATATCGAGTTGTAAGTAGGCTAGTCACATCACCAAACATCTTTTCTTTGCCTTTATCTGATCTCCTCCTCACTGACATATCTGTGTTAGTGGATGTAGTAGCACAATTGCTGCGGAGTCGTCCTATCCAAGGACTAATAGTAGATGAACCAGTCCACTTATAAACGTACTAGCTGAAGGATAATTTTCAGCATAAGTAGGGCTAGCTTGTCCATCAGAGACCATTGAATTTGAATTACCATACCATGAGGCCAGCTCTTCAAAAACTACATCCCTGCTGGTTGATCAAGGTTTCTCAAGTGGACAGATCATAGCATTTGTAAGCCTTTCCCTCTTGTGCATAGCCAAGAAAAACACTTTTGGCAGCTTTCGAGTCTAACTTCTTTCTCTTTTTATTAGGCACCTGTATGTAGGTAATGCAACCAAATACTTTTAGGTGACTAATATCGGGCTTGTGCCCATACAGTGATGCCAGGAGGCATATTCCATGGCGGATTCCGTGAGGTTTTGCGATGGATTCCGTAAAATTTTATTATGAGTACGCACTCTAAACTCATAAACATTTATTAATTTAAATATGTATTTTACGAAATCACCCGCTATGGAATCACCCACTTACACATTAAATTAACAAAGTGCCCGAAAAGGATAGGCGTCCCCATCAACTTTTCGCACAAAGAATCCACTTTGTGTATGAGCCCCAGTAATAAAATTTTACAGAATCCACCGCAAAACCTCACGGAATCCACTGTGGAATATGCCTCCTGGCATCATACAGTTTCTCATACAGAGTTAAATCATGAACCCTAGCTGTAGGTGTTCTGTTCAACACATAAACTCCAGTAACCACTACTTCAGCCCAATAAGAATTTGGAAAATTCTTTTCATTAAGCATTGCCTTGGCAGCTTCCATAAGCATCCAATTTTTTCTCTCTCCACACCATTCTGTTGAGGTGTGTAACTGCATGTGAGCTACCTTTTTATGCCATATTTAGCAAGGCACATATCAAACTCTAGGGATACACATTCTCCACCTCCATCAGATCTTTGATACATATCTTCCATTTGGCTATGGCTTCATCTACAGGTATCCAACTCCTTCTTCATTTCTAACTTCATTGCCTTTGCACTGCAAGTGGTCATACCCATTCTCCCACAGCCTCATGGATAAGGCTCTGATACCATGTTGAGATTGAGAGAGGCAGAGACGGAGTGAGGAGCAAGCATACTCTCATCTTCTTCATTCATTCATTCTCACTTAACCACACACATAGAGTAAGTGTATACAATAGTACTAAGGTCCGTAGGACCATTCATACAGGGTCTAAGACCACCGACTTATTTAATGTCCCACACTTGTTGATACAGCTGGACAAGACTAATGTCGGTCATACATACTAGCAAGAGAATAGTATAAGCTTGATATTCTAACAAAAAAAGACTAATTTAAAAAGATAATTATGCATCTACCAATAAAAAAAATGATGACAAAAGTGAATAAAGCACTTTATGAATACTATGACTACTAATGGTTTATCAAAGTATGATGTATGGTATATAGACTCAAGTGCCTCTAACCACATGACTTCTCACATAGAGTGGTTTAGAGAGATGCGCAGTGCAGAATCTCCAAGCTATGTGGAGATAGGGGATGAGATAGCTCGCCCCATTACTCATTTTGAAAATGTTCCTTTGAGTGTGCAAGATGGTAAAACTAAGTACTTGACTAATGTATTGCATGTACCAAATATTACAAAAAATTGGTTTTTGTTGATCAAATGGTAAAACATGAATTACAGGTTTAGTTCACATTTGATAGTTTTTATATAGAAGATCCTAAAAATGATTGCAAGTTTATTGCAAAAGAGAAATGTGCTAGAAGATTGTGTCTTCTTGATATAAGTCTTCTTAAAATGGATGCTCCCATGTTTATACACGGTTCAGGTGTTGTGGTCGATATTGAAATTTGTCATAAAAGAATTGGTCATGTGAATGTGCAATAACTAAAATACATGCAATCAAAAAATATTGTGGATGGTTTACCTAAGTTTAGATTTGATGGGGTGAATAAAGTATGTGAAGCATGTCAATTTGGAAAGCAAGCAAGACATGTGTTTTCACATGAAAAGTATATATACAAGAAGCCACTTGAATTGATACATTCTAATGTGTGGGGTCCTACAAGCATTGCAATAGTATGGGTTTACTTTATGCATGAAAAAAGTAAGGTGTTCACTCAATTTAAAAGCTTTAAGGCTGAGAAGGAGACAGTTGCACATTAAATTCCTAAGATCAAATGGAGTAGAAGAATACCTCTCCAATGAGGTTTTTGATTTTTTACCAGAAAAATGATATAAAAGGCAATATACATGTAGACATATTCCATAGCAAAATAGAGTTACAGGAGTAGAAAAACAAGCATATTATTACTATTAGGTTAAAGTACTTGCTACCATTGTATACATTATGAATAGGACACTCACTACTAGTGTACATGGTATGACACCGGAAGAGAAGTTTACAGGTAGAAAACCAAATCCATGCCATCTAAAAGTATTTGGATGTCTTGCTTATATGCATATTCTTGATAAGTTGCATAGTAAATTGGTTCCCAAAGTAGAAAAATGTGTATTTGTGAGACATTCTCTTGAGGAGAAGGAATATAGATGTTATAATATTTACACGTGAGCTGCGAGTTAGCAAGAATGTTATTTTTTATTAAATGAGTAAGTGGTATAGGAATGTGCAAAATACAATTGGGGCTAATGAGCATGAGAGTCTGGTTGTGCAAAAAATAGGTTAGCAGTCATAGAGACATCGAGTGGACCACAAGAGTCTCCTAGTCATGGTTCTATTGATAGACCTTAAAGTGGTAGATTGAAGTCACATGTTACTCCACCAAGTACATCACAGATGTCAAGAAAAGGTAAAGAGAAAGTGGAGGCTCACCTATTATGATAGCTATATCATCGTGTTTCTCTCATGTTGATGTTGATTCAAATGGCTCTGAGCAGACCTTGGATGAGGAGTTTGGGATTCCATCTATTAAAACACCTGGTGGGTGGAAGGCACAAGAGGATGCTAAAGCACGTAGTTGTGATCCAAGTCCATGTTAAGACTTCAAGCTCTAGTAACCGACACTTTGTCACCAACTGTATCAGCAAGTGTGGGACATTAAATAAGTCAGTGACTTCCTCTGCTGCAAAAATTGAAGACATTGAGCACTAACCTAGCTATCCAATGCTTGGAGATATATTGCGGAAGGTACTTGAAGGTCCTAACATCGCAATGCATTGATGGAAGCTCAATTTGAAGGTTAAGCACATATACACAGACCTGAAACAAATCATGAACTGTTGTAAACAGTGAATACACAGCATACATTGGATCTTGTTTGAAGCATTGAAGCTATCTGACATGCATTCTTGGCTCCATTGAAGTGTAGATACATCCTGGAAGACGTATTGTGTCTTATGCACTTGAGTTGCGATTTCTTGGACAAAACACTGAGATTTGAGAGAGTATGAAAAGCTGAAAACTGTCATAAAATTGTGGACAACAAGCACTCATTGGTCCTGAAGCATTACATAACATCGGTTAACTTCTGTCAAATGTATGACATAGCATATGTCTGCTAAATGTCTGGAGGACTGAGATGAGCATTGAATGCTCATGAAAGCTGAAGTTTGGAGCTGAAAATAAATGCATTGACATTGTTTTGACTGGTTACAAATAGGGAATGCATTCTATGACATTGCCTATTGAAGACATAGTGTTTATGGTTGTCTGTATGGTCATGTATTGACCCCTACATTTGATAGCACATGTATGAAGTACTTTGAGGACATTTTGGAGCTGGATAAACCTGGTTTGACTGAGTATTGGCTGATTGCAACCTACAAGCAAGGTATTTAACACTTGTACTTGATGTATGTGCATTGAGCTGTGCCCGCATGATCATGTATGGACTCCTATTGAGAGTATAGGCATATGAACCCTCCTTATGCATGAGTGGATAAGGGCAGGCAGGTGTGAATGGTCCTAAGGGGAAGGGGAAATCCTAACCCTAGCCAATTGGGGCTATATAAATAGCCCAAGGATCTACATCAACCTTTGAGTGAGAGTGACCCAAGTTGTACTTTCATGAGCAACTAAATAAGCAAGACTTGTTCTTGTACTTGTGAGCTCATCTCTCCCTCTTGTGCACACTTCAATCCTTGCTTCCACTCTGATTTTCCACATGGTATTAGAGCCATCTCTGATCCTTCAATTTTCCTCTGCCTCTTTACACACCTAAGCACACAATAAGAACTCTTGCCCTCTCATTTACCTTCCTTTCCACCATAGCCAGCTTGACCCACCTCCAACATGGCACATCAAAGGCAAGGATTAGGCGACGTGGAGGGAAGCATTACGTTTTTCCCAAAATTGGTGCAGATTTGCAGGTGACACATCTCGAGCTGTTGTGCATGCTGATGAAGGCACAATGTTGGTAGCCACCATGGGGCTTTGTTAGTCCCCTCTAGTGGGCCATCTTCCTCTAAGAGGGTTTGAACTAATTCCTCCTCTACTGGCTGTTGTAAGCAAAACCCTAACTATAGGTTTCTGGTAGCCATAGCCAAGAAGCTTCAAGCTTCCTATTTTCCATTTTTTTTCAATCTGGGGATCATTAACAATGGTTTTAATTGCTGAAGAACATGCTATAAAGTGCATTCCTATTTTTTGAACACCTTCAAGCCTACTCTCAACTCCGGCAAACAATCAGCCAAGTATCTCACTAAGCTTGACAAGGTAAATACCTAAACATCTCAATTTTGAGATGAGTGCCTCTAAGCATTGAAAAGGCATTTAGTGGCATAAGTGCTACTACCTTATGTCGAAACATGAATATTGATGTGATTGAAATCTCCTAGGACTCTTCACCAAGTGTCAAAGTCATTAATCAACCTTGCTCAACCAAATATTCATACACTAAACGACAAGGTGGGGAGGAGCAAGAAGTCCACCTCATTGAAACCTAGGAAAACAATGAAACTTAAATCAAGGATTGTTCGAAGGACAGGACTGCCAAAATCTTACCTTGAGATATTACATATGTATGATTTCCAACCTTTTTCATCCTTACAGCTTTAAAGTTGGTCATCATTTGTAGGGCTATCAATTTTGTTATTTGGTTCATACTTGGTCACCTGTAAAGGACTAGACACTATCATTGCCTAAGGCAATAGGTAAGACCTTCCTATAATGGCCATGGCCTATACATATGTAAGGCCTTAAATCCGCAAGTTTAATGGAAAAGATTTCCATCTCTGGCAAGTCCTGGTAAAATATAAAATGATGGAACGAGGCTATTGGCCCTTCATAAAAGGGACCAAAGTTATTAACCCATCAAATCCCCTTGATGTAGAAGACGATGAAAGAGCTCAGGCCATCATCATATTTCATCTGTATGAATCCTTAATTCATCATATTGACCAACTCTCCACTGCCAAGGAGAAGTGGGATGAGCTTGAAAGGCTCTATGGCACTACATGGAAGAACTCCAAGATTTTTCAAAAGATTGAATTTTTTAGCTTGGAGTATAAACAAGGAGAAGATCTAAGTAAGTTTATCTCACATATGAAGGGGCTCATGGCACAACTGGCCTCTGTTCAAGCACCAATTCATGATGAAGATGCCATTGCCATCCTTTTGAAGTCTGTAAAGAAGGTATTTCCAACCCTTGTTACTACCCTTACTAATATCCTAAATCCAACTTTGGCAAGTACCATCCAGTCATGCCTAGATGAAGAGAAGAGGAACCATAATGAAGACACTTTAGCATTTACTTGTCATGAGTAAGTGTTAGTCCATACAGCTTCTACAAAGTGCTCCTTCTGTCATAAAAAAGGGCATATTGTAAGTAATTGCTGGAAGAAGTATCCCAAAAAAATGAAGTGCAATAAATGCAAAAAGATTGGGCATATCACCAATAAGTGTCCCAGTGTTCCAGAAGCACCTAAGAAATTGGAGGCCAATTTTGCCTCCCAATCCACAGATAAGCGACTCTTCTGAGTCCTATATCCCTTATGCCTATAACCATCCTTGTAAGCCTGTTCTATAAAGGCATCCCAATTTGGGTTAAGGGGGGGCATTCTCTTATGCTTTGTATTCCAATACCACTTGGCATTGAGGGGGGGTGTTGAGAGTATAGGCATATGAACCCTCATTATGCAGGAGTGGATAAGGGTAGGCACGTGTGAATGGTCCTAAGGGGAAGGGGAAACCCTAACCCTAGCTAGTTGAGGCTATATAAATAGCCTAGGGGTCTACATCAACCTTTGAGTGAGAGTGGCCCAAGTTGTAGTTTCATGAGCAACTGAATAAGCAAGACTTGTTCTTGTACTTGTTGTGAGCTCTTCTCTCCCTCTTGTGCACACTTCAATCCTTGCTTCCACTATGATTTTCCACAACTCCTACATGTAAGACATGTATGACATGTATACATCTGAGTTTTGGCCTTGAAAGAGCTAGTGGTCACCATTGACAGTCTGAAGATTTCAGACTGCGTGTTTGGTTGACTGCAGTGAGATTGCATGATACAGAGTTACAGCAACTACATGGTCTATGTGTTGACCGATGTACCTACAGGTTATGCCACATGTTTGTGGATGATCTTGAGAAGTTAATGGGCTGAAATACCCTAATTAGAACAGACATTTTGTTGCAGAAAACTGTCATAAATAGTTAAAGACTGCAGTTGGTCAGTTAGACTTGTTGTCTTGCAAGAAGTCAAGCATTAACTAGCCATTGTCTGTTACAATATAGCAAATGCAGACAGGATCGACAACATAACCCAGATAGTGGGGAAAAATCATGACATCAATAATTATGCCATATGGAAGTTTCGCATGGAGAACTTCTTGATAGGTAAAGGATATTGGGACTTAGTGATAGGTGTTGAAGTTAAACCTGAAATCCTAGAGAGGAATCCTACATCTAATCAAAGATGAGCACATCGATCTTGGTGGAAAGAGCTCACAGGGTGCTACACTGGTTATCTTTGTCTATCTCTGATGCTATGGTAATGCAAATCATGAACTGCAAGTCACCAGCAGATGCATGGAACATATTGATCATGTATTATGGCACGACTACCAATGCCAAGAAGATATAGTTAAAGCAGAAATTCAACAACATGGAGAGAAAAGGCAGATCTATACAGGATTGTCACAGAGATTAAGACTATTGCGGATCAGCTGGCATCCATTGGCACACAGGTTGAGGATGAAGACATGGTTGCAGTTGAAAGGTGAGAAGGATCTGGCAGAGAGCAAGAGCAAGAAGGGAGAGAGAAACAAATGGGGACTCCAACAACCACAATGTGTGGCCGGGCCTTCCTTTATTCAAACTGTCACTAAAAAAATAAAGAATAAGTGACTGTGACGGGCGCCCGCCATCTGCAATGTGCAATGGTGGGTATTGTCAGTGTAGTAATACACGAGTAGCTAGGTCGAGGAGCCTTTACCCCCAACAACCTCCCACTTAAAGGCGAATCTGCCCGAGTAAGAGAGAAAAAGAAAAGAATGTACAACATGTACACATGTACAACAGGATGAGGAAAAAGATGTCATCTCGTCCAATGCCCATCAATCTCTTGAGGAAGGCAAAGTGCTCGATAGTGAGACTTTTCATGAGCAGATTTGTAGCATTCTGCTCAATCGAAATCTTGACAAGGTCAACAAACCTGTCCTCAACGACCTCGCGAATGAAGTGATACCTCACCTCAATATGTTTCGTCTTCGCATGGAAGACCGGATTCTTGGCTAACTGAATGGCACTCATAGAATCCGAATGCAGTGCAGGCATAGCATTTGTCATACCAAGGTCTAGAATCAAACAACCTAACCAGATGGCCTCCTTGCAACCCTCTGTGGCTGCAATATACTCGGCCTTTGTAGTGGAAAGAGTCGTACACTTCTGCGCCCTGGACATCCAAGAGATAGCCCCTCTAACATAAGTGCCAGAAGTGGACTTCCTACTATCTGTGTGTCCTACAGAATCAAACTCAGTGTATCCCACAACTCTTGTATCCTGGCTGCCATAACAAAGACACATATGTGTTGTGCCCTTCAGGTACCTCATGATACCCTTCACGGCATCCCAATGTTTCTTGCCAGGTGTAGCCATATAACGTGCCACAACCCCAACTGCAAAAGCAATATCTGGACGGGTGGCTATCATGGCATACATAAGACTACCCACGGCTGATGCATAGGGAATCTTGGCTATCTCGGACTTCTACTCATCTATCTGCCGATAATCGGCTTGTGAAACCTTCACATGAGAAGGTAATGGACAGCCAATAGGCTTAACATCTTGCATGTGGAAGTACTCAAGGACTAAGTACGGATCCATAGCACTGCAGCTGTAGCCCTATGACTACATGAATGCATCAAACTTATGGTACCATTCCCTAGGTCCGTGCTTCAAGTCATATAGACTCTTCTTTAGTTTGCACACTGGGTGTTCCCTGCGAGGGTCTGTAAAGCCCTTAGGCTACTCCATGTAAATCGCATCATACAAGTCCCCATGTAAAAAAAGCCCTCTTGACATCCATCTGGTACAAGTCTAGGTCAAGCTGTGCAACCAAGGCCAAGACTAAGCATAGGGTAGTTATCTTGACCATAGGAGAAAAGACTTCATCAAAGTCAACACCATGCTCCTACTTAAAACCCTTAGCAACCAATCGAGCCTTGTATGCCGACTTGGGGTGTCCAGGGGTACTTTCCAGCTTGTACACCCACTTGCATGGCAAAGCCTTCTTACCCTAAGGCAAGGAAACCAAATCCCAAGTCTGATTCTTATGCAATGAGTCAAGCTCAGACTGCATAGCCCTCTCCCAAGAGTGACAATCACCCCTACGCATAGCCTCATCATAAGTGAGAGGCTCTTCTGCATCTATTACCAGTACATAATCCATAGAGGGCGCAAAACGGTCAGGAGGTCGTCTATCTCTAGTGAAACACCTCAATCCAGGCTCTACTATTGCCTGACTGACATCATGTCTAACATCAGCATGTCTAACATCTGGGCCATGAGCATCAGGTGATGCTGCATGCTGTCTAGCTAGCCGTGGAGTGGGTTGAATAGGAGCAGGTGGCTCCTCCTAAAAGATAACTCTGCGTACCTCAACCACTTTCTCAGGCTGCATATGCATTTTGTCCTCATGAAAGATGACATCATGGCTGTGGATCACTTTTTGCAGCTGCAGATCCCATAGACGGTAACCCATCTCTCCTACATCTACATAGCCAATGAAAATGCATTTGAGACTTTTAGGATCCAGCTTATTGTGTTTGTCCTTGGACACATGGCAGAATGCCTCACATCCAAAGACACGCAAATGATCATAAGAGGGGGGCTTGTCTGCCCATACCTCCTCTGCAACCTGAAATTCTATGCCACTACTAGACGACCTGTTAATGAGATGCACTGCAGTAGTAACTGCCTCAATCCAAAAGTGTTGCGGTAAGCCAGCCTGGCTAAGCATGCTATGGACACATTCCTGAATGGTCCTATTCATATGTTCATGCATACCACTCTGGGTGGGGTGTAAGGGGCAGTCAACTAATGCTTAATACCCCGCTCATCACAAAACCACTCAAAAGCACGTGATACATACTCACCCCCATTATCTGACCTTAGGCATTTGAGACTTTTTCCAGACTGGTTCTCTGCCAATGCAAGCCAATTTTGAAATGTGTCTAAGACATCGGATTTTCTCTTTATGGGATAAGCCCAAACCTTACGTGAGTAATCATCTATAAAAGTAACAAAGTCCTTTGCCCCACCAAGTGACTGACAGGGCATGGGCCCACATACATCTGAGTGCACAAGAGCCAAGGGCTCACCCATGCGTTTCTTACCAGACTTTTTATGTGTATTTCTAGTTTGCCTACCATACAAACAATGATCACAAGAATCAAAATGCGAAGAGTCAAAAGGCAGAAGATACTGCAAAGAACGGAGCATTTTTATTCCTTTAAGAGACATATGCCCCAAACAAGTATGCCAAAGGGATACATGGGGAATAGAACCCACACACAAAACATGATCCAATGTAGCTCCTGATACAAGTAAGGGATAAAGGTTGCCAGACTTGGCACCTCTTGCAAGTATAAGCCTGCCATGAGTAATCTTCCATACAGAGTCTCCAAAAGACACAAAATGTATGTCTGGTTTTGTGCGCCTTGGTGATGATAGATCTCTTGACATTGTGGGCATTGGAGATGTTGTTGAGATATTTGCAATCACACCTACTTCAGTCCCTTTGTGAGGAGCAGTGAGGGCTCAGGACCAGAATCCCATGTCTGGTTTTGTGCGAGATGTTGTTGAGATATTTGCAATCACACCTACTTCAGTCCCTTTGTGAGGAGCAGTGAGGGCTCAGGACCAGAATCCCATATGCACAGTAGGAGAAAGTACCACCACTCAAATCTTATTAGGCATTGTACTTGGACTCTTTTTCTAATGCAATGATAGTACTCTTTTCTTTCCAGTAAAGTGTCATGTCACTGTCAATACACAAGATTGTGTTTATGATTCCAAGTCTCAATCTTGGAACCTAATTCACTTGTGTAACAATTTGTCCTAGTCAGGGTGTCAATGTCTTCATGAGTTTCTTTTTCCTCTTTCAACCTCCATAGCTTCCGCATCTGCCATGCTCTAGATCCCGCGTATTTCACATGGTATCAGAGCTCAGTTGAGCATGGCCCAACTCTCCTTTCACTCCTCTTAGCTCCTTTTCATCTCTACTCAGCTCAGTTTGAGTACTCGACCCTATCTCCAACTTCAATTGCATTCCTACCTTCAATGAAGCTTCCATGGGAGCCATAACCAGCAGCACCCTGTCAGCTTGAAGCTTTTATATCTCTCTCCACAGGCCAAATCTCTTTGAACTTCCTTTTGGAGAAGTGTTTCTCTACTTCTAGAGATCCTCCTTGGCACCTCAATCATTGATATTGGGCAAGTATAGCTTCAATATTGTCTCTTTTCAGAGTTGCTACCATAACTATGTTTGTGGACAGCACCTACCTACCTCTGTTGGAGCAGCCATATCTCATCAACCATGCCATATCTCTTCAAGCTTTCTTCTCAAGAGTTGTTCTTCAGGTCAAGGCGCAACTTCTTGGTACAAAAATAAAGGAGATTGATACACACCATGCCCGACATTTGCATTTTCCCAAATCTGGGTGTAGTTTTGACAGTGACCACTTTGAAGGCTTAGATCTTTCAACTCGGGCAAAATGAGTACAAACCCTCTTAGGGGGAGTTAGAACCATTAGTGAAGGTCTTTCATCTCAAAGGGTTTGAGCATATTCGACCTGTGGAGCTCGTGGAAGCTCATTTACTAGTCGTTGGTCCCTAATAGGTATGAAACCAATCTCGAGAGGGTGTCACATGAAAGGACGTACCCGAATCCAAGAGCTAGCACTGCGCATACATAGAATGTATCTCAGTAGCCTGTAAGGCATCGCATGAAGAAGCTACAAGTATGTAATCATCATCTGAATCAGTGGCCTGCGTGATATTAATCTCTTCTATCTTCACACTGGACTTTACAGGTACAATACTGCTCTCAGAAGACTTTTCCTGCACTTTTTCTTTTCCCTTTTCCTTACACTTATCATCGCGCATTTTATGGCACTGCGGCCTAATGTGTCATGCTTTCCCACAATAATGATAGGTAAGATTAGATTTCCGTCCACGGGACTTACTACGACCACATGACTTGGACCTGGACTTCTGAGAGTCCCTGCCCTTATGATCATTATCATGCCTGCCATTTTTGCCACCTCTAACTATCAATGCATGTGAAGAGCAAGAAGCATCATTGTTTCTCCTATTGATTTCCTCAGTTTTCAATAAAGCACTCTCAGCATCTTTGATTTTCAGCCCGTCAAGCTTGTTCGTGCATATGGCAGTACGAAATACATCCCATGATTCAGGCAAGGTGCCAACAAGCATAAACAATGGGTGCAAGTTATCTTTGAACTCAATACCCTGTGACAACAAACTCTTCATGATAGCATGAAACTGACTGAAATGAGATGAAAGGGAGGTCCCCTCCTTCATGCGAAGGTCTATTAACTGCTTCAGCCAATACATTTGTGACCCAGGACTCTGCTGTGCATAAAGCTCCTGAATCTTCTCCCATAAATCCCATGCACTCTAATTCTCATCTTCAACAACATTATGATGGACCTCTTCTGAGAGAAAATAATGGTAGACTTGCATAGCTCATCAACTTCCATCCAAACATCATCATCCATATCCTCAGGTTTAACACCCTTGAAATGCAAGGGTTTAATCTGCAACTTCTACATCAAAACCTGTCATATTTGGGACTTCCAATACCCATAGTTGGTACCATCCAACTTGGCAATGTTAAAGAGAGCTGTGTCTTTCAAATGACCAGCCATACTGCCCCAAATCAAAGCAAAAAAGTAAAATTGTAGGTTGTTGTAATTAGCAGAAAATACACTAAAACCACTGCTAAAACTGGCTGAAAGGGTGGATTTCACCAAGAGAAGCACCTGTCCAAATATGACCAAGATAACATCAAATAGTAAGCATTCCCTCATAGAAGTGCTCAAAATTTGCAGATTTTAGCTTGCTATAATAAATGACAGTAGTATGTAAAACTGTCCCAAAATGAAGCAATCACTGTTACATATGTCACTTCAACTGCCAGGTAGCAAGATACATCCAACAGTGAGTTTACAGGGGCAAGAAGGTACCAAGAACTGTCAAACCAATAACCTGTCAAGCAAGAGACGTCTCATAGGTCCAGAAGTCATACATGTAATGAGTCTCGAGGTAAGAGAAGAGACCAAGCACAAGCATAACTGATAGAGCAAGAAGCTCAATACATAACTATCCAAGATGCATACAAAATTGAGAAACCAATGACAGAGATAGGTGCTTGCCCCAGTAGGCGTATCAAATCAGCCCACTACAGACAAACCACAGACATAAAGCTCTCAAGAGAGAAAATGCATGTAAGTGTCCCACAAGCTCAAGCTCATCTATAAATAAGACTCTGTGTACATCTGAATATACCAAGAGGCTCCCACTGGAAGTGAAGTCAGATGCAAAGCCTGGGGGGTCCACTAGGGTTTATCGTATGGTACCATGTGAGTGTAAGGGAGGGGGTTATTTAAGGGAAGGAAGGTATATTTTATAAGGTAAGGTCCCATAAATAGAGGGTATATAAGGGGTATTTTCATATATTTCTTGCACGCAAGTGACGTCTCCTTATTACTACTAGTGAATCCCCCGAGATGCAAAGAGAGCAAGCAATGCTCTAATACATCAAATACACAGCATCAAGCATGCCAAATCCTAGTAGGGTACATCTGGAGCATAAATCCCAAGCTATCTCAGACCCGTAAAGCATAAGTCTGAAAGCATTCAAAGAGCATGTAACTTACAACCAAATGTAATGCCTAGTAAATCCAAAATGCTCAAATCTAAAGATAAAGCTCCAAGTAACTGTCAAGCATGGGAAAACCAAGTGGCATCCATATCTGACCAAAGCATAGATGCAAGAGGCCTAAATGTCCAAGCAGTGACAATAGGCATAGACCGGTCCAAAGCATACCAACTGAAGACAAATGCCAATGAAGAACAACCAAGTCGAGCTTAATACAAGCGCAAAAGCATTCTGGAACCAAAGACAAGCTCGATATCGTACCCCCAAGGTTAATACTTCATTGCATATCCCAAAGACATAGCCCGAAACCAATAGGCATAACCAAATATGAGATAATAGGCTTCAGCCCACTGTGGTACAGCAGTGATTTACTGTTCAAAACTAAGTATTTTCAGCAAGAAAATCAGTCCAAAATGATGGCATAACATGTGCCTTGCATCCCCCAAACAATTGGGCATCAATAGGTACAAAACCGGTTAAGTAGAAGTGCCCAAACAAGCATAGCATTAGATGCCAATGTTATTTCTGCATAATACGACTGTGGGACTACTATAAACAGTCTTGGGAATGTACAGATCAAACCCAAAAAGGATGCCAATGATCAAGGAGGCTTCAATCGAAGCTAGAGACCATTGCCAAGTGCATTGCCAAGCCCGAAGAAGCATGACATAGCCATCAATGAGGAGTAGGTGAGCTGTTGTAATGTGCTGTCCAAAACAGCCAAAAAATTGGCACAAATTTGTTGATTCCTTCTTCTGCTCCTGTGCATCCACGTGGCCTCAATGGTAGTGGTTGGAGGCTTGGGGGGTGCCCAGGGAGGCCCACAACAAGCCTCAAGTGAAGCAACCTACGGTTGCATTGTCTAGCACTGAGGTAGAGTACATGGGTGTTGCATTAGTAGCATGTGAGATTGCATGGCTTATGCGACAATCTTAGTAGTGTACTACTGGCAACAAATCCAGTTTATCATGCCATGACTAAACATATTGAGGTACACTACCATTTTATCATAGATATGGTTCTTGCAGGGAAAGTGGATCTTATGCATGTGAAGATTGATGAATAGGTTGTAGATATCTTTACCAAGTCTTTGGGTAAAGATAAGTTCAGTGTTTTTCGACAGCTACTTGGTGTGCAGAGGCTGTCTTGAGCTTGAGGGGAAATGTTAAGACGTCAAGCTCTTTTATCTTTAGTATGTGTGTAACTGACACTCTATCACCTATCATATGTCCACAGCTATATCAGCAAGTGTGAGACATTAAATAAGCCAGTGACTTTAGGCTGTGTGTGAATGGTCTGTAAGACCTTTAGTGTGTTGTATTCACTGAATCAGTTATGTGTTATGGAATAATGAAGAAAATGAGATGAGAGCACACTACTCCTCTCTATTGCTCCAACCCTTCTCTCTGTCTCTCAACAGTCCATGCAAGTCAAGTAGGGTAAGAAAGCTGACATAGCACTTGACATATAATAGCTATATAGCTCATTACCATGTATACATGGCTAAGGTTGTGTAGGATATGGAATCCACTTGTTTTGAGGATGCAGTGGGTAATGAGTATTGGGATTGTATTATGAATGAAGAAATGACTACACTTAAGGAGAATGACACATGGGAGTTGGTGTCTTTATCTGAAGGAAAGAAAACTATTTGATGCAAATGCATTGACAAGGTCAAGTCAAATGGCACGATTGGTTGCCAAAGGTATGCGCAGACTCATGGTATTGATTATGAGGAGACTTTCACTCTAGTGGCTAAAATGAACACTGTAAGGACTAACATAGTAGTAGCTACATCAAAAGATTGAATCATGCATCAAATGGATGTCAAGAATGCCTTTTCTGACAAGGGAGTTACAAGAGGAAGTTTATGTAGAGCGGCCACATGATTATGTGGATAAGAGTCGTCCTGATTATGTATGCAGCCTTCGTAAGGCCTTGTATGGGCTGAAGCAAGCACCCAAGATATGGCATGATAGGATTACACAATACCTTGTCAGCATTGGATTTTGTAGAGCATAGGCCAATCGCTCACTGTATGTATGTGAGAGTGAGAGTGATGCACGTATTGTGGTCATTACTATATATGTGGATGATTTAATCATTGTGGGTGATAGTGAGACAAAGACTTACCATGTGAAGGGTCTTCTCAAGAGACTGAATTTGAAGTGAAAGATTTGGTAGAGCTACACTATTTTCTCCACATAGACGTAATCAAGTACGAAAAATAGATCATCGTCCCACAAGCTGGTAATGAAAAACTGCATTCGTAAGAGTAAGATTTTTTTCATATAATCTCATGCATAGAAAATCCTAGAGAAAAATTATGTATCACAAATTCAAAGGATTAATTTGGGGTTACACGAGATGTACTAGGAATATGATGCAAGGAAGATACTGCATTATCTAAAAAATTTATGATTTTACCGCATCAAAATAGGATTTTTCCAAGATTTTGATTCAAGAACTATGATGCTTGCAATAATAAATAGTTTAAAGGGTTACAATTTTGAATCCAATTTTTATTGAACTGATGGAGCTTCTGATCGACAAATACTAGCACTAATTCTTTGAAAAATCTTGAGATGAAATTGTTAGAATACTTTCCACAATAAAATATCTAAGAATTTTGAAACTAGTGAATTATCGCTAGACAAGGACCTATAGAATTTCGTTAAGAAAAAGAAAAAGAAAATCACAAGAGTTACTCTCAAAGATGGAAGTTTTGGAAAAACAAACTCTTGTTAAAACTTATATTGGGCTGGATCCCAAGAGGAAGATTAATCCGAAAGGAGTATTGGAAGATATTGTCACTTACACTAAGTTTAGACTTGATATTGTTATTTTAGAAAAAGGGATTGTCTTGAAAAGAGATTTTTTAAAATCTTTGTGTATAATACATTTGAAGTAAGATATTTGTGGTTGTAAATTAGATTCTGATCTTTCTTAAATTATCAAGATAAAAGATGGTTAATCGAGTACAAATCGTCAACTAAGGCAATATTTCAATGGGCATAGAATGTTGAGACTGAGGCAGTGTTCTCTGAGAGCGCTAGACCTCCCGAAGGTTAGTGTGAATAAAACCTACTCCAAGGGGTTTTTTTTTTGTGTTAGTGAATATGGACCAATCACAACGCAAAAGTTTTCTTAAAGAAACTATTGAGAAAGAATTGCTTTACACACTGTTTTTGTGTCATGAAATAAAAACATGTAATGAATATGTGGTAGGAGATAATCAAAGTTATTCTTATATGTCAAATCTAAAGTGCCAAAGTAATTAAGTGATTAAAAATGCTTTATCAAGGGAAGCGGGTGGATGGATCCCCGATATGTCCAGACCTACGATTGGGTGGTTTCAGTAAATCAAGAGCTTTTCTCAAAGGAAAAGATTACATTCATAAATAGGTAAATGAATGACTACTAGATATTAGGAAAATCTAACTTGCATCGTTTTAGGGGGCCGGAATGGGATTTTTCCTTATGGGCAAAAGGGACAACATATTGTACTCCCCTTCATCTCCCATTCTCTTTGAACCAAGTGCAATGCAAGTCCACTTCTATTTGAGTAATCCTGCAAGAAGTGGGAACTTGAGTTACTGATGCTAGCTAAACAATAGGTGACTTGACCAATAACATGAACCTAAAACTCAGGTCGATCCTCATGGGAATGGCCAAAAATTTCATTGCGAGGTAGAGTTAAGTGAGCCTAGATAGAAAACTCTAACGTATTCCACAGAATCCTAGACGGCATTGTCTAGGATATTTCTTGATGGGCTACTAAGAACATGCCAGCAAGGAAATGGCCCAATGGGCACCTCACATTCTACACTCACGTAGTCCATCCTGGTTATGGCACATTCAGTGTGCCACCTCTTCTTTCCTTAATGATTTCATACTTAGTGACCACATATACATACATTGTGTTACTTTCACATTAGTCTTTTATCATGTTATAGACTTAGTTTTTGGTGTGGAAGAAAAAGAAAAAAGAAAAAGAAGAAGATTTTAGCCCTATCTCTTTGTGTGCTCAAATCTCCATTGATTTTGTATGTGTGCTCTTGGTTTCTCCATCTCTCTCTCCTCTTGCCTGTTATACTAATGAATGTAAGAACAACAAGATACTATGGTTTTATCATTCTTCATGGTGTATTATGAACAATGTTGACTCAATTTTTGCAATAAAATCCTTGCGAGGGTTTATGCTTTTATTTTTCAAATGGCTTCCTAATGAGGCACATGAAGTCATTAAAGCTTCCCTAGTTTTTTTGTATTATAGGGAGTTGGTCCTAGACTTGATGGTCTCTAAGAAGAATAATAACCTCCTTGGCATTAGAAGAGATGAAGGCATAAGATTGATTGAAAGATGTTTAGTATTGCATAAATTATAACATAGTACTAGTAGCACTCATCCTATTCAAGGTTCCAATACTATCACTAAAGATAGTAGGTGCCCTCAAGTTCACTATTGTCCTAGAAACTTTGAGAGCTATGCTTCCACTTTTTCTTCTCCATGCTTCAAATAGGACTGCATTGAAAAATCTCAAAAGGTAAAGTATTGCTATGGACGATTGCTTCTCTACCATAAAAAAGTTTCTCTTTGATTGATTCGGTCAATATTTATTGTTCTTTAGCAATGGGGTTATTTTAAGTTGGTGAAACACAAATTGAAGTCTATATAAATTCATTTTACCTATGTCATTAGCTTGCTAGATAGAATGTATCCTAAGAAATGCTACAAATAATTTTTATTTTTGGTAGGATAGTCGTTCCCTCATCATGTCTTCAAAGAAGTGGTTTTTGATTGGCACTTCCTTCCTTCCATTAAGTCCATGGTCTATAAACCAAATACTACTTTTATAACTAAGTATGTTATTTGCAACTAACATAGGTACTCTAGTACTTTCTACTTTGGAAAGTCTAGTCATGTTGGAGGCATTAATTTGGACATTATTAGGAGCATTTTCTTAAAAGTGATTTTGGCCAAAAGCCTCTCAAGTGTATTCCCCCTAGAAATTTGATAAAAGAGAAGCTAAGGATTCTTTGAAAGATGGTTTTTTGGAGTTGTTTCAAATTCTTAATATTAGTGGGCCTAATCTTTTACTCCAATTTGACACTTTTCTTGATTGCTATCCATGACTAGAGTAATGACTTTGAGTATGTTATAATAGATGTGGAGGCTCTCACAAATACTATTCAACACTATAAGGATATATGAAAGTTACATTAGGACTAGTATAGAAAAATTTCCCTATCTTATGGGCAATTTAAAGCACACAAAAACAATTATGTTAGCTTACTAATGCTACCTTCTCTCTTTACTCAAAGTATAGAACTTAGCTTATATTCTTAAAGCTTTTAAAAAAATAATGTATAGTATCACTACTCAGTTTAGTGAATATGTATTCCTAATCTAAGGTTCAAAAATACAACCCCATTGGCTCATAGATTCTAGACTACAAGCATTTATTAAGCTTTCAACTACCATTTTTAGTTGTTTCTTAGCGGATATTCCAAAATGCTATGAAAATATCCCTCACAAAGGTGTCAATGGGTTTATCAAAGTTATCCCAAAAAATTATTGCTATGGATTTTAAGCATAATGCTAAACTTCTTGTGATTAAAAATGTGCTTAAGTCATAGAAAACATAGGGATGATGTCTTGACATTAGATGAATGTCTTTCATTCAACTCATGGATCATTAACAAAACTTTCATTTCACTTCCCCAAATTGAAAGGTGGAGTAGAAGTGGAAGAATGAGTGGAAGAAAGAAGGGAGAAAGAGATATGGAGGTTTAAGTAAGAAGAGAGAGATTGGTGTGTGAAAACTCCAAAACAATCACAATGTGTGACTTGTCTTCCCTTTATTATACTACCACTAAAAGAATAAAGAATAAAGTGATAGTGAAGGGAACCTACCATTTATAGTGTATAGATGTGCAAGTACAATACATACAAGCAAATGCATGTGGCTAGGACAAGCAGCCTTTCATCCCCAACAACATCCCACTTAAAGGAAAATGTGCCTGAGTGTTTAGAAAAGAATAAAAAAGTGACAAAGTATAAAGTGTACATAGAAGAAAATAGGATAAGGAACAAATGCCATCTTATCCTACACCCATCATCTTCCTAAGAAAGGCATAACATTCCACAACGTTCCATCAAGAGACTTTTAGTGAGCAAATCTATAGGAATGATGTAGGAATCTTGACAAACTAATTGGACTTATCCTCTACCACCTCTTTGATGAAGTTTAGTGCATCTCAATGTGCTTGATCTTTGCATGGAAGACTAGATTACGGGCCAACTAAATGGCACTCATCGAATTCAAGTGCAACGTTGGAGTCATAGTCATACCAAGATCTGCAACCATACGACCTAATCATAGATCCTCCTTGCAAGCCTCAATGGCTATAATGTACTTAGCCTTAGTAGTAGACAAGGCCATTCATTTTGCACCCTGTTCATCAAAAAGATAGCATCTCTAGAAAATTTAAAGACATACCCAAATGTAGAATTCCTATTGTCTACATATCTTGCATAATCTGAGTCAATGTAACCCATGACTCCTATATCCTAGCTACCATATAAAATGCACATGTCTACAATACCTTTAAGGTATCTTATGATACCCTTCACAACGTCTCAATGTCACCTGCTAGGTGTAGCCATATAATGTGCCACAACTCCCATTGCACATGATGTGTCAAGTTAAGTAATCATCATTGCATGCATCAAACTATCCACTATGGATGCATACAGAACCTTAGCCATCTCGGTCCTCTCATCATTTGACTAGGGACAATCTACTTGACTAACTTCACATGAGAAGGTAATAGACAACCAATAGGCTTACCATTCTGCATATAGAATTGCTCAATTGCTCTATGAATGTACTCCTTCTTGGGTAAGTAGAGAAGTCCCTTAGAGTGATTACACCTAATGTGCATACCAAGTATGTGAAAGGCCTACCCTATGTCCTTCATCTCAAAGCTCTTCTTGAGCTAAGTCTCTAAAGCATCTAACTCAGCATGAGCACTCCCAGTAATAATCATGTCATCAATATAAAGCACCAAGATAATAAGGCTACCATCACGTGTCAAGATTGTGGGAGAGAAGGAAGGAGTCTCACTTGTAGCTTTCTTGCTTGCACAATGGGGGAATACACACAAAGGTGGAGGCTGAAAACAGTTTTCCTCTTCTTAGTTGTGTAAGCCAAAAGAACTCTAGTACAAAGAAATAGAAAAACCCTATATATGGGTCTCAAACCAAACTCAACTAACTAAGGTGGCATACTAACTGAGCCACGAACTAGAGTAGATAAGGATAGCTATCATGTAGCTATTATTCATGGGCGGTGTACGAACCGCATCTACAACTGACAAGTCAGTGACATAAATGCACAACGGTCACCCTGGCATATCACGAGTGGAGCTCAATATCTCAACACTCCCCCTCGAGCTCAATCCCAATTCCTGCACACCAAGCAGGTCTCTGAACTTACGCAGCTTCTCTGCGCCCAATGCCTTCGTAAATATGTCAGCTACCTGTTCCTCTGTGCTGACATAAACTAGATCAATAAGACCTAGTAAAACCCTCTCTCGCACATAGTGATAATGCACCTCAATGTGCTTTGTTCTAGCATGATAGACTGGGTTATTTGCCAAGTGTATACTACTCATGTTGTCACAATAAATGACAACTGGCCCATCTGTAGGTTGATGCATATCATAAAGTAGCTTATGCAACCAAGCTACCTCACATGCAGCCATTGTTGCGCCCCTGTACTCAGCCTCTGTGCTGGATAAGGCAACTGTAGGTTGTTTCTTGCTGCTCCAAGTGACTGCAGCACTCCCAAAAGAGAACACATATCCACTGGTAGATCGTCTATCAGAAATACTACTAGCCCAATTAGCATCAGTGTATCCATGCAACTGTATCTGAACCCCAGTCTCATAAAATAGTCCATACTGCAATGTGGACTTCACATACCTGAGTATGCGTCTAGCCACATCCAAATGCGGTTTCCTTGGAGCCTGCATAAACTGACTTACCAATCCAACAGCATAGCTCAAATCTGGCCTGGTAATAGTCATATAAATCAAGCTTCCTACTATGCGTCTGTACATAGTAGGGTCTTCCAAAAGCTCACATGCATCTGCGCTCAGCTTCACATTCTGCTCCAAAGGAACTGAAATAGGCTTACAGCCTGTCATCCCATATTTGGACAGCATGTCCAATCCATACTGCCTCTGCAAGAGCTGTATCCCACTTGGTGATCTAATCACCTCAATGCCCAAGAAATAACGCATCTCTCCCAAATCCTTCATCTCAAACTTCTGCTTCAATAGCATTTTCACATGAAGGATATCTTCATCACTGTCACCTATCATAATCAAATCATCAACATAAATGACAAGTAGCATAATACCTTTCTCTGTTTTTCTCACATAAAGTGAGAAATCTGCCTTGGAAATCTGAAAGCCAATAGTGACAAGATACTGTCCTATCTTGTCAGACCATGCTCTAGGTGCTTGCTTCAAGCCATACAAGGCTTTCTTCAACCTGCAAACAAACTCAGGATGAACAGCATGCACATAACCTGGTGGCTGCTCCATATATACCTCTTCTTGCAAATCACCATGCAAGAAGGCATTCTTTACATCCATCTGATGTAAAGGCCATCCCTTTGATGCAGGTCTAGCAATGACTGCTCTTACGGTTGCCATCCTTGCAACCGGACTGAATGTTTCTTCATAGTCAATGCCATATATTTGTGCATACCCCTTGACTACTAATCTTGCCTTGTATCTATTCACAGAACCATCTACATTGTGCTTCACCTTATAAACCCACTTACAGCCAATTGCATTCTTACCTTTAGGCAAAGGTACCAATTCCCATGTAGCATTTGCTTCCAAGGCATCCATTTCTTCATCCATGGCTTTCTCCCATTTTTCTTTTCCCATAGCTTGCTCAAAAGAAGTGGGTTCTGGTTCCTGTATCACTTTAACCATATATGCATAGTGAATGGCTGTAAATCCATCATATTTTAGCCTATCCACAGGATACCTAGCTCTCGTAGACCTACGCAAAATAGGTTCACTCCCAGGTGCTCTCAAAACATCCCTGGTCTTCCTTACTCCAGGTGTAACAATAGAAGGAATACCCAACTCATCATCAATGCTCTGTTCTGAGCCACTGGATTCACCATCCACATAAGAGTGACCTGCATTCACATCAAACATGGGCTGATCAACCTTCTCTTTTCCTTTTCGTGATACCTGCATACCACTATCTGCATCGCTTTGAGAAGATTCTCCTGATCTCAATCTGTCTGTCCATGGTGAAGAATGTGAACCACTGCTAGAGGACGCTCCAGGTCCACTAATATTTTGTGACTGCTGCTGAGAATTCTGTGCAGCATTACCATTTTGTGCATCTACATCATCAATCACATTTACTGGTTTATACCAGCTACTCATCTCATCAAAAATAACATCTCTGCTCACTATAAACTTACAAGTAGAAGGGTTATAGCATCTATACCCTTTTTGCTGCAAAGAGTAACCAATAAAGATGCACTTCTCAACTTTTGGATCCAACTTGGATCTCAACTCATCTGGCACATGTACATAGGCAATGCAACCAAAAATTTTCAAATGAGAAATATCTAGTTTCCTACCAGTATACCTCTCCTCTGGAGTCATCCCATGTATTGCTGCAGTGGGAGTCCTGTTCATTATATAGACTGCTGTAGCAACTGCTTCAGCCCAATAAAAATCTGGCAGGTCTTTTTCATTGAGCATGGCACGAGATACCTCTCCAATATGCATGTTTTTCCTTTCTGCAATTCCATTTTGTTGTGGGGTATGACTGCATGAATATTGCTGCTTTATGCCATGCTCCTGCAAGAACCTTGCAAACTCATTTGAGAGGTACTCTCCCCCTCCATCTGACCTTAGGCATTTTATTTGCAGGCCTGTTTCTTTTTCAACCATAGCTTTAAGAGTTTTGAAATGCCCAAAAACTTCACTTTTCTTTTTCATAAAATACACCCAAACTTTTCTGCTATAGTCATCAATAAAAGTAACAAAATAATGACAGCCTCCAAGAGATGCAGCTTTAGTAGTCCACACATCAGAGTGGATTAATTCCAATGGCTTCTTACTCTCTTGAACATGTCTAGGAAATGGTTTCCTTGCCTGTTTTCCAAATTGACAGGCTTCACATACCTTATGCATTTCTGCAACCTTGAATTTAGGCAATCCTGCAACAATATTTTGGGCCTGCATTGATTTAAGTCACTGTACATTAACATGACCAATGCGTTTATGCCAGATATCAATATCTGCAACTACACCGGTCCCATGTGCAAACATTGTTGCACTCAATTCAGGCATGTCTGCATCCAACGTAAACATTCTACCCTTCTTTCCTTTTGCTATCAAGCGACCTTTATTTTTCATATCCTCAACAAAGCATCCATGAGGATTAAATCTAACCTGCAAGCCCTGCTCAACCATTTGACCAACAGAAACCAGATTCTTGGTGATATTCGGGACATGAAATACATCGGACAAGTATTTCTTTTTCCCATCCTGCATAGACAAGGGAATTTTTCCAATCTGCACAATAGGATGTGCAGTATCATCACCAGTATCCACAAATCCTGGTTTTTCCATTTTCCTTGCATCCTCCATCCATTCTGCATGACTTGTCATGTGGTTTGATGCACCTGAGTCAACATACCACACATCGTTGCTTTCTTTTGCACTTGTCACAGAATTGTTCAAGTGCTGCACCATAAACAAATGCTCATTTCTGTCATCACCCTGTCTACTAGAAGATGCATAATTTCCTTGTTGCAGTTTTCCATTCATGATGGCAGCAGTCTTTAGCCATATGACCCATTTTACCACAGTAGTAGCATTCAACATTGCTGTTTGCATTTTGGCCTCTTTGCTATCCACCACGACCTCTTTGGCTCCCCCTGCCTCTAGAGTTACCACGTCCTCCTCCATAGGACTGGTTTTCTTGAGTTTGCTGCATATTCTGATTTCTACCACGGCCTCCAGATCGGCCTCCTCTACCTCTGCCTCTACCTCTTCCAGCATTTGAGTAGAATACAGCTTCTTTTGAAGTTCCTCCTGAAGAAGATGCACCACCATTTCTCTGCTGCTCAGAAATTATAAGAGCAATCAACTCCTCAAAATCAGGAAATCTTTCACGGATGGAAATGGATGTTCGGAACTGTGCATAATCCTTTCCTAGACCGTTCAAGGTCACAGAAACTAAATCATTATCTTCCACTGGCGACCCAATGGAAGCAAGTGCATCTGCAATCTTCTTCACCTTCATGTGGTAGTCATTGATGCTCATATTTTCTCTTTGCACATCATGCAACTCTTGCTTGAGCTGCATTTTCCTGGCTTGCGTATTTGTGCTATACATTTTTGACAAAGTATCCCATGCCTCCTTTGGCGTACTTGCATCCTGAATATGCACAATCATAGAGTCTGAAATGCTTATAGACAGCCAATACATAACTTTCCTGGCTCTCTCATGCCATGCTTTAAATGCCTGCATTTTCTGTTGATTGGGAACATCAGGAAGAGCTGGTTCTTCTTCATTTCCTGCAACAAATTCCCAATATCCTTTTCCCATAAGGAAATTCGTCATTCTAAACTTCCATGCTTGGAAGTTGTTCTTGTCAAGCTTTTCAGTGACAATCTGTGAGAGAGAATCAGACGCCATTACAGAACACTGCAAAAAATTATGTCACTGCAAAGAACACAGCTTCAGCCTCACAAGGGCTAATCTACAAAACTGACGGAAGTGGTATTTGACCACACAGTCACTTCCTAGTGACGATTTTGCATCAACAGGCAACAAGGATGATTCTGTAACTCCCAATGTCTCTACGCACAGGCATACAATGCAATTTCTACAGTAACTTTTCATCAACCTGTAGAACAGTGGTCGCACAGCATAAAACTGGGTCTTTTTCTGAGTGCGTGCAGAAAACTTCCGCCTCCAAAACAGGCCCCGAAATGGCATCAAATCAAAAAAACAGGGTCGCCAAGGGCTAAATCCCTTCCCGCAGCATATACTGCCCTCTTGCTTCGGCGCGAAGGGCGTCTCAACCTGAGACAATGCACTCTTGCAATTTCTGGCTGTGCTACCTGCAGAGATCTGCTCCCAAAACAGAAAATGAAAGCAACACTGCTCCTCTTACCAGAACACCGCGAGCTTGGCTTGCTTTCTTGAGCTCCTTACCACGAACAAGGCTCTGATACCATGTCATGATTGTGGGAGAGAAGGAAGGAGTCTCACTTGTAGCTTTCTTGCTTACACAATGGGGGAATACACACGGCTGAAAACAGTTTTTCTCTTCTTAGTTGTGTAAGCCAAAAGAACTCTAGTACAAAGAAATAGAAGAACCCTATATATGGGTCTCAAACCAAACTCAACTAACTAAGGTGGCATACTAACTGAGCCACGAACTAGAGTAGATAAGGATAGCTATCATGTAGCTATTATTCATGGGCGGTGTACCAACCGCATCTACAATTGACAAGTCGGTGACATAAATGCACAACGGTCACCCTGGCATATCACGAGTGGAGCTCGATATCTCAACAGAGCCTTCTTCGTGTATGGACACATATCCATATTACTACGTGAATATCTCTATGAATGCATGAAAGCATCAAACTTATAGTACCAATCCCTAGGTGCCTACTTAAGCCCATAAAGACTCTTCTTCATTTTCCACTCCAAGTATTTACTACCTTATTGCACAAAACCCTTAGGTTGTTGCACATAAATATTCTCATGCAAGTCTCCAATTAAAATATCCATATTAACATCCATTTGATAAAGATCTAAATCGGACTGAGAAACTAAGGCCAAGACCAAGTATAGAGTAGTCATCTTGACCACAAGGGAGAATATCTCATCAAGATCAACTCCCTTTTCTTGCTTAAAACCCTTAGTAACCAATCTAGCCTTATAAAGTAGCTTAGGGGGTAACCAAGGCTACTCTTCAACTTGTACACCCACTTACATGGCAATGCACGCTTTCCATCAAGCAAGGAAATCACCTCCCATGTATGATTTTTTTACAACAAATTAAACTTAGATTGCATCACCCTCCTTCGAGAATAAAAATTGCCTCTATGCATAGCCTCCTCATAGGTAAGTGGTTCAATAAAGTCTATCACCATGACATAATTCATAGAGGCATCATAGCAATCAAGATGATACAGAGCTCTATTGAAGTATATCTCAAAATTGGTTCTCAGGCCTATACAGCCCATCCGCTCTCTTCAACATCATGATCTTGCACAACATGTGGATCCTAGGCCACTACATCATCAATAGCTATAGCAAGTTGTCTCACTAGGGATGGTTGTACTATAATAGGAGGATCGCATTGTGTACCTCAATCACATGCTCTAGTCTCATATACATCTTTTTCCCATGGAATATAACATCATGGCTATATAGATAATCTTTCAATCCTATGAATCCCAAAGGCAATAGCCCATCTCATCTACATCACCATATTATCTAAGAAAGATGCATTTGACGGACTTTAGATCCAACTTGTTGTGCTTGTCTTTAGGAATTAGCAGAAAGTCTCACATTCAAAGACTTGCAAGTATGCATATAAGGGAAGCTTACCAAATAATCCCTCCTCTACAATTCTACCACCAAGAGTAGTGTATGGGACTCTATTAATCAAATGAATAGCAGTATTAACTGCCCCAAACCAAAAATGTTGCAATAAGCATGCCTGACTAAGCATACATTGACTAGTTTTTGAATAGTCCTATTCATGTGCTTTACGTACCATTCTAGGATGGGGTGGTGGTCAACTAATGCTTAGTACCCCTCTCATTAGAAATCTACTCAAATGCCTTAGAGACATATTCATTGCTATTGTCAAATTGTAGACATGTCCAAACTAATTCTCCACCATAGCAAGAAACTGGTGAAACACATGCAAAATATCTCATTTTTGCTTAATAGGATAGGCCCAAACCTTATGGGAATAATCATCTATGAATGTTACAAAGTACTTCATGCCACCCAATGACTGATAAGGCATAGGACCACAAACATCTAAATGCACAAGAGCTAAAGGCTCATCCACACGCATAGAACCAAACTCCTTATGCGAATTACGAGTTTACCTACCATAAAAACAATGATCACATGAATCAAAATAAGAACAATAAAGAGATGGAAGATACTTCAAAGAGAAGAGTACTTTCATTATTTTCAAAGCCATGTGCCCAAGGCGATGATGTCAAAGGGATACGTGTGGAAGATCGGTCACAACCAAAACATAGTCAATAGACCCAAAGACAAGTCAAGGGTAGATTTTGCCAACCTTGGTACCTCTAGCAAAAATAAGACTTCCACATGTAATCTTCCATGAAGAATCACCAAAAGGTACATGGTATATGTCATCATCCAATTGTCCAACTGAAATAAAACTTTTAATGAAAGCTAAGACATTATGTATATCATGAAGCACAAAAAGAGCATCAATACCAAATTGCAGTCTAAAATCACCTATGCCAATGATATCCAATGCAATGTCATCTCCTAGTCTAATAGAACCCGTAACAATACGATACCTGTGAGACCAATGACAATGTTGCGTAACATTGAACGAAGTCCCCCAAATCAAGAAGCCAACACTGAGAGTAAGAAGATGGGGCATCTATCAGCTATGTAGCATCAAGTGATGAAGTAGCAAGAATATGATCATCAAAACTATACTTCAAGGCATTTATCTTCTCTATTGCCACACTGAACCTAGGCACAATCTTAGTGGACTGTAACGTGCCCGCTCCTCAAATCGCGGGACACGTCTTAGCAGTCCATCGAGAGATGTATCTAGAAGACGCCGCCCGGCACTCGTCGCAAGGAATGACACGGGGTTTGCCAACTAGGGTCTCTCGAGTCTGCCCCACAACAGAACTTATCCGGCCGTTCCCATTAGGATCAACCTGAAGTCTGAATTTTCCTAACATTTCGTGTTATCATTTCCTTTGAGGAAAGCTCTCAGCTAACCGAGACCACCCTTCTGTAGGATAGACCCATCGGTCCATCCACCACGCTTCCCTCGGGGGTTGTTTTAGTTATCTAATTACCTACCACATTATGTTTGACATATAAAGGCAGCTTCCTTAATTAGCCCATTAATCACAGGTTCCTTTACGTAATTTAGGTCACAGACACGAAGACAAGATAAAACAAGATCAAACACTTCCTTGACTTATCTTCGGATTAATGTGTGTCTCCTGCCCATACAAGAGAATTAAGTGCTCCTTTCTGCCTCCGCAGAAAAATCATTCCGTCTCCCAGCAACAACCCCGAAGGTTATATCTTACCAAGATTTTGCCTTGTAACTAGTATCACGGCCTCGAGATCCCATCTCAAGTCACATAGAATACTTATGTAGGGCCCAGAGGCATTGGGATTTACGGCCAGAGCCTCCACTGGCACCCAAGCGTCCTCCTACACCAAGTAATTTCCACGGAGAGACCTCTCACGGCGGGTTCGGTCCACATTCTCGGCACGGATTCACAATACCCTTGGTTAGGGTTTGGCGGTTTGCGGGGGGTAGCTAGCGCCATCATTCCTTAATTATCCCTTTAGGAAATCAACCACAGCTAAAGCAACCAGCTTAATAACAATTACTAGGGAAAAAAACCCTTTTATTTCCATGGCAATCAGTCATCTCAGACCCGGCCATGCAATCATCAATCACAAACAACTTGGATTAGCATCCAAAACCACATCAACAAACAGTTGAATGCACAACCTCTTACTTCAAGGCATCACAATCCCATTGCATGCACAACCAGAATTTAACTTGGATGTATCAAAACACTTTTACAACCTTTCCAAACAACCAAGCATAACTTGGGTCAACAATCCATCTTTAACAAGACCAACCTTCATTAAAACCATTTCAACAGTTCCGAGCAACATGCTTAGCACGAATCAACTACCCTAAAGTTCGCTCTCCCCCTTGGGTTAGGGCTTCGCAGGGTCGATTTAACAAGTTCCTTCTAGGTCCTTTTTTCTTACGCGGCCCTCAACGGTTGCGACTTACTTGACAATTTGTCTAGTTCATTGAGTTTCACAACCATAGAGCCTTTGATGGACAACCCTTTGTTGGAAAAGAAATGACTAAGTTCTTGGAGTTGGGTTCTTAAGTTTTCAAGGTATGGCAATAAACCCTCCTTGTTGGTCATCAGTTGGACATCAACTTTAAGTAAATGCAACATCTTCTAACCTTCTATCTTTAAGTGTGATACTATGCAAAATTTTTCTAGTCAAATTCACTCCTCATGCACTTGGAGCATACCAATGCAATAGCCACTCTTATCACCTTTCCACTCTATTAGCCCCATTAAAGTGATATGCAATGAGAAGTTCATGCATTGATAACCTCTAGACCCTAGTGTATCCACCTTTGTGCGGGTGTTTGCAAAGGTAAACATATATCACAACAACTATTGTGTCGTAGGAAATTTCTTAAGTGTGTATTAGATTCCTAAATGGATACATCATAGTGTAGGACAACTTAGATGTTTAAGAGAGCAGTTTTGATATTGATTATAACTTATTTAGGATGCAATCTATGTCATAACCTCAACTGAACATTATATGACTCGTACTAAGCCTTAATAAGTTTGCATCCTATGTGGGAATAAATTAGAAATTCCTTTCATTTCATGTGATAAATCATGCTTATAGATTAAATTATGCATACAATGGAAGACATAAGTTCCTTTTGAGTTTTACGGGTCACCTGGATGTGGAGAGAGGGTGACGAGATGTTACGGTTGGTTGTGACTCCACTGGCATTTCTATCTTCGACCGCGGCTTTCGCGCTAGTACTCTTAGTAAGCTTTCTCTTTGGATCCATCTTGCATACATGATCCTTCACCCTGGGTCCTTGATGTGGTGGCTTTGTTCAAGGGTAGCTCGCAAGTGATCACCAAACCGATGAGGGAGATGAGAGTCCGATAGTGTTCGTGACTTTGAAAATCGCCTTGGCTGGAGATAATCTCTAACTTTCACCCTCTCTCTCTCTCTCTCTCTCTCTCTCTCTCTCTCTCTCTCTCTCTCTCTCTCTCTCTCTCTCTCTCTCTCTCTCTCTCTCTCTCTCTCTCTCTCTCTCTCTCTCTCTCTCTCTCTCTCTCTCTCTCTCTCTCTCTCTCTCTCTCTCTCTCTCTCTCTCTCTCAGCATGACGGTCTGATTCTATCTCTCACTAACTATATCTCCCTTCCCCTATCATATTAATCCCTCTCTCTCTTCCTATTCTTCTCTTCTCTCTCCCTCTTCTCTCTCTTCTTCTTCTTTCCCTTTCCTCCTTCTCTCCTTCCTCTTCTCTCCTTCTCCCTCTTCTTCCCTTCTCTCTCCCACTCCTTATTCCTCTCTCCTTCCCCTTCTCCTTCTCTTCTTCTATTTCCTCTCCCACTCCTTCTTCTTCTCTTCTTTCCCTCTTCTTCACTTCTTCTCTTCTCCCTCCCTCTCCTCTTCCTTCTTCTCTTCTCCTTCCTTCTCTTCTCCTTCTCTTCCTTCTCTTCTCCTCCTCTTCTCCATCTTCTCCTCCTCTCTCTCCCTCCTCCTTCCCTTCACATTTCTCACGGGGGAAAAGGGCGCAGCTGTCAACGAAAAATGGCCTCTCTAGGCTTAATGAGCATAAAATCATACCTAAGGAGCTAGTCTTCAGGGTCTTTCCATGAGAAATATAGTTGATTAATGTTGGAGGCTAACAATTTAACAAACTCCAAATACACCCCAAATATATAATTCATAGAATCCTTCTTAATAGCAACCACAAAGACATTGCATTAGTCAAAAATTTGAGTTGTCAACTCCCATCAAGCAATGGAAATACTTGATAGTACCATCCCAGATATTCTTTTTTATTTTATGAAGTAGAGGGTTTGTAGTAGGGGTAAACACCATTGATATTGATTGAAGTAGAAGCATTTTTTAAAAGGGTGTTAATCATACAAGTAAAGATGTACCAAACCATAGAGTTGCAAGTAGAACCATGATGGATGCCCAACTAATGAGGTCATAGGCTTTGTCCAAGTCCATGTTGATGAGGACAAACTGGGGGGGGGGGGGGGGGGATTTTACATGGACTTTGCATTTTCTTGCACTTTTCCCCTGCCTTTCTCATTGCACCTATCATTGCACATGTTATGGCACCGTGGCCCCCCCTAATGTGACCCTGCTACCCACAATAATGGCATGTCAAAGAGAACTTACAAATAGTAATTATTTAGATTGCAATGTTATCAATGCCTTGACATAAGTAAATTCATGAGAGTCAACTCCCTTGTGTGTGAATCATAAGATCTTCCCATAGAATTATAGGTAAGACAATCTATGGTCTATTAAGACAAATTTCCATTGTCAAGTGATTGAAATAGGCAGCTCAAAGGCTTAAATAGAATATGGGTGAGGGTGTCCCCAAATAAAGGCCATGTATAAAATCAAGAAAAAAGAAATAGAAGATAATTCTTGTGTATGCCAATTTGTCTCAAGCATTCTCTTGCTTAGATTTTCTACATACTTTATTACTACTATTGTGAGAGAGAGAGAGAGAGAGAGAGAGAGAGAGAGAGAGAGAGAGAGAGAGAGAGAGAGAGAGAGAGAGAGAGAGAGAGAGAGAGAGAGAGAGAGAGAGTGTGTGTGTGTGTGTGTGTGTGTGTGTGTGTGTGTGTGTGTGTGTGTGTGTGTGTGTGTGTGTGTGTGTGTGTGTGTGTGTGTGTGTGTGTGTGTGTGTGTGTGTGTGTGTGTGTGTGTGTGTGTGTGTGTGTGTGTGTGTGTGTGTGTGTGTGTGTGTGTGTGTGTGTGTGTGTGTGTGTGTGTGTGTGTGTGTGTGTGTGTGTGTGTGTGTGTGTGTGTGTGTGTGTGTGTGTGTGTGTGTGTGTGTGTGTGTGTGTGTGTGTGTGTGTGTGTGTGTGTGTGTGTGTGTGTGTGTGTGTGTGTGTGTGTGTGAGAAACTAGAGATGAAGCACTCCTTGGATCCACTACCTCTATCTCCATCTTCTTCTTATTTATATATTCTTCTCCTCCTCCTTACAATGGTGACTAGAGCTTGAAGTGGGCTATGAGCATAGATCAAGCACTTAGAGTGAGGAGACTGCACAAGGATCATGAGACCGTCTCCAACTTCAAACTGGATCAACTACAATGAGAGGAAGAATGAGGTGTGTCCACCGCAATCTCGAAATTGTTGGTTTGTTTACATACTTATGGAAATGAACTCAATGGTTTGGAGAGGAGAAGAGAGTGACTAGGGGAGATCTAGTTAGCCAATGAAGTTTGAACTCTTGAAAGAATAAAAGTTCAACTCATAACCCAACACTGAGTGCATGGAAGCATCAATATTATCGGTTCCATTGTCGGGAAGAAGCAAAATCAGTCAACCAAGGTGTTCACTTCTCTTTCATGCATAGGAATAGGAAACTTTCAAGGGTATGTGAGTGGAAGCTTAATGAGTTGACAATTGCACACTTGTAGCTAGCCTCTAAAACATGCATGGTTAGGATAGGTAGAATGCATAGGTGAAAGGTTGCATATGGAGTGAGTGGTTGAATTGTTAATTGAATTTGTTTATTTTCATCGAAGGATTTTCATCGAAGGATATATTAGTGAGAGAAGGTCTGGATAATCAATGGAACATCAAGGCAATTTGGAAGGTTCTTTTGGTGCAAGAAGGTTGGGCCTGAGAAACTAGAGGTGAAGCACTACTCAACTCCACTATCTCTATCTCCATCTTCTTCTTCTTCAAATTCTTCTTCTCCTCCTCACAATGGTGACTTGAGCTTGAAGAGGGATATGAGCATAGATTAAGGGCTTGGATATGGCACAAGGATCGTGAGACCATCTCCAACTTCTAACTAGATCAACTACAATGAGAGGGAGAATGAGGTGTGTCTACTACAATCTCGGTAACGTTGATTTCCTTGCATGCTTATTGGAATGAGCTCTATAGTTCAGAGAGGAGAAGAGAGTGAGTAGGGGAGATCTAGTCGGCCAAGGATGATTGCACTCTTGAAATAATAAAAGTTCATCTCGTAACCCGCTATTGAGTGCATGGAAGCATCAATATTTTTGTTCATGTATCCATGACACGAAGAAATATCATCCAACCAAGGCACTCACTTCTCTTTTGTTCATTTGAATAGGAAACTTGCAAGGCTATGTGAGTGGGAGACTAATGAGGAATCGATCCTTGTACACTTGTAGCTCACCTCTAAAACATACATGGTTAGGATAGGTAGTGGAGTGCATAGATGGAATGTTGCATATAGAGTGGGTGAATTGTAAATTGAATATTTTTAATTTCATTAAAGAATATATTAGTGAGATAAGACCTAGATAATCAATGGAACATCAAGGCAATGTTCTTTCAAGACACAAGTTGGGGCCATTTGGATCAATCCTATGACATAGAAGAGAGGGGATTTTTCTCTCTATCTCACTTAGTATCCTACAGTTACACTTGAGGAGGACAGCCACTTGAGCAAACACGAGTAGATGCAAGCACTTGAGCTCAACTAAGAGGAAAGAAGAGCCAAGTCGAGTGGCACTTGAGTCTAAAGGAGATTTAAGGACACACACACAAAGTTAATGTTGGAATAAAAAAGCCTTGAGAAAAACTAAAGATATAAGGGAATAAATTAGTTAGAACATGGAAAGAAAGGGGAATAATTTAGCTTGAGTACATGTGAATCATGATTCAACTCAATAACAATCACCGCTACCAATAAAGAGTAACTAAGGCCATGCAAGCACTGCTTGTCACATGAAATTGAGTGCACCTATTGAGTAGAGTTCAACGCTCAATAACTTGAGCTCAAGTAGGAGAGAGGAAAGAGACAAACTCAAGCCAAGCACTGCTTGAGCATGAGAAGAGAGTCAAAGTGGATTAATAAACTCATAATTGAGTAAACATGTATAGATAAATCGAGCAATAGGCAAGAAAAGAGCAAGGTTTTCATTGCAAGGTGTGAAGATCACTACCATAGACAAGAGGAGAACCATTCGCAATGAGCAAGATAGGAGTAAAACACCACACTCAAGCCAAGCACAAGAGGGAGCCCACTCTCAAATCCTTCTATATGAATTGTAAGAGCTTCATGTAGAACTCTAGTTAAGACAAGTTCTCATCATGAGGTGCTTGAAAGGGACAACTCAAAGACTTAAGCAAAACATGGGCACCAAATAGAGAGGGGTGTCCCCAAATAAATGCATGTATAAAAGCTAGAAAAAAGAAATAGAAGATCATTCTTGTGTGCTCCAAATTGTCTCAATCATTCTCTTGCTTAGCCTTCTTACATGCTTGCTATTTTGAGAGAGAGAGAGAGAGAGAGAGAGAGAGAGAGAGAGAGAGAGAGAGAGAGAGAGAGAGAGTGTGTGTGTGTGTGTGTGTGTGTGTGTGTGTGTGTGTGAGAGCGCGCATATGTGAGGAACTCTAGAGGTGAAGCACTCCTTGGCTCTAGTGTCTCTTTCCCCATCTTCTTCTTCTTTAGATTGTTCTTCTCCTCCTTAAAATGGTGACTATAGCTACAAGGATCATGAGGCCACCTCTAACTTATGACCAAATCAACTACAACGAGAGGGAGAATGAGGTGTGTCTACTACAATCTCAAAAATGTTGGTTTACTTGCATGCTTATGGGAATGAACTCTATGGTTTAGAGAGGAGAAGAGAGTGAGTCGGGGAGAGGTAGTTAGCAAAGGAAGATTGGAATCTTGAAAGAATAAAATTTTAGCTCATAACTCGCTATTGAGTGCATGAAAGAGTCGATATTTTTGGTTTTGTATCTAAGGCAAACAAAATCTACCAACAAGGTGCTACTTCTCACTTGAACGTGGCAACCACTTGAGTAGACATGAGTAGACTCAATGCTCAATGTCGAGTAAGAGGAAAGAAGAGCCAATTCGAGTGGCACTTGATTCTAAAGGAGATTTAAGGAGAGAGAGACACACACACACGCGCACAAAGAGTTAATGTTGGAATAAAGAAGCCATGAGAAAAGATAAAGATATGGGGGAATAAATTAGTTAGATCATGAAAAGAAAGGGGGAAATTTTAGTCTAAGTACCTCGCCCATCATGATTCGACTCAATAACAATCACGACTACCAATAAAGAGTAATTAAGGCCATACAACCATTGCTTGTCACAATTGAAATTGAGTGCACCCATTGAGTAGAGTTGACTGCTCAAGCACTTGAGTGAGCTCAAGTTGGAGAGAGGAAAGAGAGAAACTCAAGTCAAGCACTACTTGAGCATGAGAAGAGAGTCAAAGAGGGTTAACAAAGGAATACTCACGTTCATGCAACCACGAACTCTGCACAATCGCCATTGAGTTTGCTCTTAACTACTCGAGTAATTTAACTTAAAGGCTAATCACAACCATTAGGTGCAATGGTATAGAATCTAAAAGCAATTAGTGTTGATCACTCATAATCAAGTGAATATGCAGAGAGTGATCAAGCAAAAGGCAAGAAGAGAGCAAGGTTTTTCTTGCATGATGTGAGCACTACCATAGACAAGAGGAGCACCATTAGAGATGAACAAGATAGGAGTACAACACCACATTGAGGCCAAGTATAGGAGGAAGCCCACTCTCAACTCCCTCCTGCGGGAATTGTAAGAGCTTCCTATAGAATTCTAGGTAAGACAATCTATGGTTTGTTAAGACAAGTTCCCATCATGAAGTGTTTGAAAGGGCCAACTAAAAGGCTTAATAGAAGGCACGAAATAGACAGGGGTGCCCCAAATAAAGGCCATGTATAAAAGCTAGAAAAAAGAAATAGGAGATCATTATTATGTGTGCCAATTTTTGTCAAGCATTCTCTTACTTAGGTTTCCAATATAGTTGGTTGCACCATCTCTATCTCTTACTTCAGTTTCCTGTATACTTGGTTGCACCATCTCTATCTCCATCTTCTTCTTCTTCAAATTGGTATTCTCCTCCTTACAATGGTGACTTGAGCTTGAAGTGGGCTATGAGCATAGATCAAGCTCTTAGAGTGAGGAGACAACACAAGGATTGTGAGACCATTTCCAACTTCAAACCGGATCAAAGACTGCACAAGGATCGTGAGACAATCTCCAACTTCGTGTCGGATCAACTACAACAAGGGGGAGAATGAGGTGTGTCTATGACAATGTCAAAATCATTGGTTTGCTTGCATGCATATGGGAATGGAATCTATGGTTTAAAGAGAAGAACTAGGGGAGACCTAGTCAACCAAGGAAGATTGGACTCTCGAAAGAATAAAAGTTTAGCTCATAACCTACTATTGAGTGCATGGAAGCTTCAATATTTTTGGTTCTATTGTCACAACAAAGCAAAATGAGCCAACCAAGGAGCTCACTTCTCTTCCATGCATAGGAATAGCAAACTTGCAAGGTTATGTGAGTAGGAGACTAATGAGGAATCAATCCTTGCACACTTGTAGCTTGCCTTGAAACACACATGGTTAGGATAGGTAGGACACATAGATGGAATGTTGCATATGGAGTGAGTGATTGAATTGTTAATTGAATTTGTTTAGTTTCATTGAAGGATATATTAGTGAGAGAAGACCTAGATAATCAATGGAACATTAAGTCAATGTGATTGGTTCTTTTGGTGCAAGTTTGGGCCATTTGGATCAATCCTATGATGCAAAAGAGGCTCTATCTTACTCAATATCCTACAGTTACACTTGAGAAGGGCAACCACTTAAGCAAACATGATTAAACTCAAGTGCTCGAACTCTAGTAAGAGGAAAGAAGAGCCAAGTAGAGTGGCACTCGAGTCTAAAGGATAACACACACACACGCATGCATGCACGCATGCCTACATAGACAGACAGATAGATAGATAGATAGATAGATAATCTTGGAATAAAGAAGTTGTGAGAAAATTTGAAGATATAAGGGGATAATTTAATCAAAGCGTAAAAAGAAAAGGGAATAATTTAGCCCAAGTACCTGGCGAATCATGTTTCGACCCAATAACAGTCTGCTTCCAATAAAGAATAATTAAGGCCATACAACCACTACTTGTCATAGTTGAAATTGAGTGCATCTGTTAAGTAGAGTTGAGCACTCAAGCAATTGAGCTCAATTGGGAGAGAGGAAAGAGAAAAACTTGAGCACTACTCCAACATGAGAAGAGAGTCAAAGTGAGTTAATAAAGGAATACTCAAGTTCGTATAACCACAACCTTTGCACAATCACCATCAGATTTGCTGCTCAAGTAATTTAACTTAAAGGCTAATCGCACCCATTAGGTGTAATGGCATAGAATCCAAAAGAAATTAGTGTTGATCACTATGAGCACACAGAGAGCAAAAGGCAAGAAGAGAGCACATTTTTCTTGTAGGGTGTGAGTACTACCATAGATAAGAGGAGCACCATTAGAGATGAGTGAGATAGGAGTAGAGCACCACACTCGAGCCCAACACATGAGCAACATGCAAGAAGCACACGAATGCCACCATCATCACTCACCAGCACCGTTTTGCGAGTATGATCCTCCTCAATTTTGTGCCTTTTCTCCAAAGCTTGAATCCCCCCAACCTTGGGGTTCTTATTCTTGCCTTGTATTGTTGCATAATTGAGTAGCTCTATGCATCACAAGCTTGAGGGTACCACAAGCTTTGTGCTCAACATGCTTTGTTGACACAAGCATTAGGCCGCCTATCACTCAAGCACAATGGCTCAATTGCCTTGGCACACCACTCTTGTCATGGCACTGTATACTCCAACAACGAGCTTACCATTTGACCCTTTGAACGTCCCTTCAAGTAATGGATTGCTTAGATAGTGCAATCTAGTGTAGATGCGTACTCTCAACGTACTTTCAGTGCTTAGGCAATTCACACTAGCCACAGCACGCTCAAGTCATGTGCTCAAGTGAACATCTCTAAAGTGCTCAACTCTAGTCCACTAAAATACTAGGATGGCTCTTGACTCGAGTGATGATCACTCGAGACTTCATATAGATACTCTTAACCCGAGGGCCACATGCACTTAAAGTATACCCTTTTACATAGGGATAACTAGTGTGTACCCCATTCAAGCCCACACCACTCAATTAGGATAAGGATACATTCCCAAAATCATTACACTAAGGTCTCGAATCTAAAGTGTTCAGGTACTTCTTTGACTTCTAGTCACTCAAGGCCACCTAGCTAACCATTGTACACTTAGATCATCATACACTTGAACTTGATTCAAATTTAGCATTCAACCCATTGACCTTCCAAGTGCTATGTGTAAACTATCATTGACCCTCAAATGCCAATGCATTCAACTAGTCACACACCCTTGAGTTGAGATCAATCAAGTCCTCACTAATTTGAACTCCTAACACACCACTTGCGTGAAGGTACTCAATCTCAAGTCTACACAAATCTAAATGGCCTCAAGCTAGAATACCACTTATGTGTCACATAATCGAGTGCAAGTATCCTTAAAAAGCCACCATTAGTCCCAAAAGTTGACAAGAATTATGTATTTGCACACTATACTTGATTGCAAGTAGAAGAAAGCCAATTTGAGCATGAGAGCATGGACAATAATTAAGTTTCCAATTGAATTTTATAAACACCCCAACCCAAAAGACCATTGATAAAGGAGCCAAATTGAACCAAAAAAACAAAGAAACCAAACCTTGGAACAAAAACTAACCAACCCCGCAAAACATAAGATAATTAAGTTGAATACTAAAATGATTGCTATTTTAAAAGAAACCTCACACAATTCGTTCACAACTTAGCAACAAACGGCCAAGTCTGTAAAGGCTAAACTATGCAAGTGCATGTGCTTGTAAACACTATCCTTGCCAAAAGCCAATTATTACACCTTGTGACTACCAACTAGGTCAATCACCTTAGGACAACCAATGCCTATAATGGAGAAACAACTACTAAAGAATGTGCCAAGGGATTTAAGCAACACCCTAGGCAGTTTCCAAGCTACAACCTAAAGGAATACTAACAAATTGACAACAATCATACATGGAACAATAGTATCAAACAATGACAGGCCAAAGTAGGAAAACACTCAATAAACTTATGGACTTGACCATAGCCGTATAACATAAGAGAGCATGCAACAAGAGAGAAATGACATTAGGAGGCTACTATTGAACATGGGGCTTACTGGATCTTTGAGTGACTCAATCATTGACCTAGTGTAAAGAACATCCTCTACAAATTAGGGCCCATGTGGTTAATTCACTACTCACAAGACTAGATGTCACACCTCGTACCAAGGATCAAGTGAAAATCCCCTTAGTAGCTGAAAGCTAGATTTTAGGGCGGAAAATGGGCCTAAAAATTGGGAAAAAATGTGGAATTTACCAGAAAAATATTCAACATCGAAGGCGGCAGCTCCAGCTAGGACAATTTTAGGCACCAAGTGAAATATGACTCTTAAAAGGCGCCCGAGTGACACTTGTTGATTTTTGATCATTTTTCAGACTGTCGTGCGGGTTGTCACGAGTTACAGGCCAATGCGGGATGTCAAGCTGGACGCGTAGAAATTTACAGAGCTCAAATCGAAGCCCGGATGGGGAAATGGCCACAAAATGGTCAAGATATGAAAAGGTGGACACTTGGGAGGCCAAAATTGGGCATGCCTTTTGAGTTTGGACCCCCCTCCCCCCTTCAAAATTTTAAGCATGCAAGATGGAAAAATGTGGAGAGAGAAGATGAAGGAGGAGATGGAGGCGCCATCATCTTCACGCCAAATTTTGCGCCCTCTCTTCTCTCTCTCATGATTGGGGGGTTGCATACAACCCATGGAACAGATCTTGGGCCTTGATTCCCCCCTGTGGGCCGAGCATATCGCCGTCCTTGGCTCGTCCAATGGTGGCCTGAATGGAGAATTCTAATTCTAGTCTTTCTCTCTCCTCCCTCTCTCTCCCTTAAGGGGCCGTTCTTGTGTGCAAGAGGAAAATGAAGAATGGTGGAGGAAAGCTTGTCCGGATGAGACCGGATTGCTTCCAGATCGGTGTAAACATGAAGATTGCTGATCTTGAAGATGTTGGACGTTGAATGAGGGCTGACACGCAGTCCCGTAGCAAAACCGAGATCCTGAGACACAAAGCCTAAGCGATAATTCAATTTTTATGAAGAAAAAATTAGTTTTTATGCTATTTGGTTTATGAAATATTGTTCCCATGGACTGATTATGCATCATAATGTTGTTTGCTATGAGTTTGATCAATCTATGCTCTGAAAATCAAAAAATCATACGTGATATGGCTGAAATTAATGTCATAAAACCCGTAAAACACACGTTTAAGGGGTAAAATAGGGGTTTTTGCAAAATAAAGGAGAAATATAAGATATAACATCAATAAAACCCTGAAATTTTGCTGTCAAGGAACCTAAGGGCCACAGCCCATAATCAATTCTAATTTCTAGTCATTTTTTATTGAAGAAAATAGAGGAAAAATACCAAAAAATGGTGAAAATTGGGTTTTAAATGGGAAAAAATTAGGAAACGATAAAAAGAAAATTCCAAAAAATTACATAAGTGTTTGTGCAATGTATAATGAAGATAGAGCATGAGGTTGGCCTCGATTTACCCTCGTTTCTATGTTCTTGTTCGTGTTTATTGCTTTCTCTACAAAGAAATACACATAAAATCACTCTTTCACCTATCAACGAATGAAAAACATTAAACGGTAGGGTGAGAGGGGAGTTTGAGCGTCAAAGTACAATCTTAAACATGATTTATGTGTTGCATCATGGCTATAGGCCGTTGTTTTAAAATAAAGGAAAAGGCAGCATGAGCGTAAGGCTCGGTGTCTCTCCTCGTTTCAATATATAAACGTTAGTATGAAAATCATGGAAAGATTGGTTTCGCACAATACACAATGCTGATTTTCTTTTGTTTGTGCACTAAACCATTCATGTTATGCACTATGCATGGTTCATGGTATCAAAGGAAAATCTCCTGGACTGCATAGCAATTGTTTTCTTAAGAATTTGACCCACGATTGAGAGTGAGAGGTTATCCCTTGCCGTAGGATAGAGGGTCGGTTTCCTAAGGGATTGTTAAGTGAGGACACATGGTATATCTCATGGAAATACGAGAAATATAAAAGAGAGGAGTTTGTGTTTGTTTGTGTTATATGTTTAGCAGCGCATCAAAGGGCTAATCCCTACGATGTAGGAGAGCTACAGTGGGGCTCCGACTATTAGTCGGTGGAGTGCCTCCATATGTGTGTGATCGTGGCATTGCCAATGTGTAAGGGTTCTCCCTCTGAGGAGTTTAAGGGAAACGTTGGACTATAAACTATAAACGCATGAGTTAAGCTTTAGGGCAGCTTGTCCTTTAGCATTAGATTGACGCTCCTGGTCCGCGAGGCTGTGAGGGTGTTTGTGTGTCATGAGCATGAGGTCCGGCTAGTGCTATAGCCAATGCCGGCCCATTTCAGGTCCCATCAGTGGTGCGTCTGTCGGGAGCTGCCGATAAGTGGCGGTCTCCGAATCTTAGTCTCATAAGGGACCTGTTATCTTTATTCTATTAGTCGATAGCCGCCTTGAAGCGGTGGATATCAAGTTAGTCTGATAAAAACCTTGGTCATCAGTATGACGGTTAATCCAAGAAATCCCCAACACCCAAAGGATACTTTGTCTATCTTAAACAATCTAGTGGGATCTTTGACACGTCGGGTGATTGACTATTTTCCCCTTTGCCCTGAAAGTGATACCATGCTTGAGTTTGGGTCAACAGCCCATGGAGATTAGAGAAAAGGGAAAGTGAAAGTAGTGCTAAGATGGCACAGTCATCTATGATCATTCATGATGATAATGTCATAGAAAATATTGTGACAACGATGGTTAATATGCACATAGGAGGACATAATGATTATGATCTAAAGATACATCCGATGCTAGTGCCCGACGCAGTTGGGTACCGTAGTGTGATTGCCAAGATCCATAAAGCATTGGATGATGTCCATGTGTGTGGAAAACCATTGTTAGTAAGGAAGACTTCATTAGGACCTATCCTAAGTTCTAGCAAAGTGGTGGCAGATGAGAATAGGCTTACTAGAACACCACTAGCAGATGATGGGATAGATTCCCTATTGCATAGTGTTGGACTCCCTAAACCACTTTATGAGTTGGCGGAAAGGGAAGTTCATGAAATTAGTGACTCTTCCACACCAGTAAAGGTAAAAATGGAAGATATTAAAGACCCTAACACACTGGTATTAGGTCAAGAGGAATACGAAGATTTTGATGACCCAGTCTTGATCCCAAAGGAGAGGACTAAATGCCCTCCTCTTTATAGGGATCTCCCAGTGTTTTATGGGTTGCCAAATGAGGATCCGATGGTGCATTTGAGAGAATACGACCTAACTTGCTTGGCAAGTGGGTTTAACAATATACACCGGATGCTCGTATTCTCAAGTACCCTAAAGGGAGAGGCAAGGAAATGGTACTGGAGCCTCCCAAGAGGGTCGATCAAATCATTTGAGGAGACTTGTGATAGATTTCTAGATGAGTATGAAAAGAAGCTCCCTATGATTCAGGTCTTAGGGCACCTTATGCAGTTTAGACAGGAGTCTTATCTTTCTGTTAAAGAATATGCTAGAGCCTTTGATAGTACTCTTAGGCTTTGGCCAAGAAGAGCCAGTGCATTACCTGATGATGTGCTATGTGAGCTCTTTCTAAATGGCTTAGAGATTAATACACAAATCCAAGTGGAACTGCGGAATCCTAAGTCATTAAGGGAAGCAAAAATGCATGCCATTGATTATGAGGGTCACGTTCAGAGATGCTGGGAAAACTTTTGGAGTTTTTCCCGCTCAGTACAAGTGCATCCTAGCTTCCAACCATTTCTACAAGGAGACAGCTCACTTGTTGATACCAAGGCAGCCTATGAGGGGAACCTTGGTGGCCAAAATCTCAAAGCAGAAAAGGGCAATTCTATGAGCAGTAATGACATGCATCTCAGTGAAAAGATTCCAAGCCATGCAAGTCCCATTAGGGCTTGCAACACTTCCACGAGAGGTAGTTGTGATGGCAACATGGATAGAATCATTGGGCCTATGAGTGCTGATAAGCATTCTATGTGTGGTTCTAATTATGTTGCTAGTAAAGCTTTTGAGAGACCTTTATCGTCTCCAAGTGAATCATGCTTCCGAGTGGATGTTGTTCCCTTTAGTGAAAGCATGGTCCCTACGAGTAACAAGTCACAGTGTGAACGTAAACAAGTAAAGACATCTTTTGTAAAGAGGATGCAAAATGCTAAAAGTCCACTTGTACTTCACGAAGATCATAAGGACATGAGGCCATTTGGCCATAGGGATAAGTTTGCATTGAGTTCGTTAGACCAGTGCAGCAAATTGAGGGAATGCAAGAATATTAAGGGAAATGTGAGATGGGTTTGGAGACCCAAAATCTTCAAAGGTATGGCAGGAGTGTCGGATGCAAGGCCAAGGATTCCATCTGGATATATTTTGTCGAACCCCCAAGAGGATAAGACTGGATATACATCTGACAATATACACTGCCTTGGGATACACCCATGTGATGTGCCTAGGCTTGAAGCTCTACCTAGTTTGGGTCGCAGCACTGATTTATGTGAAAACCTGAATAGAGAGGGTTTAAATGAGCACAAAGCTATGATTCTTTCTGCCAAAGGAGCCACTCAGCCGCTTGAACGATCAATTTATTCGGATTACAATAAATGTAGGACATGCGAGCCCACTGAGGTAGTTCATTCAGCTCATAGTGCCCAAGAAGGGATTGGCCTTATTGATGAGTTATTTGTGGAAAGGCTTGGACTTGTAGCTCTACAAAAAAAACCTAAGATAAAAAAATACAAGATCAAGCTTTTAGCCAACTTGCATGAGTAGCATGGGGCTAGTCGACCTATGATGTGCTATCCTTGGCACCTTGGGTACTCTGTTAGGGTGTGATGTATATGCCAAGGACATCAGCATTACATGGACTAAAATGACCTATCTAGTTTTAAGCTAGGAAGGCTAGCTGCTTTGGATATTACGTCTAGATTTCGTTAAGCCAAGAGAGCTGATCAGTTTTTGTCGTGAAATGCTTTATTTCATTAGGCCAAGAGGGCCAGTTGTCTGTTTAGTACAGGTGAGGTTAACGGTTTCTTGTTTAGTTTTGTGCTAGACAGGTTCGGAAGAAGAGCTTGGAAGGAGCCTTTTGTTGCGCGGAAGCTTCTCGTGGCCCTATCCAGGTGATATTTCTCCTTTATGAGTACCGTGTTTTATGCTATATGTGTATGTGTACTTGTAGGGGATTTTCTTTTCTTTATTGGGGGCCAGCGACCAAGGCATAAAGTCCCAGGTTTAGGTTAAGTATGACTGAGGGAGGCCTGAGTAGTCGTTGCCTCGTGTAAAGACATTGTCAGGCATCAAAAGACCTGTTTTTGAAGGTAGTTCTAGTGACCCTGTTCTGCTAGCCTGCTAGGCAGTCGTTCTAGGAGTTCTTGTTAGTTGTGAAGCAGTTAGAGAAGCCTGTCAAAAGGGGAAATGATGATGATAGAGAGGAAAAAAAACCCTGAATATTTAAAAGATAATAAATATATACAAAGATGTGTAAAAAGGGGTTCTACCCCCTATAAAAATAGAAATGAAATGAAATGAAAATTTATAAGCAGTTGATCATCGCCTAGCGAAGGCCTGGTAGGTTCCTGGGGACGAGTCAGACCCGGGGCCAATGCCTTGTCTTCCTAGGGGTGGCATCTTGCTGGAAAAGAAAAAAGTAAGGAAGGTTGGAGCGAAAATAAAAGTGAGCGTCAGAAAAGGATTAATTGTCGCCTTGCGAGGGCTTGGTAGGTTCTTGGGTACCGAGACAGGACTTGAGGCCGATGCCATGTTCTCCTTGGGTCACTACACTCAGCTCTCTCCTTTTTACACGCCCGAGTATGGAATAATAAAAACCCCTAAAAGAAGAAATATGCTAAAAGAAAATATTTATTGATCAGGCTATAGGAGTCCTCGCCTAGTAGCTCCTGGTTGTGTTGTCCTTAGTTAGGTAAGTAGTTCAGGCCACCACTTAGGGCAACCTCTTTGATAGTTCTTTTTAGTTTGGCCGTGTTGGAGCAGTCGGTTGGTGACTCGCTTCGGACCTTCTATCAAATTATGCTAGGCCTACTCCTTGTGGATGTCATGCCTTGGTTTTGTCAAGGGATAGGGTGAGCATTGTGCTGTGTTTAGTGTATCTATTTTGTATCAGCTTGATGCTTCCTTTGGTTATTTTATGCAGATCTATTGTGGGATTCAACGGGCTAAGTCGCCCTATCCCGTGGTCGCCAATGAAAGCTGGATTTTAGGGCAGCAAATGGGCCTAAAAATTGGAAAAAAATGTGGAATTTAGTAGAAAAATATTCAACATCGAAGGTGGCGGCTCCAGCTAGGACAATTTTAATCACCAAGTGAAATACGACTCTTAAAAGGCGCCCAAGCGACACTTGTTGATTTTTTATCATTTTTCAGACTGCCGTGCGGGTTGTCAAGAGTTACCGGCCAATGCGGGATATCAAGCCGGATGCGTAGAAATTTACAGAGCTCAAATCGGAGCCCGGATGGAGAAATGGCCACAAAATGGTCAAGATATGAAAAGGTGGACACTCGGGAGGCCAAAATTGGGCATGCCTTTTGAGTTTGGACCCCCCTCCCTTCAAAATTTTAAGCATACAAGATGAAAAAACGTGGAGAGAGAAGATGAAGGAGGAGATAGAGGCGCCACCATCTTCATGCCAAATTTTGCGCCCTCTCTTCTCTCTCTCATGATTGGGGGATTGCATACAACCCATGGAACAGATCTTGGGCCTTGATTCCCCCCTGTGGGCCGAGCATATCACCGTCCTTCGCTCGTCCAATGGTGGCCTGAATGGAGAATTCTGATTCTAGTCTTTCTCTCTCCTCTCTCTCTCTCCCTTAAGGGGTTGTTCTTGTGTGCAAGTGGAAAATGAAGAATGGTGGAGGAAAGCTTGTCCGAATGAGACCGGATTGCTTCCGGATCGATGTAGACATGAAGATTGCTGATCTTGAAGATGCTGGACGTTGAATGAGGGCTGACACACAGTCCCGTAGCAAAACCGAGATCCTGAGACACAAAGCCTAAGCGGTAATTCAATTTTTATGAAGAAAAAATGAGTTTTTATGCTATTTGGTTGATGAAATATTGTTCCCATGGGCTGATTATGCATCATAATGTTGTTTGTTATGAGTTTGATCAATCTTTGCTCTGAAAATCAGAAAATCATAAGTGATATGGTTGAAATTAATGTCATAAAACCCGTAAAACACACGTTTAAGAGGTAAAATAGAGGTTTTTTGCAAAATAAAAGAGAAATATGAGATATAACATCAATAAAACCCTAAAATTTTGCTGTCAAGGAACCTAAGGGCCACAACCCATAATCAATTCTAATTTATAGTCATTTTTTATTGAAGAAAATAGAGAAAAATGCCAAAAAAAATGGTGAAAATTGATTTTAAATGAAAAAATTTTAAGAAACGATAAAAGAAAAATTCCAAAAAATTACATAAGTGTTTGTACAATGTATAATGAAGGTAGAGCACGAGGTTGGCCTCGGTTTACCCTCATTTCTATGTTTTTGTCCGTATTTATTGCTTTCTCTACAAAGAAATACACATAAAATCACTCTTTCACCTATCAACGAATGCAAAACATTAAACGGTAGTGTGAGAGGGGAGTTTGAGCATCAAAGTACAATCTTAAACCTGATTTATGTGTTGCATCAAGGCTATAGGCCGTTGTTTTAAAATTTAAAAAAAGGCAGCATAAGCGTAAGGCTCGGCGTCTCTCCTCGTTTCAATATATAAACGTTAGTAAGAAAATCATGGAAAGATTGGTTTCGCACGATACATAATGCTAATTTTCTTTTGTTTGTGCACTAAACCATTCACGTTATGCACTATGCATGGTTCATGGTATCAAAGGAAAATCTCCTGGACTGCATAGCAATTGTTTTTCTTAGGAATTTGACCCACGATTGAGAGTGAGAGGTTATCCCTTGCCGTAGGATAGAGGGTCGGTTTCCTAAGGGACTGTTAAGTGAGAACACATTATATATCTCCTGAAAATACGAGAAATATAAAAGAGAGGAGTTTGTGTTTGTTTGTGTTATATGTTTAGCAGCGCATCAAAGGGCTAATCCCTGCGATGTAGGAGAGCTGCAATGGGGCTCCGACTATTAGTCGATGGAGTGCCTCCATATGTGTGTGATCGTGGCATTGCCAATGTGTAAGGGTTCTCCCTCTGAGGAGTTTAAGGGAAACGTTGGACTATAAACTATAAACGCATAAGTTAAGCTTTAGGACAGCTCTTCCTTTAGCATTAGATTGACGCTCCTAGTCCACGAGGCCGTGAGGGTGTTTGTGTGTCATGAGCATGAGGTCCGGCTAGTGCTATAGCCAGTGCCGGCCCATTTCAGGTCCCATCAGTAGCCAAGCAAATAGACAAGTATAGAATAGGAGATTATCCTTACAACTTCATAGAGTAATGTAATTTAAGTCTATGAGGCTGATAATCTCATCTTAGACTTGAAGAAGATACAAGCTTCCAAGTTCTCATAAGGAAGAACTTGGTTCATTGGACTAGATGCGACTAAGAAATCTCATTTCCTTACTCTCAAGGACCTGTTCAGTATGTACTTTATGAGAATTGATTATGGGGATGTCATTGTACCATTCATAAACTTAGAATAACATGTTGGAGAGAACATGTGCAACTACGTCTCCAAGGTTTGGAGCTTACACAAATGAATTCTTGGTGCAAAAAGATCAAAGGCCAAGGCCATTTACAAAGCCTTCATTAAGGGCATTCAAGACCAAACGAATCTATGAAACCATGGAAAATGACTCGACTTTGGATAGATCCAATCTTAATGAAATCTTAGACCATGCGCATCAATGACCTACATTGAGAGAGAAACCACAACAAAAGGGATAGGTCGAGCAATGCCGCATTTACAAAATGTAGCTCAAAACTAAGCATGACTAGAACTTGCTTGCCACTTTTAAGCAATATCTATCAAAGGTAGCTAGGCTCACCATGGCCCTAGAGCAACCCTGATGTAGGCGTCAAAACATCTAGTGCATGCATTGTGGAGGCAATCACCTACCATCTAAATGTTTGGGACCCCCAAGGGGCTGCACAAATTGTAGACGCATTGACGCATTGAGCATGAGGCAACCTTTTGCAAATCCCTTAGCCACATGCCCTATCCACACCAATACATTGCGAATACATAACAACAACAAAGTATAACACCCTACTACCAAGGCCTTTGCAATTGGCCTTGCTAACACCCCTTGAGCCAAAGCCAACTATGAAGAGAGCCAAAATCAATTCTTTAAGCATACTATATTGAAGAGCCTATTGAGGAGTATACCAATCCATGTCACATATGATGAGGAAGGTAATGTAATCGTTACAAACTATCTCACACTTGTCATGATGTTAGGGTGAGGAAGAAAGGTCTCCCTTAGATGCAAATAATTAATTTACTAGGACAACAAGTTCGTCTTCTTGGGCAATAGGTGCAAGGCAACTAAAGTAGAAATGGAAAGATAAAAGACCACACCTACCCACCTGGGTGCCATTTCTAACATGCTTCAAGGAAAGACAAGCTCCACACCTATGACCAATACCCTTAACAAATGCGTCCCTTGTGCAAAAGTCAAGTATTACTAGATGCAAATTATTGCCATTGTGGACTTACCATTCATGGAAGAGAGTGAATATAAAAAAGCCTACAAACATGAGTTAGCAAGGTGGAAAAGAGCTCACAACACATGGTTGAGCCCAACATGATTGGACTAACAATTCACATCCTTATGATGAACTCGAAGACATCTCAACCTAGTATTGGAGGTTCAACATTCCTATCAATTATTTAGAGATGAGAAAAATCCTCAATGTGGAGGTATCTCACGAACAACCCCAAGGCCAATCTTGTCATTCTCAAGTGCTAGTTCGACAAAAAGAGTAGAAATGGGCCAAGTTGTACGAGGCACTATTTGACTACTATAATTGTATAATGGTGACACTCCTGGAATTCGAAGATCACAAGGACAAAAAATATAGCAACATTGCAAAGGACTTTTCAGATATTGATAGTGAGAAACAAGACGGACAATGAATCTCAACACTGACTCTAAAAGTAAGACAACATTACAAATTTTGGTGGATCACAAGTCTCAAAAGGTTGATGGATTGGTAATAGATATCAAAGTGGCAATATTGAAATCAAAGTTCAAATGGTCAAAGCACTTCAAGATCCTAAACCATGAACAATCAAGATATGAGCCTACAAACCTCATCCCTACTCTCAAAGTCCTTGTACCAAGGGGAGCCAAGGTCAATGATGAAGATTGTACGATTGTACAAGAGTTGAACATAACAAGTTCAAAGTCAAACAATGATAAAGATACCAACCTTGAGATTGCACGACCTAATAAAGCTAAGCAATCTAAAACAAAGCTTCCCTATATACTTTAGATGATGGAAGCTAGAGGATGCCTAAGAATAACTAAGACTTTGATGATGACAACCAATGAAAACCAAAAGATCTCCACAAGTGACTCACTCAACTCAAGAAGGGAGATCGGATTGTTGTAATGCTTGAGTGCCAAGAGGAAAGGAAAATCCAATAAGCCCATCAAGAGACCTACAAAGATCAAGAAGGTGAACCTTGCCAAGAAAGGGCAACCTCCCAAGCACGTGTGTACCACTAACAGCCTTATAAAAGAGGAGAAAAAAAGCTCATTGAGGCACTAACAAAGTTTACACCAACCTTAAAAGGGGTACTTGCCACATCTACTCATTCAAACAATACCAACAAACCATAACACCAAGCCCACAAAACAAAGACCCTGAACGATAAACCCCAAGTACACACATCTTATACGAGAAAAGTTAGATAGCCATCTTGAGGCAAAGCTCATTTGCAAAATAAACCATACAGATTGGGTGTCACCCTTAGTAGTGGTAATCAAAATGAACATGAAAATTGGAGTATGCATAAACTACAAGGAGGTAAATCTAGCTACTAAGAGGAACCACTATCCATTGCCATACGTCACATGATTAAATGAGTAGCTTCCTTGATGGATGTAGGTCTACCCTTACAATTAGCACAAAACCGCCTTTGCCAAGGAATAGGGAGTGCAACACATAGGTATCCTCCTTCAGCTAAACATGACTTATCTGCTTTGAGTAGCCAATGTCAGAAAGGCATCTGCAAGTTTACAAAAACTTTACAGGATGGAGCTACATAAACATGTAATATGTCTGAATCCAACCCAAAAAGCAGAGTCACAAATCCACGACATAATGAAGCACCCTTGCAAGTCTAAGCGTAAGCACTCGTGAGAGAGAGAGAGAGAGAGAGAGAGAGAGAGAGAGAGAGAGAGATTTACGAGAGAGAGAGAGAGAGAGAGAGAGCAATGCATCCTTCCTTGTACCCGATATAAACAAATTCCCAAGCAAGGATCACAGAAGCAGACAAAACCATGCATCCTCTCCTGTGCAGTCGGTTGGTTGAGCATTTACCTTCAACAAACCAAGCTCCCCAAAGCATACAGCTTGTTGCCTCCTCTTCTGCCAATGTTTTAGAACTCATGGCAGATAAGTGAGAGAGAGCGACTTCTCTGCACTGTACTAGTCTGTTATATATCAGACAAAAGGATTAGAAAAGCCATACTCAGAGCGCTGGAGGTGATGCAGGCAGTAGCCCCTGTGCATAGTGCCCCTTAGAAAGGGTCCTGCGACCGTCTTTTTCAAGCAGATTTCCCAGTCACAATTTTTCTGGTCTACTTGCAAGAATAAATGCTTCATATTCATCATTCAATTACTGTACAAACTCAATCAAAGCAAGAAGAACTTGTCTGTGGCTGGCATGATGGGCCTTCCCTCAAAATCCCATCCACAGAAAGATAAGGGGCAAACCGGACATCCAATGTCCACCCACAAACTGCTCTCACTTTTGAAGGGTCTCAAGAGGCCCAGGATTGCAACGCAGACAAAATCCAACCAGCTCATCCTTCAAGAATGGAGGCTTGTTCTCTTCTCGGTCAGGACAGGTGGTGTAAGATGCATACATATTGTCGAGGCGCCACCGCCCATCTGGCAAGCGGACCACTTGATGATGAGGCCAGTGATTTATTTGCACCCTCTGACCTCTCTGTTTACTCCTCTCGGTTTTCTTCATTTTAACAAACTGCCTGTCCGGACGTAGGCCTCAATGTAAACATCCCAATCCATAATGGCATTGCATAATTGCATAACTTATATAATACAAATACAACGCACTCACCACACACTTTCTTGGCCACCCCAAATAGGATCGTTCTCTTGCAAGGATGTGACGCTGTGATCACAATGAAATCTTCGAAGTAATGGAGTCTCTCCGCGGCTTGTCGGATCTAACGAATGCCAGTATGGCCCACACGTCTGAATCAACATAACACCACAAAAATTCATTACCAAAGAATCAATAGCATGACGCATACATAAAAGATTGAATACCCGCTTTTCAAAGTGAACCTACAGGCTTCACTCGCATTTCCCAGATGTGAGCACACATCTCTTCTGGTGTCAATTCAACCTGCCAAAACAAGAGAAGCTATAGTTACAAGCCCACAAAAATGTCAGAATCATTCTGACAAAACACAATGACCTGACCCTCAAGTCCTCGCTAAAGATGCAGAGTGTGAAGCTCTAATGATAGCTGCAGGTGAAAGGTCTAGTATTTTTGTAGAACTAGACAACAGCTATGTGATCAAGTCTGTGATCAAGAATGTCACAAAAGGTAATCACAGAAAAAATACTCTCGCATGTGGCTTCTAAGAATAGGCATTCCGAAATCACAAACTGCTGAGGCTGGCAAGCACGAATATGTTTTCCGTAGGGCCCTCTCTAAAGACCATTCATCATCTGTACTCAAGTAAGATGATCTGTACCCCGGAGAGCACCATGACCCAGCTGTAAACAACTCATTCAGTAAGATCACCAGAACCATTACAAAAGCCTTGTTAATCATCACTAAGGTTGATACATTCACATACGTCCCATTCAAATCCCACCTGCTTATCAACGATAAGCTTTGGACCATGTCAAGCTTTTTAGCACGTAAAGTCCCAATTCTACTGGGCGCTTGTGAAGTGCCACTAGCAAATACTTCATGCCCACAAATATTACTTTAGTCCTTGCCACCTTCCATTTCTCAGGATTCAAGCGTCCTCCATCTTGATCCAATCTACAAAAGACCTCGTCACCTTGCCTTTGCTTGAACATTAAACCCTTTCGGACTTCTCTCTATCTCTCTCTATATATATACAAAAAAGAGTTTCCCAAAGAATTTCTCCAGAACAGTTCTCCAGAACAGCACAGCCAATCCCCTCGCATCTGTAGAATAACTAGACAATTATTTAGATCGGTAAACACACCCGAGCTCCTTGAAGTCTTGCCTTTCACGAGGCTAGTGCCCCACCCGACTACAATCTTACGAGGGGATAGTATCTCTTCATAACATCTTAGGTCAAGAACCTGTGATGCGTCAAAATTTGATGCATGCCGAGCAGCAACTTGATCTAATGAAGGTTCAGCCCCGTGTGGACTAAGGACTTGACATGAAACGCACAGAATCCCGTTTCTGTAATTAAGAGAAGAGAAGGTAGAATACATACCCGGGAAGCATCCCTCATGATGATGGAAAAGGCGGCGAAGGGAGGGAAGGGGACGGAGGATCGCAGGATGGGGAGCGGGACATGGGCGCGGGTGCAGAGCATCCGCTCGATGTGGGGCCTCCAGAGGCTGTCAGTGGAGGCGCAGGACCGCCAGGCAGTGCAGACGGCAGTGCATCGGGTGAGGCTGAGGGCGTCGAGGAGGGGTAGGATGCCAGTCAGGAAAAGGTCGACGCCGAGGGCGGTGAGAGGCTCCACGCAGCGCAGAGGGGGCGAGGGTGGGGGCAGCGGGGTGTGAGGAAAATCAGGCAGCACGGTCTTGCAGCCGGGCGTAGGCGGCAGCGGCAGCGGCAGGGGCAGGGGCAAGGGAAGAGGGAGAGGGAGAGGAAGAGGAAGAGGAAGGGGGAGGGAGAGTGGGGGAGAGGCAGGGACAGGGGATGCAGAAGATGAAGGTGATGGTGGTGGTGGTGGTGATGGTGATGGTGAAGCAGACGTTGATGATGATGATGATGATGATAATGGAGACACATCTACCAACACATCGCTCCTGCACACCATTTGCTGCTGCTGTTGATGAAGCAGCATTACAGTCGGTAGGCCTTGTAAGTTCTCTCCCTCTGAAACCTCTCTTTGGGCTTGACTCACGAGCATACCAGGTGGTTTCTCAGCACTGCCTCGCCCTTTCAAAACGTCAGAACATCATAGGATCTCCCCCCTTGTCTGGGGCCCCTCCCCTCGCACCCCAACACACACTGCCTGTGGCTGTGTGGTGTTGACTCAGCACTACACCCTCTCAAAGCACAACCCCATTCACATGACCTTGCATAGTTAGGCCTAGGATACACATCGGTCACTTGACAATGGACATTCTAAAGTCGATGGAGCTCTCATTCTTGCCAGTGCAGCCATTAGCACTTCATCAAGTCCACATAGTACCCTACTTGTTCAACTTGCAGAAGTTAACCGCACACAGCATCAATCCATTGGTTAACAAGGTATCAACATAGCCAACGTAGGCTTTCTCCCTCCTTATCTATTTTTTATTCGTGGAGTTGTTAAGTTTGGACCACCACTTCAGCTAACATGTGACTATGATGTTTCAAGTTAATGTTCGATGATTGCACAAGTTGAGTTCCTACAAGTGGCTGGGGTCTTAGCCAAATAAGGTAGTCTTATGTTGTCTAAAATTTCACGGTGTCACCATCTTTTGTATGTCACATGGATCATATAACAATTCTCTTATATCTATGTGAGATTATCCTTAATATTTGCACTAGGAAGAGAGAACAATCATCTTGGTATAATGACACCACTAAGGTTATGTATGGCTTTTTCACGGAAACAAGGAGAGAGAATCTATACTACATTAGAATTGAAAGAAATACCATATCTATCCCCAATCCTACATGGGAGTTTGAGAGAATAACCAACATAATAACCTTTTTTGGCCAAAAGGAACAAAATGTTGAATTGGTTATACAAAGTGTTGTTTCTACATAGTATAGCCATTCAATGATGAAGGGGAAAATGGAAGCATTTTTCTTTCTTAAAACTAACACAAGGTATTTGTACATTGTATTCGGTGAGACTTTGACCAAAAATAGAGGTTATAAGCTCATAGGCAATAAAAACCTTCAAAACAAAAGATCTCAAAATGGGCAATAGCCAACTCCATTTATGCAAGCATCTATTGCAACTAACATGGGTGTGAGTACACATTTTGCAACTAATAGTGAGCATATTGTAAAACTATATTGGTTGTGTAGTCAAATCTTTCAATCATCATCCTCATTTGAAAGGTAAGTAATCTCAATAACCCAATTTCATGAGATGATTCATGATTCGGATGATGGATGTGATGATTGATGATTAATGAGTCAAGTCTGCAACTTCTATTGTTGTGTGCAGGTCTCACGTTGCACACTCAACTCTAATTTTCTCCTACATCCCTCTTCCCAACACTTGATCAGGTTGGTCTTCCTCTCTTACTCAACAATTTCTATGAAGAAAAAATATAAATGTGTTGAATCAAATATAAAAATTACTTTTCAAAGAGCTCTCTCTCTCTCTCTCTCTCTCTCTCTCTCTCTCTCTCTCTCTCTCTCTCTCTCTCTCTCTCTCTCTCTCTCTCTCTCTCTCTCTCTCTCTCTCTCTCTCTCTCTCTCTCTCTCTCTCTCTCTCCCAACAGAATCTAAACAAAGTAATAGATTATGGACTATGGATCCACATTTAGCTTACTAGCAAGGAAAAAGAGGGAGATCCATCAATGGGTGAATTATTAAAGCTAACTTAAGAGTTTTATTATAGGTGGCTCTTTGTTTGAAGGGTGTATTTTTTTTTCACCCTTGTATAAAGGTTTGTAAATAGATTTGGCTTTGGATCACTTTGCAAAAAACCTAATTGCAAAAAAGTGCTTGAGGTTTGAATGGTCTTATTTTAAGTCTAAAAGATTCATTTTTTCACCTTAGAAAATCCCATTGATTTATCCCCATGTTATTTTCATAGATATTAAGGTCCGCAATCCTAATACTATTGTGGAAACCTTTAATAGCGACATTCCAGAGGTGGTTGCATCCACTCTACAAGACACATGAATGTTAGGAGGGCAAGGCAAATGGCCATGGGTAAAGCCATTAAATGATGATTCACAAATGCACGAAATAGGCACAACTCTAGTATAGTGTGGGTAGTCTTATTTTGTTGGAGCTACAACACTTGCATCAGAAATTTGACTGTGCAAAACTAGCAAGACATAGCTTGGAAGCACAATGTTGCATAAGAGCTTCATGTCTTGCAACAACAAATTTATGTTGCAATTGAGCAAGATATTGCATGGAAGACTAGGATTGTTGTTGCTCTACAAGGATTGCTTGTGGCATTGCTTCCCTTGGGCATCCACAAGGACACTAGCAAGCTATACAATGAGATGTGGGGCATGTTGTGGGGTGGAGAACAAGGGTGCGTAGTTTTGAGCTTGAAGTCTCAAATTGATAGGATTGAGATAGAAGGTACAAACTTGAAGATGCATCTTAGACTTTTAAGTGTCATGGTTGTTAGGTTGAGTAATGAATCACACACTGGAGTGAATGGCAATGTCCCCCCTCCTTTGACAGGTGGTGTGCATCCCTTTGGAGGTGCGAATATTGTTGTGGGGCCCTTTAGAGTCAAGCGTTAGGCATTGTCGGCATGCCAATGAGGATTTTGTAGAATATCAATCTCCACTATATGGAACATGTTGAATTATTTCTTAGTTGCTTTTGTATTATGATTTTAAGTTTGTTATCTTTATTTGTCGATGAGTTTAGAAAAAATTAGTTGTTTCAAAGTGCTCGTTAGAAAATTTATTTGTTTACCTCTCTCTCTCTGTGTATGTGCATTTATGATTTTAAGTTTGTTGTATTTGTTCATTGATGTGTGGAGATGTGTTGTAAAGTGACATGTATCCATGATTATGTGTAGGCGTCTTGTAATGCCTATCCCCCTCCCCCCCCCCCCCTCTCTCTCTCTCTCTCTCTCTCTCTCTCTCTCTCTCTCTCTCTCTCTCTCTCTCTCTCTCTCTCTCAATGAGTGTTTTAAAATTTGCATGTGTCTCATCTTTATGTGTTTCTATATTCATGTGCATGCAGTCTATGTTTCTCTATCTTTGTGTATGTGTGTGGGTGTCTTGCAAACTCACATGTACCCATCCTTATATTTAGGTTTGTTAATGTGTATCTCTTGCAATGCCTTTGTGTGTGTGTGTGTGTGTGTGTGTGTGTGTGCGCGCGCGCGGGTCTGTGTGCATGCGTGTGTGTGTGTGTGTGTGTGTGTGTGTGTGTGTGTGTGTGTGTGTGTGTGTGTGTGTGTGTGTGTGTGTGTGTGCGTGTGTGTGTGTGTGTGCGTGCGTGTGGGTGTGTGTGGGGGGGTGTGTGTGTGTGCATGCGTGCGTGCGTACGTACGTAGGTATCCATGCATGTATGTATGTATGTATGTATGTATGTATGTATGTATGTATGTATGTATGTATGTATGTATGTATGTATGTATGTATGGACTCGTGTGCATGCACTTTATGTTTCTCTATCTTTGTGTATGTGTGTGGGCATGTTGTAAAGTGACATGTATCCATGTTTATATGTAGGTATTTATTCTCTCTCTCTCTCTCTCTCTCTCTCTCTCTCTCTCTCTCTATGTATATATATATATATATATATATATATATTAAGTTTGCATGTGTCTCATCTTTATGCATATTTATATTCATGTGCATGCATTTTATATTTCTCTATCTTTGTGTGGGTGTCTTGCAAATTCACATGTACCCATCATTATATGTAGGTCTTTTAACATGCATGTCTCTTGTGATGCCTTTGTTTGTGTGCGTGCGTGCGTGCGTGGGGGTGTGTGTGTGTGTGTGTGTGTGTGTGTGTGTGTGTGTGTGTGTGTGTGTGTGTGTGTGTGTGTGTGTGTGTGTGTGTGTGTGTGTGTGTGTGTGTGTGTGTGTGTGTGTGTGTGTGTGTGTGTGTGTGTGTGTGTGTGTGTGTGTGTGTGTGTGTGTGTGTGTGTGTGTGTGTGTGTGTGTGTGTGTTTCTTGTTGATAACATTTTTATTTTGTATTTTCCCTTTTCAAATAGATCTTCATATTAGCACTTTGATATGGCTCCAAATGTGCCTATGCTTTCAAGGGAGCCCATGCTAGGCTTTGGTTAAACTTCACAAGAGTTAGTCAAAGACACAATGCAAGACTTCACACACAAATGCATAGGGTTCACTTGGGTCTTGCTTTATATCGTTCTCTAGAAGAAGTAAAGCACATAGAATGTCCTCTATAATGAATAATGGTACTTCTCATGGGGTGCAAACGTTGAATATGTCTATGCTTGCAAGTCAACTGCGCCCATTGTTGCATACAAGAGGCACAATCCCACAAATTCTTGAAAGACCACTTAATGAGCACAACCACTGAGATTCGATCCTTCTAATGGTGGGGTCCTTTTGCTTTTGCACAATCTCCAGAGATGTAGAGTCATCCAATAATGAGTGTATTGCATTTTCGAGACCTTGGACCTCATTGCCTCTCATAAATGACTAATGCATGTTCTCATTGTCACACAAAAGCTAGGTTAGCGAGTCAAAGAATACTCATTGTCCAATAGTGGGGAAACATTGCTATAGTAATGGAAAAGTTTCTTTGCCTCCCCACCAAGAACCACCTAAACATTTGTAGAGTTTGCTACATAGTAAGCATGTGCACAATTCAAGAGATATATTTGTGCATACAATGCTGCACTTAGTTTTGTTTCTATGGACGCAGAGATAAATGAGATGCTACTCGCTAGGTGTAATAGCAACACCTTTCGATGCATGGTTCCATCTATCATCGTATTGGCTCTATGGGGCCCGATTGATGGAACAATGCAAGGTCAAGATTTATGAAGTTATATGTGTACAATACATAGCATGAAATCTAGAATAGGATGGTTGTTATACCAAACCTTAATGGTGATGTATTGGGATTGCTACAAGAAATGATGCATGCTCATAATGTTTACTCTCGTGCTTTCCAATATGGTCTAAGACTGTGTTGCAAAACCCTATGGTGGAACTAAGAATAACTATTGCTAAGGGTCAGTGTAACTTGAGACAATACTTTGTGCATGACAGTAATGAGGTTGTTGCTATTATGTGTGGGCAAGGTGATGATGATACCTTACAACATCATGACATAAAGGTGCATTCAAGGAATGGTGTATGTGTCTCTATATCCAACTTGCTCAAAGCTACATGCCATTGCTTTATGTACTTTTGTTCCCCGCAATAATGAGGATGGATGGCATATGAAACTTCCATACACTACAATTTCCTTGGATCTTCATATGGAATAGGTGCCTAACAAGGAATGTGACATGCAAATGTAGTATTACACATTTCCTATTTAAGTGCAATTAGATACTACCATGCATCTTTTATATAAAGGCTGATTGTTGCAACAATACATGGTGGTTGCAAATGATGGGCATTGTGCTATGTTGGGAAGATTGGGCCATATGTATCACAATTGTACCACAATGCCATGGCAATTGTTCGTAGTAGAGGGAAGCGTGATCTTTTTGTTACATATACTTGCAATCCAAGATGGTCAAAGATCAATGATGCTTTGTTGCGTGGATAGATAGTGCATGATAGGCTAAATTTGACCACTAGGGTCTTTTATCATAAACACAAAGACACGATGAATTCCATTTTGAAGAAGATTTTTTTTGGTAAAGTTGTTGTGCAAGCTAGTGTGGTGGAGTCTTAGAAGTGGGGCTTGCCACACTCACATACTTTGATGTTGCAGAGCAATTTTAAGCCTAGGGACGTAGAACACTATGATAGACTGGTTCCTAAACTATTTGACACTATTGTGGCTTGCAATATGTATGGTCCATGTCACCCTTACTGTCATAAAACCCAAAGAAAATACCATCAAAAATCATGCACACACACACACACAAACAAAGGCACTTCATTGTTGCATGTCTATAAAGATGTTGGTGGCCCATAAATTTATAAAGAAACATAGAAACATATGTCTATATAAAAGGAAAATCAAGGAGACTCCCTTATATATGCAAGTCTTTGAGTTTTATGGCATTATACATTAGTAACCCACTGACATGATATTGAACCTACGTGCATCTCATCAAGCCCCATATACAATTTGAAGTGCATATGTCATCCAACAATGTTAAAATTATTGTATAAAATATGGAGTTGACTAAGAGGGGTTGGATTAAATATTGATCAAGGGTTGGTGGAAGTATTTTGGTTTTGGTCAAAAAGCATAATCATTTTATGATAATGTACACTAACTAAATCTCAATTGGTCAAATGCATAACCATTTTGGTTAGAAGCATAACCCTTTTATGATAGTAGAAACTAATTAAGCTTATGTCTATTGATGCACACAGCTTATTGAGTCTTAAAGTAGAAAACAAGTCAACAAAAATTAAGTTTCACCCAATATTTTGTATACATTGTATTGCAAGCAAATCCTTTAGTTCCATATATAGTAGCATGAATTAGTTGAGATGTTTGGATTTAAAAACTTAATGCCACATGATTACCATAGTATGCATTCATGAATTATTAAATAAGCTCACAAAATTTATCCAGTTATGATACTAACATGATGGTAGTTGGTAGAACACTATGCCAACTTCACTTAATTTATCAAAATCAAGCTCTTGATACTACTACATTCACCATATTGCAAGAAAACCTCAATGTAACTCAAAAAATAGTATATTAACTCTTTCAAGGCATTACATGAAAGCATTGATCCAAGTCAAAGGCTAGTCTAGCTCTTGTAAGGTCATCCAAACCAACTAAAGAATTTGAATGAAATGTTTGCACATAGAAGAAGCTAATTAAGATGGACACTTCTAGGATGACCATCAAAATGATGTTATTTAGGAGGCGCGTGCACAAAGAGAGAGAGAGAGAGAGAGAGAGAGAGAGAGAGAGAGAGAGAGAGAGAGAGAGAGAGAGAGAGAGAGAGAGAGAGAGAGAGAGAGAGAGAGAGAGAGAGAGAGAGAGAGAGAGAGAGAGAGAGAGAGTAGAGAGTAGAGTAGTTTATTATCGTCCACAGAAGGCCAAATTATGACCCATGGGACCTTTCCATATATACAATGATTCTCCTCCCCCATGGTAGAAAAGGGTAGTTACGGTGAAAGAATGATCTATGCAGCGTGGTTCTCCCGAAAGCGTAATATGCGGGTGATGAGACCCCCTAACTTCAATATAGGAATAGTGGTCAGAAACTAGTGAAGTGGCGCTTGTAAAGTGATATCAAATTCAGCCCGTATGTGTGCATATGCTAGGCATGTCATAATCATGTGCTCCTCTGATTCTACACTCTATAATCCACACAACTTGCATAATCTCATCTCTCTTGCCTGTCCACTTCCATGCACCTATCTTGATCAATAAAGTGTGTAATCGAGTTTGAAGTCGTGCAATACTCCATCTGAGAGAGAGAGAGAGAGAGAGAGAGAGAGAGAGAGAGAGAGAGAGAGAGAGAGAGAGAGAGAGAGAGAGAGAGAGAGAGAGAGAGAGAGAGAGAGAGAGAGAGAGAGAGAGAGAGAGAGAGAGAGAGAGAGCGAGAGAGAGAGAGGGAGGGAGGGAGGGAGGGAGGGAGGGAGAGAGAGAGAGAGAGAGAGAGAGAGAGAGAGAGAGAGAGAGAGAGAGAGAGAGAGAGAGAGAGAGAGAGAGAGAGCGAGAGAGAGAGGGAGGGAGGGAGGGAGGGAGGGAGGGAGGGAGGGAGGGAGAGAGAGAGAGAGAGAGAGAGAGAGAGAGAGAGAGAGAGAGAGGGAGAGTAGAGAGTGAAGATTTAACTTTCCTATTTCCACTTGTAGAGTTAAAAAGCAACTTTCCTATTTTGTTAGCTTGTAAAGTTTTCAATAGGCCACTTGATTAAGATATGATGCATCACTATAATCAAGTATAAATATCTTATCAAATTGCCATAGAATCCCCATTAGGCATTGATAACTCCCTTGCAAATGAGGTGGGTTCGCTCCATTGCCTTTGAGCACCATTGCCTCTTGGTAAATGCACTTAAGTCCAATCCATTTTTGTGTGGAGCTCTTCATTCTCTCGATGAGCCTCCACAAGCTGTCATTGCACTTCTACTATGTCATGATGGGAGTCGACTAGATGCACAAAGGGTTGCATAGTAGACTCCCTTGATCTGCACTTCAAGCCTTTAGTGGTATAGGCCAATGCTTGCTAAGAAACTTTATGTTGAATTCCCTAGGCAGTGTGACAAAAGCATCCATGGTGGGAAGATTACTAAATGTCATGCCAACTTACGCATTTGACTAGGATGATGAAGGGCTCTAAGGGCATGTATTGGGGAAAATGCCACTTTTAAGGAGGACTAGCTTGGTCTTCAAGTGCATCCTAGATTGGGACCTAAAGGCAAATCTTAGGAAGAAGGCCAGAGTTAAGAAGGAGGAGGAATAGTCAAAGGATCATCCAGCTTCAAATCTAGAGTTGGGGACACTGGGTCCAAATCAATGGTTTGTGGATGGAGCAAGTGATTGCTTTTGAACTCCATCTTTGACTTCATCCATCGTTGTCATTGTTGCCACTTCCTATACTCTTGATGTCATGGTGGCTGAAGTTTTCATCACTTGAAATGCCTTAGATGGGATCCCTTCTTAGGGATAGGGAAGAGAAATGATAAATGCTAGAGCTAAGCTTGTTTTTCACTAATTTCTTCTCCCCGGCCACATGTAAGATTTGAAACTCCAAAAACACCAAGAAAATGGCATTCCAGATACTTCAACCACTATTTGTATGAAAGGAGAGGGAGACCACCCAAGTAGATAAGTTAAAAGCCTTCGATTGAATAGAAAGAACCTCCATTAAAAACTTGATCATTGGCTACTTACTAAATCTGACATGTTTCCTAGCTAGTATTCCTCTCCCCTGGACCACCAAATGGCACCCTCATTTGAGTTGCTATAAGCTATACATGTGTCTCAGCCACACCTTCAATAGGTAGTAGTAATCACTCAACCACTAGTATAGGAATAAGTAACATCTTTGAAACACATAATCCTCAAAAAGTGAAGCCCTCTGCAAGTTGCTAGCAAATGAGCTCACCGTACTTGTTAGGGCAAGTAATAGACCAAGATAGCTACAGAAGGGAAGAAACCCAATGGAATCAAGCCACTCCTTGATGGCATCTCCATGGACAAATGGAAATTAATAATAAACTCAATTATTGCCATGGTTGAGTAGAACACGAAGTGATAGAAAGCAAGGGAGATCATTTATCGGGAGGAATGGGAGAGAGCAATGGATTACACAATATATACATCCCAAGAACTCCCAACATTTGTATGATATGTGCATGCCCAAAAATGGAATAAAATAAAACTTCTAATACATTCTTCTAATAACATAATAGATACATCACAAGAACTCCCAACATTTGTATGACAAGTGCATGGCCAAAAATCGAATAGGATAATGCGTCTAATATATTATTCTCACCTCAACCAAAGGGGTGATGACTGGTCTCTTAAAAATTGTGCACCTTGAAAAGCCATGTCACCAGTTCCCTCATGATGTGCCTCAAGATGTGTACACAAATAGAGAGGGCAAGGTTGCCACATCATTTGCATCTTATAATGGACAATCTATGCCTGATGGTTGGCTAGCTAGATCCAAAAGCCAACCCACATCCACTTTGATCCAAGTCACCATAAAAAAATCATCTAAGGCTAGTTGAGCTGTTGTTGGGACATCTAAACTATAGGTCTACATTGAGTGTGAACCGAATCTAAAAATAGGCATCACAATCGCAAACTTGAATAGGGTTGGAATTGGAACCCATTAATAATACATGGCAACAAGCCATGTAGATCAATCAAATTAAAATCATTAGAGCTATTGTTTTAGAGTATCCTAAATGGTCCACTCCATTAGAAAATTTAGTTTGTTGGCAGCTTCTCCATCTACATGTTGAATACCAAAACAACTTGTTGGTCGAGCAATCCACCTACTTCTTCTATCAGACTTGGATTTTAGTGAGCAAATAGAAACTACAAAACCGGTCCTCATCTAACTTGTTGAGGTTTTCCAATCAAAAAAGTGGGGATCCCTCAAAGTAACAACCAATCCTTGATTTCTAAATGTATCATAAGGACCACAAATTAGAGTGAGGTAATAGCTTCCAATCCAAAAGCCATCTTAAAGGGGATAAAATAGTATAAACGTTGAAAGAAGTGTTGTAAATCTATAGTGTTGATGGGATTTTAACATCCTAATTTATACAATGATGCTCCACCAACTTAGTCAAGTTTTTACACAATGTTTGATTAGTAGATTCTCCCAACCCATTGGCCTGAGGGTAATAAGAGAAGACTAAAGACTTCTTATGGATGATCATGAAGAACGTAATGATATGGCAAATGACCTTGCGAATGAAATGGGATCCATGGTTACAACTCATAATCAGCTCCATCGAATAGCCATATTGAGTGATAATATCTTTGAAGAGACAAACCGCCACAAAGTTGGCCATATTGTCCTTCAAGGGCAAACCCACTTAGTGCAACAACTAATGGTTGTGAGAATGTATTTATCTAGGCACAAGACATAGTAGGTTTGGATGGGCCACAAAGTCCAGATCCCACTTGTGAAATGGTTCTATCTAGATGGAATAGGACTACTCTATGTCTTCTGCGCCACCTCCACTATTTCTACTATTGTCTAAATAGCTACCTCTAGCATGAGAGGAGCTAGATGGGTAGGTTGCAAAATATGAAGTAGATGATCCCAAAATGCTATTACCAGATTCAAAAGCTGGCCTAATGGAATGTTGATAGAATAGGGTAGCAGGATAGCACTTGCCCTAGTACATCGTGCACACAAACATGCAGTTTGAGGATTTCTACCAAGGCCCCTAGTGATGCATTCGCTTTTGTGTATGCATTAGAACATGGTCCAAAATTGATATTGGCCCTAGGGCTTTGGCATTTCAATAGGTATACTACAATAGACAACTTTGCCACCTGATGCTCAATAGCTTCCTACTTGGGCAGGGAACTCTAAGAGGGTTGTTTCATGATTATTGCTTTGCTCACTTCCTAGAGTGGGTAATAATTAACATTGGTGTTAAGAAAATCCTCTTGTTTGATCACACTCACAAAAGACATGCCTTGCCTTTTTTCATATCACTATTTTTGAGCATTGCAAGCTTATTCTTCCACACGTTTATGCCATGAACTTCGTTCCATGCATATAAAAGAAGCACATTTTACTAGAAAGTTGAGGGGGGTCTTGGACTACCTTTTCCATAATTTTGCATTGCTACCCCATGCCACATGGAGGCTAACCCTATTGGGCATAAGAAGTAGTATGCATTATCATAATAGATGGCCTTGATGCATTCCAATTTGTGGGAGCATTTATCCTAGTTCTTTGCTAACCATCTCCTTGAGCTAACTCACAACGTGCTTTATGACTATGCACCTCCCTATCTTGATTGGTTTCATGCACAATTTGTCGTCAAATATTTGGAGTTCTTACATTTTGAACACCAAAGGACATTGGTAGAGGATTTGCAAGTGACCTCCAAGGATTTCTAGCTTTTGTCCTTCCTTTTGGGACTTTGTGGGCTTCTTTCCTTCGTCGTCCTTGAAATCCTCCTCCTCATTATTACTATTTTCCTCCATGTTTGTACCTAAATCTAAATCAATGACATGGGGTTTGTGATTTAGCAAGCCTTTTATAATTAGTACTTTTCATATGGTATATCTCCATACATTGGTGCACCTTATTAAACCAGATAGTTTGTCAATGCCCATAACTTTTGGAAAAATAATAAGTGCATAGTCACTCACCAAGGAAAAACCTATCAAAGAAATATCTCAACTATATCAATAATATCTATTGCACCTCTACACATCAATTGCATTATTCACAAATACAAGCTAGCTTGAGAATCAATACACCATTGGGTCATTTGCAACCATACTAAAGAAATATCATTTTTGAATATAAATAGCTTAGTTGTGAATACAAAAGCCTTCAATGGTACCATGCACACCCCAAATGATATAGACATATCAAGTAGTTAATGTGCATTTTACCAAATCACATCGTTTTGGTATCATATTACATGCATACAAAAAATTGTCAATGACTAGAAAAAGTACAAGCATCCCCTTTCATGAATTAATGGTTGTTTCACACACACAACTCTCCTCACTAAGGCTCCCAAACAACCATCCATGCTTTTGCCCTTTGAATAGTAGCTCCTCTATTGTGGTAGGCCATTTGCTCACCTTTGAGCCACCATTCTCTCGGGCATTCCTAATCAGCCGTGTTTAAGAGCAACTCCCTCACTATGGCTATCTGAAAACTATTACTGGTTTTATTACTATAGTTGTTGATAGTCCCAACATATTATGAATGGTATGGAGGTCTCCTTTCTCCCCCTTTTTTTTTTGGGATAACCCCTCATTAGGTAGGGTTTTTAAACCTTTGTCTTAATAGTCTTAAAAGTGTTCATACTCGACCCACTAATACTCTATAAGGGTAGTTCTAATGAGGCACATCTACATAAAGGGTGAGGCATAAGTCCATTGATCTTCTTCCATCCAAAAAAAGCAACAACTATTTTGCTCTCTTCTTAAAATATAATTAAATGTTATATGTCACTAGAAGATTTTGTATCACGTGTGGTATTTACAATATAGAAAATGTAGCACATAGGATCAAAATGTGCTTGGTATTACTCTTCATACATGGATGATGCATTTGATTGTAGCAAAGATTACTATTTGTAGTATAAGGATGATGTGTTTGATTATTGTAGCATAGATTACTATTCATAGTATAAGGAGTGCTATTTGTAGTCTTAATATTACCATTATGAGTAGAATCCAACATACGGAAATGTTTAGCATGAGATGTTATATGAAAACTTACCCCACCATCATCCCACCATGGTTCTTATTTGGTTCCAAGATCAAAACTTTTGGCTTGTGCAATCTCCTTAATAAAGAGAAGAGAACCATCATAAAGAAAGTTGGCCAATCGACTTGATTTTCTACAATCCTCTCAAAGTGTCCATAATTTAAATAATAGTAGCAATGGATAAAGTTATGATAATCTCTATCTCCTCATCCTCTCCCTTTACCAGAAAGGAATGCTCCCCTCTTGGATAAAAAGAATAATTATTTTCATGTAATTGTTGATCATTATTATAGTCTAGGTTAGTGTGTTTCTCTTCCTCTTTAAGGAGGATAACCAAAAAATGAACGAGTGCAAAAAGTGAGCAACAAAAAGCTAGTGAAAACATAAATTTTCAAAAGAAAAATTTAATTATTCAAAATAAGTCACACAAATGTATAACCAAATATTACTCATATTTATAGTTATATTTGTCCATATAGTATGTGAAGTCTAGCTATAAGAAGAGAACTAACATACAAATATGTCTAGTCATTGCAAAATCAATTATGGACAATAACTCCAACCAAACAAATGAAAAATGGTCACCACAACATAGCCAAATTAAAATGTAACCCCAACTTGTCAACTGTGCTAGTATGTGCGCCATGCATGTATGTACTCCTCTCTATCTCATTTGGCAAAAATCCATGAATGAATTATTGAGTAAAGTGATGCCCTATGCATTAAACCCATGCGTATTATATATGAAAAATATCTATTTAATTTACATTTATTATATCCTCCTCAACAAAATGATTGGTTCTATCCTTGTCCTTGCCTTTCTTATTTGTTCTTTGAACTCCTTTGTGAACTTGAATCTCCATTTAATGATATTACCCAAAAGGTCACTTGCCCTTGTTTATTTGGTCTTTGAACTCCTTTGTCAACTTGAATCTCTAGTCAATAATATTAGCGGCCTTGCATTACTAAGGGTATCATCTTGTTGAGGCTATTTATTAGTATTACTATTTGTGACAATAGGGTCCACATTTTCAAAAGATTTGACCATAGGACCCACAATTCAAGAAGGGATACTACTCTACACAAATGTGCACCTTTATTAGCCCCTCTCAACTTGTACCAGAGCAATGTTCATGGGAGTTCATGCTTGGAGCGAGGAGTGAAGCTTCATCGTGAAGATCAAGGATTTGAGCTTGATGTTCGCATATCTTGATAGATGCACTATTATTATTATTATTATTAAGCTCTACATCTAAGGCAAATAGATAGTCCGAATTGAGGAGCCATTGAGGCTCAATTTGGGGCTGTGATAGCCCCATTTGGATGCACTTGGACACAACCTTTAGTGGTTGGAATTGAAGCAAAACAACTTGGATTTGGATGCTCAAAAAGAGATTTTGATTCTTGCAAAGAGGTCTTGTATATGCTTTTAATGTATGTAAGTAGAAGGCTTGTTTAAGCAGGGAGCATCTTGTCATCTAGGAATTTTTCAAAAAAAGAATCGCAAAAATTTTAGTATTCATTGAAGAGTGCTCAAACTATTTTGGTATTGTCATTGTTGTTGTGGTGAGCACTTGGTTTTGTAGTTTTTGATCTTATAATTGATTGTATCTTAGTTGCTTGTTGGTATGCATTTGTCTAAGTTTTGGAAAATATTGATGCAAATTTAGTCATTTTTTGGCTGTTGTGGACACTCAAATTATAGTTAGTTAGCCTCCTTTAAACTTGCAATCGGGCATATCTTAATATTTTGATGTGCAAGATATATTGCTACCATTATGGCTTCTTTATCTACTTCTAAAAATGCATTATTGAATATTGAAAACTTGGATGACGTCAAAATTTCTTATGAAAGAGTAAATCTATATGTATTAGTTTAGTAGAAGTAGATAATGCTAATAAAATGCAATGGTGTTAAGCCTAAGGGTGTGGGTATAGACACATGGATGTATTGGCAAATGCAATGGTGTTAAACCTAAGGGTATGGGTATAGACACATGGAAAGGAATGGATGAGTTGGCACATTCCACTATCGTGTTGACACTCTCAAAGGTGAAAGACATGGCAAGTGGTGCTTATGGTGTATGGAAGAAGCTATATGATATGTACAAGGAAGAAAGTGTTGCTTCATAAGTATTCTAGTTGAATCAACTCATTCTCCACATGGAGGAGGGGGCTTCATGTCTAGCCATTTCAATGAGTTTAATACTATTTTTAACTAGTTGACATTATAGACTATCACTTTTCATGATTCGATGAAATGCTTTTTTGTGGAAGATAATGATTAATTTATGTGTAATTTACATAATATATCATATGGTTTGAAACATGCTCTAGGGTAATGGTATCATAGGTTTGATGCCCTTATGCAATGTTATGGGTAAATTAGAAGTAAGACTAACATTGCCTATACACTAGGAAGGCTACAAATGGGATCCTTATGATTTTGATTCTCTATGTGAATGACATGCTCATTGTTGAGATGTTAGTCATGGATGTGGATGCACTAAAGAAAAGGTTGCATGAAACCTTTGACATGAAGGATTTAGGGAATGCAGTGGGGATTGCCAACCTTCATGCGTATCATGCAAGATAGAGACAAAAGGATACTCTATTTGTCTCAAAAGAATACATTGGGAAGTTATTGGAGTGTTTCACTGTGGAGAGAGGGAAGTTAACCAGTGTTCCATTGCCTCTATATTTGAAACCTAGCTGAGAAAACAACTCTAATTTAGGTGAGAATAAGGCTAAAAATGGCCAAAATTCCTTATGCATTTGTAGTTGGTAGCTTGAGCTATGGTTGCTATATGTCTAGACATTGCTTGTAAAGCAAGAGGGAAAAACTTGGCAAAGGATTGGGAGGTAGTAAAGAGTATCATGAGATACTTGAATGGCATTAGAGCTATGTGCATATGCTTTGAAAGGAAGGATACATCTATTCTTGGATATGTAGATACTAATTTTGTGGAGAATGTGACTCCTTACTACATGTTTTATCTTTACTTTCTCTTAGGTCTCTTGATTGCAACCATATATGGCTTTATCTACCACCGACGCTAAGTATGCTACAACCATTGAGGTTTGCAATGAAGCCATATGGCTTACTCATTTGATGGGAGACTTGAGCATTGTAGGAGTTGCGCCTACATTGTAGGAGATAGTTAGAGTGCCATTCACTTGCAACCCTATCTTTCATGCAAAGATAAAGCACATTGAGTTGAAGTATTACTTCATCAGGGAGGTGATGACAATTGTATTGAGCTTATCAAGGTCCACAAGGATGATAACCCTGCAAATATTCTTAGAAAGAGTTTACCTTTTGAGTGTTTTGCATGTTGCAAAGTGTTGATGGGCATTTGATAGTATCTTCACTTTCTACTCACACTCCCATAAAGGTGCATTAGCTTTAAGTGGGGTAAAGGCCCATTGCCAATAGCCAAGCAATTGTTGGGGGTAAAGGTGCCTGTGGTGCCTAGTCGCCCATGTATTAGTTACACTAATAGTACTCGCACACCCACACACTTGTACATTGCAAGTGGTGGGTGCCCATCACTGTCACTTCATTCTTTATTCTTTTAGTGACATTTGAATAAAGGGAAGGCTAGTCATACATTGTGACTGTTGGAGTTCCCACATTCTCTCTCTCTCTCTCTCTCTCTCTCTCTCTCTCTCTCTCTCTCTCCACCATAGCTCTTACTTTTGCTCTGTGCTTCCACTTCAATGCTCACTTGCTTCAATTGATATCAAAGCCATTGCATTGACATTGAGGAGCTCTTCCCCTTCAATTTACTTTAGCTCGAGAAAAGCTCGAGAAAAGCTTCATCTTGAAGGTTCCATAGTAGTTCAGCCCTCTTCTTCCTGAATTATGAATCTTGCTATTGCTTCTTTCCTAGTTGTCCCCTCCACTTGAGGCTTGTTCCAAAGCTTCAAGATAATTTCCCAAGCCTCAATAAGTTCTCAATAGCAATCATTAGTACCAGTAGGACTAGCAACAACATTAGTGCAATTTGTGCATGTTCCAAGACTAGCCTTCCCTACTTCTCCTCCAACCATTGGTAGCTTTATTGTGGGCCTCATGACCCTTGGCATTGAGTAGACATTGTTTGCCTCCCTCTCCGACATTGGTACTCAATTTGGAGTATTGTTTTGAGATTGAATGCTTTAGCTATTCATTGTTTCAACAAGGCAGCATGTTGTTATACAAAAGGATGGCCATTACTTCATTGTTTGAGCTTCACTAATACTCATATATCGATGCATTGATGCTAGGATGCTCAGTACATGTCTTGAGATTCTTCTTGGATAGGTTTGAGCTTTCTTTGCTTAGTTTGAAGCAAGGTTATTTGTTGAATATACAATGGACAACAAGTGTTTTACTTGAAAGCTTTATGCATTGATGACTTATATGCTTCTTGGGTCAATAAAGTATGTACTTGGCATGGATGTATGGGATTGGACATGCCTATGGTGACACCTAAGGCTCCATTTTGAGCCACATTGGATGCTTTGGAACCTTGATTTTATGCTTCCATTGCTATTACAGACTTGAAGAGTACATAGTGGGCTTTATGCTCTCGGATATAAGCTACTTAGAATTTGGATGTATGGATGCCTTCCACATGATGCTTTGAGCTTTATTTGCTCATTTGGCATTCGACTCTTGTTCCAATGGGAGTTGCTACTCACTATTTGGATACTACATTGAGAATTTGGTTATGAAATTAGGCTTGAGGGTCTTGTAATGAGATTGTGGGATTTGGTGACATGTATATGCTCTTGTCATGCTTTATGTACATAGTTGATGCTTAGTGGGCTGATTTGACATTACTTTTGGGCCGACACCTATCTCTATCACGATGTTGTTAGTGATGCATGCATCTTGGTTGGTTATGTACTAAGCTTCCATTACATTGTTTAGTCCACTATGCCTTTGGTTGTCCTCTTTTGTTACCCATGAGACCCACTCTATGCATGATGGTTATGCCTATGTGATATATCGCATTTGTAGAGGCGAGCTCACACTCAACCGCCAAGTCCCACGGACCGCTTATTCGTTCAAGCGTTTCAAGCGAGCACCTATGGCTATCTCTCACCCAGTTGATGCACCTTTGATCCTACTAGGGTGTAGTGAGCTTACCTCAATGCCCGAGTGAGTTGCCTCCTCTCTCAAGTATATACTGGTAGCTCCACGATTCTTGATGCAAGCTTAAGCATCCCCAAGCCTCCACCTCCAAGCTCCATCCTCCATAGCCGCATGCGAGACACACAAAGAGAAGAGAAGAGAAGAAGAAGAGAGGAGATGGTGGAGAGCTTCACCTCCTCAATCCCTTACCCTCACACACTCACTCCCTCACACTCTCGCACTTCCTCTCTCAAGCACACACAAGCAAGCAAAAGAAGAGAAAAAGGGAAGAAGAAGAGTCTCTTGTTGCCACACACCAAAGAATGAGCTCTCATTCACTTTTTGAACTTTATATACATGCCCTAAAATACCATGGGTGGTCATCCCCTTTTTTACATGACTGGCCATTGTGGCAAAGCCCTCTTTTCCATTCCCTTCTACTTAGCCTATTTGTTTAGCCTATGCCCGTCTACCCTCTTACAATTTGCACAGGAGGGAGCCTGGTGCTCTTTTACAAAAGTTTTGGGGCTCCTTTCACTTAAAAATGTACTTTTGCCTTTAATTTGATTTTAGAGACCGTCCTTACGCCTTTGCTTGTTCTCTGTTCTGCTTCTTCCATTGCATCCGTATTTTTCTTCTTTTTCTTCCGTTACCCCCCTCCTAGTTTAGTGCCAGTACAATGGCACTGATGTGGAGTGGTTGGAAGGAGGGATGGGTGTAGCCGGGTGGCTTTTTTGAGTTTGTATACAAGCCCTTGTAGGGGTTGGTCGACCCTTGAAATTGGAGATGAAGTTGGGGTGGGTCCCTCTTTGCTACTGGCCTTGAAGGGATTTGTCCTTTGAAATTGAATATCGTGTTGTACGGATCCCTGCGTGGAGAGAGGCTGATGGGCGGATCCATATTTGAAATTGACGATCGTGTTATATGGATCCATCTTTTGGCCCTCCGTGGTTGCCTTCTCTTGCACTATTCCAAATGAGCATCTTCATTCACTTTTTGATTGGGGTCTCCTTAGTCTACCTTTGCCTTGTTTTGCATGCATGGTGACATTGTCACATAAGATGACCTCCCTCCTAGATGGGTGCTAGTTCCAGGACTCTTACAGTTTTAAGTTGGTAAAGGTTCAATGATTTAAAAGGGCGGTCATGTGAGTCGATGATGATGGGTCTCATGGGAATTGGTCTTGGGAAGAAGCTATTGAACCAGTTAAGGTGGTGGAGGCTGGGAGTGCATTGCATGGATGATGAGGCTTCCAATGTCGGGGGTTGGAGCCTTGTTTGTACTTGAAAAGAAAAGAAGGTGCACTACATGGGGGTGTGTCTGCTCTATCGTGTGATGCATTGTGCTTGTGCTAGTGGAACTTGGAGTTGGGTCGAGTCTGGGTGTTGCCCCACACTTGAGGACCCAGTTTGTGCATAAGGGAGGTGCGATGCGTGTAGCTTGGGGTGATAGGTGTAACCATAGGTGAGTGTTACCTCTCTAGGTATGTCCTACCCTTGATGTGCCCTAAGTGTGAAGTGGGGAATCAAAAATGAGGCTAGGGGGTCAGGGATGAAGCCAGCTGACCGAAGCCACCGGACACACCCAACTTGAGAACCCCTAGGTGTAGTGACTGTGACTGATGTGGAGTTATGTGCTTTTCTTGTGTTTGCTTCTCTTTCGTTCAGGTTTGTTTCTTCCTTTTCTTTTTCTCTCTTTTTCTTTTCTTTTCCTTTCTTTTCTCTTCTTTGCTCTCCTTTTTTTTTTTGGATTCTTTCTTTGTTCTGGTTTTACATAGTTATGACAAAAGCTAAGCTTTGTCCTCAGAGTCATGCTAAGGTGGAGGAGGGGGTCTAAGAGATTTATTGAGGAATTGCCAACTCTACAAGTACCCTTTGAGATTTAGGCGGCCTTGCAGAGTGGTGGTAGAGAGGAACGAATGATTGCAATACATAAAGCAGCTATCATTCATATCCTCTAGAAGGGATAAACAAAACGAGGGAGAAAAGTGGTGTGCATCATTAATCGAGCCATGATGCAGCCATCTATGGTGTTGGGATCAAAGAAAATGGGTGGAAGTTTGCGTTTTTGTGGGGTGGGATTTTGCCTAAGTAATATCCTAAGTAGCCTAAGGTAATTATAGGTAGTAATGAATGCACAGTCAGGGCACAAGGAGAATTCATCCAGAAAATAGACGATAAAGTCACCCAGATTTTCTGGGGTAAAGATAAGGGCTTCCTCTGGGTGTGGTGCAATTTGCATTGTAGATTATGGAGAAGTCGTACCGACTGTGGACATTGGGGTCAAAATCCACTCCCATTCTTCGGGGGTATTGCATGAATATTGGGTGTTGTGTTCGAATGGGAGGATGTTGTAGAATGCCACCAAAGTATCCATGTTTATGTCATATAGGTGTCTTCTCCATGTAGGTTGGCGCTCGTAGCCAGACACTGATCTCGAGACTTCAAAAACCTTATCCTACCAAAGTTCCACACCCTCCATGCGCCAGAGGGTGGGGTTCTGTTCTCTCTCCTTCAGCCACATGTCTCCTAGCTTGCTTCTAATGGCAATCACCTCTTCCATCACTGTAATGGGGAGGACTTGGCACAAGTTGGTTGGGAAGTGGAAGTTAAGATCAAAGGGCTGTCCTGCACTTTCCTATTGCTCCCAGACAATGAGATCTGTGTGGAAGCGGGCTGGGAGTCATATGAGGTTGGTGGAACGAGTGCAGTCGGCCCTATTACTAGTCTAGCATTCAATCTTCTCCTCACTTCCTCCACCATCTATTTCCTTTTTTCTTTCAATGCTGCTCTCCTCTCGACGGAGGTGTCCTCTTCATGGGAAGCTCGACAAGAGGAAGAGGCTGGATTGAATTTTGAGATGGGACCTCATGAAGAGGAATTAGTCCCACCACCTCCTTCTCCACCCCCAAAAGATTGAATGCTAGACCTTCCTAGTCTAGCCCTTCCTCTATTGGCGGGCTCATGGTGTTCAGCTCATCTCTCCTACCTAATGCTCTATAGATCGGCACGTAGCTAGAGCCATATCCTCATCCTCCTTTCTTTTCAGCTCTGCCTCTTCTTCAGCTGCTTTCCTTTTTCTCTCCTCCTTGGACCTTCTTGATTCTTCTCTCAACTTTTTTGTCTTTTCTTCTGCTTTCTTTTTCCTCTCTTCTTTAGTCTTTTTGGACTCTGTGCGAGCCCTCTGCAAATTTGCTTTTTCTTTTTTTCTCATTTCTTCCTTTGTCATTCCCTGTGAAGTCTTCCTCCTTTGCTTCCTGCACCTCTGTTGACTAGTTTGCAACTCTCCTTCCCCTTCATCTTTAGTCTCCATCTCTTCACTTGTTTGCATCTCCTGCTCTTGTTGAGGAGGTGATCTTAGTGGTTTCTCTCCAACCCCTTCTTCTTCTCCTTCTCTCTGCCCTTGCCCCAAGCCTCCTCTAATGATAGCCGTAAGGACCCCACCAAATCTGATGGTTGAGGCCTTAGAAGATGAGGCTTTCCTTTTGGCCTTGGTAGTTAGGGACTCTCCTCTTGTTGGCCCTCCTCCTGTTGCTAGGGCCTTAGCCAAGGTCTCCATCTTTCTCATGAAACCATTGAGATTCACCTCATCCAGTGCTCGTGCTGCGATGGTCTCTAGCAGAGGGACATTAATGCGGATCATGATGGTATTGTACCTTTGGCTAGAGAACAACACGTGCACAATTTTTGCTGGAGTTGAATCTCATGGTTGGGGATATCTGCCAAGCTGATGCGGTCGTTGGTATGGAACTTTATCTTGTCCACTTCCAGCATGGTGTACACATCTTTTTTTGGCTTCCGTTCCACCTTATCGGCCAATCCCAGGGCCTTTCCACCAGGTTTGGGGTCTTGTACTTGGCGAATCTCTTCCCCCTCTTGCACTGTGATGGTGCTACGGTTCCTGTTAAAAATTCTTAGAAATTCTACACAACGGATATAATCGACTCCTTGGCTCACTGCTTCCATGTATTTTACAATTGGCATTGGTCTATGATCCGCCTCAGGGCGCGTTCCTCGATGGCTACGTCCTCTAGGTTCAAGACATGCCGGAACTTAAACTGGTTAAAGGCTCGTGTTTCCACTGAAAGGCCGTATTTTGCCTGCTCTTCTTCTGAGAAAAGCCATTTGCCAGCCTTTTCTTGGCTTGCCATGATGGGTGCTTGTCATGAAGCCACATTTACCATTAGTGTTTTTCAGACTAATTACAAGCAGAAGGAGATGACTACATACTTGTTGAACTGACATGTAGAAGGAGACTTTTCCTTCAAGTAGTCTATTGATTTCAAATTTATTGACATTTTTCTCCATCACAAGTTGTTCATCCTTTCATTTCTATTATTAGGCATTGATTGAGGTTTCTAATGTGTGCTTTTTCTTTATTGTTTTCCTTATGTGTTTGATTTGATTTTGATTCACCTTACCCCCTTACCCCCTCCCCCTTGGAATTGAGAAGAATCCTTCCTAGGATTGAGGGTTAGAGTATAGAGGGCATTTAGCATATGGGCATAGTGTTTACTTTTGCAGGAGCCAAGCATAGAAGTTTGGATTATATTCCATATGAGCGTACCAGTCCATATCAAAAGGTTGGATGATAACCCGGGTGATGTAACTAAGGACATAGAGCAAGAAATCACCGGAGTCTACGCGACTAGCAATGTGCAATTCCTCCTCGGTGAGGATACGATCTAAGTAGGGGTGTCCCTAAATGTGTTCTTCCATGGGTCAGTCAAGAATGGTCATCAATACCTTATAAGAGGTTGGAGTTGGGTCGTACTCTAATGTTTTGATTGCGCGTCATTGCTTGGCATTTGTCATGATTTGACATCCTTCGAGTTCCCAGTGAAGGCAAAGGGCGTATCATTTACTCAAGAAAGGGGTAAGATAAGCAACCAAGTCATCCCATGTGTTCTTGGCCAAGTCTAGGGCCATAGTCAGAATCAATAGTTGCTCAAAAGAGAGTCTAAGGCTGGTGGGGGGTTGAGGTTTGATAGAAATAGAAGGTTCATCAGCTAATGGTGGCCGCTTTGGTTGTTGCTAAGCTTGCGGTTGGGCCTTTTATACACTAGGCTGGGTTGTGGCTGCTGACAGTGCATTGCTACATGTGAGTGACATTCCATGAGCTGTAGGACTATTCATGGCATGCATGTGAGTAGTAGGCTACAATTTGAGTCGGTAGACTCGCTCAGTCTTCACTGGTTTGTGTGTTGGTGATTCTGAAGGCTTTGAATCTAGAGGCTTTTGCAGCATTGGCCATGGATGTGTCATGTGGCCTTGTGTGGTCAAGCTTGAGGGTGGCGTTTGATTAGTGCCTTTGGCTATTTTGGCCTTAGGAATCCATATCTAGGCATTACCCTCATAATAGCCTTGAGCTTGCAATAGGGTCTTGGGGACCTATCATGGCTTTGACCGTACGTCGATGTCTATAGTTGCATCTTGACCTCCTAGGGTGGCACAAGGTGGGGTTCTTAGCCTTGTGAGGATGTAGGTGTCTGCTCCCCTGGGGGGCGGTTGTTGCCTTTTAGTCATCCATTGAAGCTTTGGCTCATGGGCCTTATCTTTGACTTCAGTGATTTGCTAGTCCTGAGGCTTGGTGGGTTGTGACGAAGCACTCTCCCCTCCTTAGACTTGGTAGTAAGTTTCTCTATCGGTGGCTTTGCGGAGTTGGAAGGAGTCACGCAACCCTTGCTAACAGCTGTAACTATGTGGATGTTGCCCATGGCTAGGTGGATACGCTGCGACTCATAGTCGACATTGCAATAAGCTTGCTTCTTAAAGGTTCGTCCTAACAACGACTCTGTGCTTGCATCTTTAGTGTCAGGAAATACATAGAAGATCATTGACATGCTTTCAGACTCGATAGGAACTGCAGCCTTGCACTTTCCCAAGAGTGCATATGATCGGCCCCCATACGGGCTGAGTTTAGAGTTAGTGGGCTATAACTGCACTTTGCCAATTTGGCTCCAATGATCATGAGTTAAGATATTGAATTCAGCTCCCTCATCGATCAATGCATTGAAGGTGCATGTGTGCTTGGTTGTGACCGTTATGCATAGGTAAGCTGGTTCTAAGGCTTCCTCATCCTCATCATCCAGCTCAGTGATAGTGGCTACTCATACATTAACAGGAGACACTAGCATTGGAGGCTCATGTAGTGGGTGAGTGGGAGGAAAGTACTTCTTTATGCGGCTACCATTGAAGAGGCCTATGCCCTCACCTTTTAGGGCTTCGAGTTCTATGTTGCCAGTTTGACTGATGATTCGAGGAACTTTGAAAGGACCTAACCCCCTAACTTAATTTTTCTCTTTATGTACATCCCTTGACCGAGTATAGCAGTACTAAGTTGCCCTATTCAAAGTCTCACTGCTTGACATGCTTGTCAGACTAGCTTTTGTGTCTTTCCTTATCACATATTAGTGCATGGGTGGCTAGAAGCCTAGTTTTCAATACTTGTTTGAGCTCAACGAGGCATTCCGTTCATGTCTCCTTCCCATCCCATCTCTCTTGAAGGGCTATCCTCATGCTAGAAATGAAGAATTCTAAGGGTAGAATTGCCTTAGTTCCATAGGTCAACCTAAAGGGAGTCTGACCTACAGCCATTTTGTAAGCCGTGTGGTAGGCCCACAAGGCCGCATTCAACTTGTTATCCCAGTCACTGCGCGAAGCAGAGATTACCTTGGTCATGACATTCACCAAGTTTTTATTTGTGGATTCAGCTTGGCCATTTGCGTGAGGGTAATAAGGCAAAGATTTTTGATGGATGATTAGGAAGGTGGATAGGAGATGAGCTATCACTTCGTTGATGAAGTGTGTGCCTTGGTCACTAACAAGTTCAATGGGGGGCAGCTGAATCGTGAGATCACTTGCTCCCATAAGAACTTGGGAGTGGTCCTAGCATCATTTTTTCTCGTAGCTCATGCTTCTACCCATTTTGTTAGACAATCAATGGTGACAATGATGTACTTAGCTTGTGAATACTGTGCCACAAGACTAATGGGTCCGATGAAGTCAATCCTCCATTTCTCAAAGGGTTGTCGTGCAATGATTGGGATTAGCTCCATGTGATCCTTACAAATAGGGACCTTAGTCAGTTGGCACTCATCACAATGCTTTACAAATCGTGCTGTATCTCGAAAAAGAGTGGGCCACCACAACTAGGAGTGTAGCACTTTACGGGCTGTCAGGTCTCCACCACTAAAGTGTCCTTCTGTGATTCCACCGTATGCCTTTGTGAGAACGTCATGCATTTCATACTCACACATGCATCTATGCAGCAACCCATCTTGCCCCGACCTATAGAGTTGGCCTGCTATCAAGTAATAGGGTTGGATCTTCAAGATGAGTCGCTTAAGTCAAGCCTTTTCTATTAGTTTTTTGTGTAGTCCGTGCTCAAGCACTTGGACTATGTCACCTGCCCAATACGATGTAATGTTGGCTTTAAACAAATCCCTGGATAAGTTGAATAGATATGGGTCTGGTAGTTCGTCTACAATGCCTTGTCTAGTAGCTTCTCCTAGGGGGATGCGAGACATATGGTCAGCCATGCAGTGCTGCTTTCCTTTACGTACCACCACTGTGAAGTCAAATTCTAAAAGTAGAAGTAGCCATTGGGTGATGCGTCCTGTAGCACAAGGTTTATTAACAAGATATAGCAAGGCTTGATGGTCAACAAAGAAGGTAAAAGGTGTAGCCAAATGATAATGCCGAAATTTCTTTACAGCAAATACCATGGCCAAACCCACTCTCTCCGTTGTTGAGTAATTCATTTCGATCTCAGTGAGTTGTCCGTTAGCAAAGCTCACTGGGTAATCTAGGTTATGTTCACCAAGCTAGCACAACACAGCTTCTATGGCGAATTTCGAAGCGTCAATGTGCACATGGAATGTGAGTGTCCAATCTGGGGCTCGTAGAATTGGTGCAGTGGTCAGAACCTTTTTCAATTCCTCATATATGCGTTGGCATTCCTTGATCCATTTGAATATGATCAACAACTTGTATAGAGGTCTAGCAATCAATGCGTAGTTCAATACAAACTGCTAATAATACCCTGGATGGCCTAAGAAGCACTGAACGTCTTTGTAATCAGTTGGGGGTGGAAGATCGACAATGAATCTAACCTTCAAGAAGTCTGTGGGGCAATGATGTTCTTCGATACTATGTGCCCTAGGATGCATCCATGCTTTACCCAAAATTGGCACTTCAAGGGGTTCAACAAGAGACGATATAGTCGACATCGTTAAAAGACCACTCCAAGTTTGTCTAAGTGTTCCCTCCAAGTAGAGTGAACACACAAGTCATCTATGAAGACCTCTAACTCCTTCCTAAGCATGTCTTTGAATATAGTGCACATAAGTCATTAGAAAGTAGTTGGTGTATTAGTCAACCTGAAAGGCAATTAGAGTGGACAACTAGCTCAAGGAGAGAAGCTCTAGGAGTTCGAATCGAGAAGAGCCCAACGCTAGGAATTTTGAGAGGGCTTCAACGTCAAGTGAGAGGTCATGCCAAAGTGCTCAGGATAAAGGGAAGGGCACTGATTCAGGGCAAGAGCTAGCAGAGATGAAGATGGACATAGCCAAATTGCAGGAGATTATGAGACAACTAACACGCTCACACATCCAATGCGTGTATTGTGGCAAAAATCACCTGCCAACCGAGTGTCAGGACCCTAGGTCACGACCTTGATCTGATTGCGATAGGTTTGGCCATGACGCCATGCATTGTCGATTACCTCAAAGACTCCCATACTCTTAGCCTTATGGTCAACCCTACGTTGTGATTAGGCCGCCAAACTTCTTTAGAAGGGGAGCCCCATTGGCCCTCCCAGCACCTAATGGCACTAAGCCAGTCATCCCTAGGATGGACATAAACCCTACGAGCATCCCTAGACCACCTGGACCCTATGTACCGAGTGACACTTCAGTCCACTATGTGGAGGAGCCAAATGGCAATGAGCCTTATGTACACCCTTACATATCATATGATGAAGAAGGCAATGCAATCATTATGGACTACCAACTAGTGCCAGTGATGGCATTAGGTAGAGGGAGAGGCAAAGGCCTAGGAGGACAAACACAAGAGCCAATTGTGTGTTGGGACCATTTCTTCGCTCTACCCCAAGAGGGAGCAAGCCAATAGAGACAAGGCTGACCTAAGATACGCTGAGTGTGAAATCACTCATCTCTTTGTCGATTTCCCTTGAAGGAAGCCATCCTCTAGTTTGGAAAAACAAGCCATCAATCCCATTGGGGTTGTTCGGTGTTGAGACACTCGATGGGGAGGCCACACCTATCCCATTGCATGTCATGACCAGCACACAAACAAAGCAAGCCAGCATATCATTGCCAAGGCCTAGAAATCTCAACGCAACCTTAATCGGAAAGAAGAGTAGGAGACTGAGGAAGAAGAGATCAGATGCTAAGGTCACGCTCAAGAGTAGGAGACAAAGCAGGCCAGCATATCATTGCCAAGGCCTAGAAATCTCGACGCAACCTCAATCGAAAAGAAGAGTAGGAGATAGAGGAAGAAGAGACCAGATGCTAAGGTCACGCTCAAAACCGAAAGTGCCACCACACTTCCTACTGGAAAGAAAGTCATTGATCCAGAGGCAGAAACGTCAGCTCCAAAGACCATTTAAAAGGGAAGTGCTAAGGTCAGGGAGTATCCCACGGGGAGTACCCCAACCCAAAGCGCCAACTCAAACCCATCGAGAAAGTGAAGGAGTGGGTGAAAGAAGCCTAAGAGCACCTAAAAGACGATGAGCCCATACTAGAAGATGAGATCGATGGTCTCTCAAGCATAAGCATGCCAGTCTCACCCTTACAACCAAAATCAAGGGATACGATAGCACCACAAGCAGTTCTGCTTAGACAAAGTCTAAATGCTACATGCCAACAAATCAGTCAAGGCCATTGGCCAAGAATCGCGGAGTTAGGAGAGAGGCAAGAAACTAGCAATCTCCTTAAAATTAATACATTGGTGACCACCCCTATGACTCTAAGCTTAAGAGACCTGCTTAGGCTCCAATGCTATGACAAGAGCTGAAACAGTGGGTCGAAGAATCAAATGAGAAAGGTGCCCCCACAAACGTGCACAAGCACAACGCAGAAACGCAAATACCGAGCCTAATGCTACACTCCATGCGTAAATCCTTGCACATCAACGCTTTCTGAGAAGGCATAAAGATGCATGCAATCCTACCGATCTTAGCTCTTGGAGATGTCACAAGAAAGGAAATCATAGACACGAGATCAGGAGTGAGTGTGCTAAGCCATGTAGTACTCCAAACTTGGGGTAACCCACCGATCAAGACTATTAGGTTCAACATTACAGTGGCTAACAGAATGAAGGTAAAACCATTTGGTGTGTTAAAGAATTGGCCAATGAAGATTGCAGGAGTCCAATTCTCTATTGACTTTATAGTCATGAAGGGAGTGGACTACAACATCTTGCTAGTCTGACCCTGGATGCGCAATGTGAGAGTCATAGAAGACTAGGGCAACGGTCTCATCTTCCTAGGTAATTGAACAAAGGTTGTAAGGGTAGAGATGGACACCTGGAAGACCATGTCGGTTGACCTAGATGCCATCTCCACCATGTTGAAGGGCAACGACGGCCAAATTAGGAAATATTATGGGCCCTTAACCAAGTATATTCCGTATCTTGAGGACGAGTGAGACTGGATGCATGTTCTTGCTGCCATCGACCTGTCATTCTCTGGCAATGATGAGTATGAACAAGCCATCAAGATGATTGGCAAGCCCAAGGACACACCCTTAGTACTAGTCTACATGATGGTTGGAAGCCTACGCAGAAGACCCAACCTTGTCACATTCCGAGTCCTGAACAATAGACGAGAGCTCCTTGAGATCCTAGGATATCTGATGGATAAGTTGACTGGCAATCCAACAACGAATCTCAAGCCGCTCTAAGATCTCTTAAATGAGCATAAGTGACAATGGTCCAAGGTGTGTGATTTAAACTTGATGTACAATTGGGCCTTAGTCCCCAATGACCAACAAGAAGAGACGTATCAGGACTTGGGGGATGATGAGCAGTCGGACAAAGATAGCTCTCACGACAAATATCAAGACTGTTGTTCCTTCAGTGATGAGAGTAAAGGGGAAATAGACACTATAGAATATGACACTGGGGGGCATGTAATCGAGAACAAATACGAGTTGACTCTAGACCACGCAAGCAGAACACCTTTAGGATAGAGAGAGGAGTCATGTGCATGGATTGCAATCAAACCTAGTTGAAGCACATAGGCACAATTGACTACGAGCATGCATGCCTAGCCCAGTAGACCTAGCCCAACCAAGTGATGCACCACTACTAAGAACGGACTCACCTTCTGAGTTGTGACCACCAAGAGAGACTCCCTCTTCTTGCAAAGACGAAGAGTTTGATTCTGAGTCAAAAGTTAGCTCAAATAGTGATCCTGAGATTCCTCAACCTTCCAAGACTAGACACACCAAGGGGGGCCTACCCGTCCACTTAAGGCGACGACGGATAAGGGAGGAACGATGGAAGCTGCCTAAGGAAACACATGTAGAATAGCAGCGAAAACTGCAAGATCTACCAAAGCGATTCACAAAATTGAAAAAAGGAGATAGGGTAGTGATCTTGCTGGGAGCCAAACGACAAGGACAAGCAAGCGAAACAATCGAAGGGCCTACCAAGGTCAAGGAGGTCAATTTAGCCAAGGAAGGGGAGACAACTCGACCTGTCTTTATAGCTGATGACTTGACTGAGGAAGAGGAAGCAAGTTTCATTGCTCTCTTATACAAGAGTATATAGACATCTTTGCTTGGTCCCTAGAAGAGCTCAACGGGTAGACCCAAGTGTAGTGACTCACAACATACCCATGACACTTGACACAATGCCCGACCATATCCCATGAATCTAAGGCACACCCATGCCGTCAAGGAAAAAATTGACTAGCTAATGATAGCAGAATTCATCTAGGAAATTGAGCACACTGACTGGGTTTCACCCATAGTCATCGTATTGAAGATGAATGGAAATATTAGAGTGTGTGTTAATTACAATAAGGTAAACACTACTACAAAGAGAGATGACTATCCATTATCGTACACCGAGCACATGCTCAAGAGAGTGGCTGGCAAAGAGGCCTATAGTTTTCTGAACAGCTTCTCTAGATACAATCAGGTGTAAGTGCATCCTAATGATAGGTATAAGACCGCATTCGCCATTGAGTGGGGCATCTTTGCCTAAGACAACTATTTAGCTTTCGCACTCCCACTTGTGCTCGTGGCTTGATGGGGTACTAAGCTTAGTTCCTGGCCTTCCACGTTGCTTGTTAGGGTCTACGTTGTGTTGTTCAGCTTGTTTAGGGTCAATTTGGGGTCTTACAACCAGCCTACGGCACTAAGCATGCCAAGTTTATTGAAATGTGTGCCAGCATGGTTCTTGACTGTTCGGTCACAATTCTTACGTCTGTAACTGACTGTAAGGCATTTGGTGAGTTTTCCTGAAGTGGGTCACGCTCTTCGTCGGTCAGGGTTTGTCAAGTTTCTACATTTTCTCTCTCAGGCTATGTCCAATTTACCAGAGTTCGATTTTGAGAATTAGACATTCGATTTAGGCTATGTTTCATTCTAGGAATCGGACAACGATTGTCACGATCAGATAGGGTATGTCTGATCGAACAACGTTGGTTGGTCCAATTTCAATTGGTCCAATTTTGGGATGTCCGATTTGACGGGGTGTCTGGTCCAATTGTCACAATCAAACAGGAGGGTATGTCCGATCAAACAAGCTTGAGTGTCCAATTCTCAAAATCGAATAGGGTGAGTTGTCAGAGTGGTGATGTGGTAGGTCTAATCCTAAGTGTTCGATTTTGGAAATTGGACAATGTGGTCCGAGTGTCTGATTCTAGGAATCGGACACTGTTACGACCATCCGATTTCAGCAAGCCGAAACGACAACTCGAGCATGATTCGATAAAATGCCACTGGTATGTACAATGTTAGCCCTCTAGACTTTCCAAAACACAACTAGGGAAGTGGGGGAAGGGTCTCATATACCTAGATATCATAAAAACCTCCGGTTCAACTTGATCGATCCATTGCCAAGTAGAGGCCTCCAAGCTCTCTCTCTCTCTCTCTCTCAACCAAGGTTTCAAATGAGCTCTCCCTTGGCCTCTTGGCTATTAAACCCCTTCATGGCAGAGGTCTTGCCACTCCTAATCCCTCACTTGTCAGCTTTAATCCCCTTGAGCACTCTTTTTTTTCCGTTTTTCTTGGTTATGCCCTGTTTGGGCCTGTTTTACAACAACAAACCCTACGCTTTTCCAATCCAATTTCTTAATCCTAACCTACTCTAAATGCAACAAGGAATAAAAGAAAAGTACTAAAATGATTTCTCCTACTCTCCTGATCATCAAACCATCAAAATAACCAAAACACTTACTTGTTGTGAAGATAAAAAAACCCAAAACTTCCTACCTATCTCAAGCTCCGGTTCAGGGGTGAAACCCTTACTTTGATGCTCGATTTGAGGTGCGCAAGCGCTCAAGCTTGAATTCTGGTATTGGCAATGGAACCAAAATATAGAGGCGATCAACCGCCAAGACCCACTGACCGCTTATTCGTTCAAGTGTTTCAAGCAAGCACCTATGGCTATCTCTCACCTAGCCCATACACCTTCGATCCTACTGGGGTGTAGTGAGCTTACCTTAAAACCCAAATGAGTTGCCTCCTCCGTCAAGCACACTGGTAGCTCCATGATTCTTGATGCAAGCTCAAGCATCCTCAAGCCTCCACCTCCATAGTCGTGCATGAGACAAAAGAAGAGAAGAGAAGAGAAGAAGAAGAGAGGAGATGGTGGAGAGCTTCACCTCCTCAATCCCTTACCCTCACACACTCACTCCCTCACACTCTCGCACTTCCTCTCTCAAGCACACACAAGCAAGCAAAAGAAGAGAAAAAGGGAAGAAGAAGAGTCTCTTGCTGCCACACACCAAAGAATGAGCTCTCATTCACTTTTTGAACTTTATATACATGCCCTAAAATACCATGGGTGGTCATCCCCTTTTTTACATGACTGGCCATTGTGGCAAAGCCCTCTTTTCCATTCCCTTCTACTTAGCCTATTTGTTTAGCCTATGCCCGTCTACCCTCTTACAATTTGCACAGGAGGGAGCCTGGTGCTCTTTTACAAAAGTTTTGGGGCTCCTTTCACTTAAAAATGTACTTTTGCCTTTAATTTGATTTTAGAGACTGTCCTTGCGCCTTTGCTTGTTCTCTGTTCTGCTTCTTCCATTGCATCCGTATTTTTCTTCTTTTTTTTCCATCTCAAGCTGGGGTTAACATCAGTATGACACGACGATCCTTTGAAAGTTCTATGTGCCAGTTGCATATTCAATCATTGCTAGTTGGAGCTATTCCCTGGCATTTATAATTTGTCTTATACTAGTTGATTGCTCATCTTTGGTATTGATTTATACAACAAATCACCTCCATTTCATAGTTCTTTGCATTGAGTTTATGGACAATTCAGTACTTGATTAGTACCCTTGTTTTGAGCTTGATCTGGTAGTGGTTTTAAGGTTTTTTGTAGTAATTATAATAGCCTACTTTGACAATTTGTGCACATGTTTACCTTTATTATGGCTAGTGGCTCGAGTGATAGTGCTAGCTTTAATATTAACAAGTTGGATGGCACCAACTACAGCTATTGGAAGGCCCGAATTTGCCAAGTTTTAGTGTAGAAAATGTAGGTTAGGCCTTTAAAACATAAGGGTGTCAAGCTCAAACCTATTGATCTAGAGGATTGGGATGAATTAGATGAGCTATGTAAGTCCACCATCATATTGTTCCTCTCTAAGTAGGTATTCTATAATGTTGTCTCTGATGGGAAATCCATATGGAAATTATGGGAAAAGAATGACAATGTCTATGTTAAGCAGAGCCTCACTTCTCAAATTATTGGCTGAAGTAACTCATGGACCTTTGCATGAAGGAGGGCACATCTATGTCCACTCATTTAAATGAGTTTCATTCCATTATCAATCATTTTTCTTCACAGTGGATTGAATCCAAGGGTGCTCTTCTTCCCTTAACCCTATTAATTACATTGCTTGAATCATGGGATACCTTTTGTACTACTATGTGTGCCAACATACCTACTAATGGGTTATAGTTACAGGATGTAGAGGGTGCACTCTTGGTTGAAGAGGTTAAAAAAAAGAATATCACTGCTTTCCATAGCTCTCATGCTTTGACAATTAGAGGCAATATTGGTAGGGGCGGTAATGTCTACTGTGGGAGAGACTCTCAACAGTCTCGCTCTCAGTCATGTGGACAGTCTCATAGTAAGTCCCATGGTCGTTAGTCCTCATTGACTTGTCATTATTGTTGGAAAGTAGGACATCTTTGGCTATAGTTCCATAAAATGCATGAAGGAAAGGTAAGAAAAACGGCAAGGGTAACGTATATGACAAAAATGATGATTGCATCATTGTCCCTAGCAAGTCTAGGATTAAAATTGAAGAGATTAATGTTGTGCATATTGATTTTGATGATGATTTCATACTTGCAGCTTCTTCTTTGAATACTTCATAGAGCAAACTGATGCTTTTTTAGGGCATACTTAGTGTTGGCTGATAGACTCGGGGGATTCCTTTCATGTGACCTCTCACAAAGAGTGGTTTAACTCCTATTGTAATATAACTAGATCTGTCCATTTGGATAATGACCTGGCATTGACAATAGTTGGTATTGGTGATATCTAGTTTAGTTCAGGTTGCATGTTTACTCTTCATGGTGTACACCATGTAGTAGTTCTCACGAGAAGAGCCTTATCTCTACTAGCACTTTGGATGATGTAGGTTATGTAGTTTCTTTAGTGATTCCTCATGGAAGATTATTTGTGGGAATCTTGTCATTGCACATGGTGCTAAGTCAAGTACTCTCTACCCCTTGCTTGTATCTGGATCAGTTGAATACATTTTGGCAGAGGTTGGATGCAGTTTTGCATGTATCTTTGTGGCATTGTTGCCTTTGGATACATGTCCTTGAAACGAATGAAATATCTTCCCTCCCTTGACTATAAATGTTTTGAGTCTTGTGATCATTGTTTATATGGTAGGTAGACACACAATACACATAAAAAGTTTGGTATGACACACATGGGTAAGCCTTTGGCTCTTATTCATTCAGATGTATGTCATTCCATGACCTACAAGTCATTAGGCGGCATGAATTATTTCATTACTTTCATTGATGATTGTACGCATAAGGTCTGGGTATATCATGTTAAGCAGAAATCAAAAGTCTTGGCTACATTTCCTTGCTTTGGTTGAGAACTAGTCTGGGTATAGGATAAAATATCTAAGGCCAGATAATGGGGGTGAGTATGCCTCTAAAGCCTTTGAGCAATTTTGTGATGAGAGGGATGTTAAGAGTTAGTTGACCACCCCGTACACCCCACCCCAAAATGGTATGGCTGAGCACATGAATAGGACATTTTAGGAACGATTTTGTAGTATGCTTAGTGCATGTCTTTGGTTGTGAGACTTTGAGCCATGTACCCAAGGGCAAGCACAATAAGGTGGATCCCAAGTCTAGGAAATACATCTTTCTTGGTTATGGGGATACAGGTGAGATGGGCTATCACCTATGAGATCTGTAGGTTGCTCGAAAGGTTATATGCAACCATGATGTTATTTTCCATGAGAAGAAAATGCATAAGCAGCCTGAGCCTATCATTGAGGTATGTAGGGTGATATTTCAAGAGGATCCTCCTACTACTTTACAACTAGCTAGATAACTTGGAGAAGTAGCTGATGACCTCATGGCCTAGGTCCTTGATGCTCCACAGGATGTATAGGCTGCCCCACAGCCTGGGTCTATTAGAGATAAATGACAACTTGCATGGTTTGAGCCCTCTATGGATTATGTTATGGTGACTGATATTGGTGAGCCTCTTACTTATAATGAGGCCATGGGTAGAGGTGATAGTCACTCTTAGGAGAGGGCCATGCAATTGGAGTATGACTTATTGTAGAAAAATCATACATGGGATTTGATTCCTTTGCCTAGTGGCAAGTGTGCTTTGCCGTGCAAGTGAATGTACAAGTTGAAAAGTACCCTTGGATGCCCCAAGCCGAGACACAAGACTAGATTGGTTGCTAAGGGCTTCAAGCAGGAGCATGGCATGGACTTTGATGAATTCTTTTCTCCAGTTGCTTAGTTTGACTTAGATCTTTATTATATGGATGTCAAGATAGATTTTCTTCATGGGGACTTGCATGATGAGATTTAAATGGAGCAGTGTAAGACCTTTGTAGAACCTAGTAGGGATCGCCTAGTATGTAGATTGAGGAAGAGCCTTTATGGCCTTAAGTAGGCACCTAGGGAATGGTACCACAAGTTTGATGCCTTTATGCATTTACAGGGATATTCATGTGGTGATATGGATCCATGTTTATATAGAAGAAGGCTTGTGATGAAAGCCATATGATTTTGATACTCTATGTAGATGATATGTTGATTGTTGGGAATACTCATAATGAGTTGGATACCTTGAAAGGTTAGCTCCAGATGATCTTTGAGATGAAGGATATGGGATAGGCCTCACATATTCTTGGGATGTGCATTATGCTCAATCACTCTGGGGGATTCTCTACCTATCACAAAAGGAGGACATCCAGAATGTCCTTGAGCAGTTTCATCTGTTGGATATTAAGCCTATTGGATGTCCTTTACCTTCTCATGTGAAGGTTAGTTAGGCTGATTGTCCGCAATCTAATGAGCAAAAGGATGAGATGGCCAAGTTCCCTTATGCAACTATAGTGGGTAGTTTGGTGTATGCCATGATAGCCACTCATCCTGACATAGCATTTGCAGTGGGAGTTGTGGCACGCTATATGGCTACACCTACTAGTAGATAGCATTGGGATGCCGTCAAGGGTATAATGAGATACTTGAAGGGCACAATAGCTCTGTGCATATGTTATGGTGGCCATGATATAGGAGTTGTGGGGGGTACATTGACTTTGATTATGTAGAACATGTAGATAGTAGGCAGTCCACCTCTTGCTATATTTTCACTTTTGTTGGAGGTGTTTTTTCTCGGATGTCTAGGGTGTAGAATTGCATGGCCCTATCCACTACAGAGGTAGAGTATGTGGCAACCATTGAGGCTTGCAAGGAGGCTCTCTGGCTAGGCCATCTAGTGGTAAACCTTAGCATTACTGATGTGGTCCCTACATTGCATTTGGATTCTATGAGTGCTATTCAATTTGTCTTCCATGCGAAGACGAAGCACATTGAGATGAGTTGCCACTTTATTTGAGAGGTCGTTGAGGACAAGTATGTTGAGCTTGTGAAGATCTCAGTTGACTAAAATCCTACAAATCTACTCACTAAAAGTCTTTCAGCAAAGCGCTTTCCCTTCCTTAGGAAGTTGATGGGTGTTGAATGAGATGAGGTCTTTCCTCATTTTGTTATACTTATGTACGTTTGTACTTTGTCACATTTTTTTTTCTTGTTCTCTCCTCACATTGGGGGCATATTCACATTTAAGTGGGAGGTTGTTGGGGGTAATGGTGCATGTGCCTAGCTGCATGTGTATTAGTTACACTGATAATACCGCATACCCGCACACCTGTACACTATAGGTGGCGAGTGCCCATCATTGTCACTTCATTCTTTATTCTTTTAGTGACATTTGAATAAAGGGAAGTCTAGTCACGCATTGTGATTGTTGGAGTTCCCATACTATGTGCGTCTCTCCCTTTTGCTCTTGCTCCATCCACCATAGCTCTTTCTTCTGCTCTGTGCTTCCACTTCTCAAGGCTCACTCCCTTCAACAATCACCCCCTTATATAAGTATATTGTATAGTCATATACAATGAAGATAACAAAGAATAGAGGTACCATTCATTGTACCCACTAAACTCTCTTGTGAATCTCTCTCTCTCTCAACCCTCTTGCACTCCATAGTTCCTATCTCGCTTTCCACCATTGCTTCCCTCATAGGATATTTGTTTGTTCAAAGCTATAGTTGTGCATTGCTCATCTACATTTTGAACTCACATATTGGAGTGGTAACAAGAACTTATGCATAAAGGGGTCATGCACACATAGGCCCTTATTTTCACCCAACCCTTAATATGTGTCATATGATCAAAGAGTGCACACATGTTGCCTAAACTACATCTTGGTCACATCTCAAATCAAAATATCCACACCAAAACTAGGTCTCATTGTAAACACCTTGAAGATGTTCCCAAGAAACATTTCCATGAGCAAATCTCTTCTAATATATACATCTAAACTTTTACATCATGTATAAGGGAGTAAGCAAAACCATAAAAGGATGAAAATATTGTCCTTCTTGGTTTTTAGTCAACTAATGAATGTCTAGAGGCCAATCAAACCTTTTAAAAACTTGTTTCGACATTTGTGTTATGCTTAATTATAAAGTAAGGTACCAAATAATATAATGTATATTAGTTATGTGTTTACATATGGATGCAAGTATACTAATAGAACATGGGGTCTTGAGCATGAGATAACAATATATGGGCAAGAAAATTTTTGGAGCAAGTCTTTTAAGCCCATCTACCATGTCTCACTACACCTATTTCACTTGTTCAACTCTTTTCCCTCACCACCTCTATATCATAGCATCCTTGTTATTAGACCATTACCACTATCATGGTCACCTCCACCCCTACCTCTATCCCCATCCCCCTAGTTGTTGCCAACCCAAACCATTGATGTTGGAACCACCACCATGGACATCATTGCCACCATTACCACCTTTCAATGACTAGCCACCTCCACTACCATTGCTACCATTACAAGTGTCACAACCACATTGTTATTATCATCACCATTACCACATCCATTGTAGCACATACATACATACATACATACATACATACATACATACATACATACATACATACATACATACATACATACATACATACATACATACATACATACATACATACATACATACATACATACATACATACATACATACATACATACATATATATATATATATATATATATATATATATATATATATATATATAGAGAGAGAGAGAGAGAGAGAGAGAGAGAGAGAGAGAGAGGCTTCCAATATTTTTTGGTATCACTCCCTATGAAATGCAACATTAATAAGGTAATAAAAATCAGAGTCGCATGCTTGTTGTAAAGACTAGAGAGAAAGTGCACATTTCCAAGTGATGCTTTGTTTATCAAAATAGACCTATTTTTGTGATGTGCTTCCAAAACTCCATCATAAGATGGATTTTATGCTTTACCCAAAAGATAATGAGAAAATGAGTTGTTTTTATATAGAGAATAACTAAAACTAGTGGCGTAGCTAGTATTGCTAGCCAGGCCCGTTAATTGCACGATGTGTAGTTTGTGATCTTGCAAAGCCAGTAAGGCCAGCAAAGGAAAGCAATTGTGCTATTGCATGGTAGCTTCTCTTGCTCACAAAAAGAGGTCAGGTCAAATGGTGCACTTCTTACACAAAAAATGCTATGCTTTATGTATGATCTTGTGCGAAATCCCACCAATATCAAAAGGTAATAAGCTATATTTTTGCAATGACCAACACACACACACACACACACACAGACACACACACACACACACACACACACACACACACTCTCTCTCTCTCTCTCACTCTCTCTCTCTAGAAAGAGAGAGAATGTGTGTGAGTTGTGTGTATTTGCACTTATGTATTTTCTAGGGCTTCAAGGACCATTGTAAATGCCTAAAATTTCCAAGCTTTGCTATGTTGATCAAAATAGACATACTTTTATGTTGTATTTTCATGATAAAGTTGAAAACTCCATCATAAGATGGATTTTGTCCTCTACCCAAAAGATAATGAGAAATGAGTTGTTTTCTTGTATAGAGTAACTAAAAGTTGACTATAATCTTGTAGAAGAGAAGAAGCAAATGCTACTAGAACTAGAAGCACATAAAGAGCATTCAAGTTGTGATGGAATTTTCCCTCCACACACCTAAAAGATACTGAGAAAATGAGTTGTTTTCTTACATAGACAAAAAAAAAGACTAGTATCTCGTAGAACAAAAGAAGTAAATACTAGTAGAATTAGAAGTAATAAAGAGCAATTAACTCATCCAAAGGAAGGAAATGAAGAATTAAGGGTTTCTTTTGGATGTCTAAGGGCCAAAGAAAACAAACAAAAGGCATCAATTTCAATGAGTCAATCACCCATAATGACAATTGAAATGATAATGATAGAACCAACAATTAGTTTCATGTGAGCTACTTAACTATAAAGGAAACTAAGTGAATAAACCATGATGGTAGTATAAAAGACCATAAAATTTGAGGCTATCGCATGACAAGTCACATTGAATTAAAACAAGGGTGCATGAGGTGCTTGGAGAATTGGCCCATGACTTTAATTTGGATTGCACTAATGGTAATTACTTCTTTGTGTTTGGCTTTGTGCAATGATTAATTGTTACCTTATCTTGAAAACAAACATTTAACTAATTAAGCAAGGAAAACATTGAGATTCATGCCCAACATTTCCTTTGAACGTTGGGCCTACTTTGACACTAAAATTGCAATGTGATCACCATCTTATTCACCTCATCGATACACAATAAGTCTATCCAACTTAAAAGTTCTAAAGAGTTTTTGTGTTGTAGAACCATTGACCAAAACAAATGATAAAAGGAAAATTTTAGCATGACCAATGAGTTTTTACCTTATAGAGTCATAGACATGACAAAAACACATGATGAAGGGAAAATGCTAGCACCCTAGTTATCCTCACCACTACAAGAACTACATTGTATGCAATATGCAAATTCAAAACTGGCACCATATGTCAAAACAAAAATGTTGCAATACAACCATATTAGAAAAATTGTTTTGTGTGTATATAGTGATTGGAATTTAACTTTGGCATAATTGGTTAAGATTCTATTGGAAGATGGTGCTTTGGAATATTTTATCTTTGTGGTAGCCAACCATATTCAAACTTGAGTAACATGATTTATACCGAAGATATTATGAATTTGGTTTTATTTTAGCTACTATAGTTATAGATGATGTAGAACCATGGCTTGAATTTGTAGCTTTGGTGAGCTTGGGCAATTATTAACCTAAAACAATTCTTTGAATCAACATATTTTCATACATTCATATTTTAGAAGCCAATGATAGCCATCTAAAGTTCTTGCTTCTGCAAAATTTTTAACACTCCATACTACTCACAATAGAGTTGAAAATGCCTACTTGAAATTGTATATTTAACTCTAAATGTCTAAAACTTGCATGAGATACAAAACTAAGAGATCCGCTATTGTGTGAAAGAGCTCTATCTTCTTAAGATTATGTGCACGCACGCGTGCGCGCGCGCGCACACACACACGCACACGCACATGCACACACGCACACACACATGCACATGCACATGCACACGCACACGCACACGCACACGCACGTGCGCGTGCACACACATACACACACATGTACATGTACATGTACATATACATATACATATACATATACATATACATATACATATACATATACATATACATATACATATACATATACATATAGTTGTTATTAAGTTTAAACTTCTCCTCAAGGTTTAAGTATAACACTCATTTGCAATGAACACTTTGTTTGTCCTAGCTTTTCCATGTCATTTAAACCATGGAGGCCTCAAGAAATAGATTTCCATGGACCTACTTTGGAAAGCATGGAGTTTTCCATTATGCATTAAGTACAAATCTCATTCTTCACAAGTCTTGCTTCATTTTTCAAATTCAAAGCATTTTCGACATAATAAGAAATGGATATGAGTGAAGTGTTGTCTAGTGAGAAAACGATATAAGTGATGTCGTGGAGGGTGTCAAGGTCACGATCTGATGAGTTGTTAGTATATAGCTATGTGTAAAGTTGTAACTTCATAAAACTAGGTCACACTACTTAATCCAAGATACTCTAACCCAATGGCATCTTGATATGAAAACACGTGTAAAGAGGATGCTCAAAAATAAATTAAAAAAAGTTGACTTGCCAACAAAATGAGAATTAAAAATAAACAAAACTCTTTATATCCTTGTAGGTATTATGTCCTTTGAACAAAGAATGCTAATTAATTTGTTATCACTTATGCTTTTGCCTCAATAATATTACTTTTTGGGACATGAAGTCTTTTTTGGAGCCTATATTCTATGGCTTTTCTTGCAACATATTCTTTGATGAGGAAGTGGCGAACAAAATGATATTTTCCCTTCAACTATAGGTTACACCTGGAAAGGGAATTTAGAGAGCATAATCTATACTACTAAAATTTTAAGATCATGTATGATGTTTGCACTTTGAGCCCTTTGATTTTGTACTTTTTGTGGTTGTGATTGAGAGATGTGAGATTTTTCCAAAGAACGAGTAACTTATGCATCACCATTATATTCATCGAAATCAATGGAAGCATAAGGCCTTATGTTTTAATTACTTTGATATATTTAACCATATTTTCATATTAATAGTGATATAATGTTCAATTTTTAATAATTTTGCCTTTTATTGCATCATAATTGTTTATGAGGTACAAAATATAAGGCCCTTTATGGTCAATTTTTTGTGAGTCCATGTATATGTGAATGTGCACCCTTGTATGCATGTCCATTGCAAAAGGTCAAGTTTTAAACATTATGTGTATGAAAATTGTTAAAAAAGAAGGTTTTCTAGTTCCATGTTATTGAAAAACCAATTTACTAGGTTTTGTGTTATTTGATTAACAGATAGTGTAGGACCTTCTTAACTCATATACTCACACTCTTCTTCTCCTCCACATGTCCTATAATTTAGATTGCTACTTTAAGTCACTACATTGTTGATTGATGATGCATTGAAAGCAACTTTGCCTAAAGCTTGTTCTCACCATGTATGCTTTGTGATGCAATTAGATGTAAGGAATTATGATGAATATGTAGTAAAAATATTTTTAAATGAGGTCTTGAAGGACATTCAAAAGGAAGCATCTTTTGTATATGAGAACCAAGCATTGGGGAGCCCTATAAATACAACTCCCATGTTAAAGGCTGGAAATGGAGATAAAGAAGGCCATTTGAGGAGTGGAAGGTCACCCAGTAGAGGAAAGGCCTCTTCAACAAAGCCAACAACTCCATGAGGTAATAACATTTCGGTGTATTTTATTTCACAACCAAACCTTGGTTTTGTCGCATTTCTCATTGATGTCTTTGATAAATTAGCATCAACGATATTTGAAAATGATAGACTAGAAGATGGCATTGCTCTGGAGATGATGATTTGGATTGCCCTCTAAAGTCATTTATGGAGTTTGGTAAGAACTTAGTGCAAGAAAGGTGATTCCTCCTTCCTTAATGACAATGAATGGTGACTGCTTAGTTACGATAGCTTGTCAATTTTGATGTGTGGTTGCATGCTTTATATTGATTCAAAGGAAGCGATGAAAAGACCAAGGTTCACTACAAGGAAGACAAAGTCGCATGTGTCAGTCATCCCACACCTTTGCACATGGTGGTGCTATTCCAAAAATCTTAGTGCACACATTGTGTGTCAACATATATTATGTAGCCTAGAAACCATTCCTTTGTATTTTGCAGTTTGTATGCATTGTCATTCCCTTTGTGATTCTTGGAGCATTGCTCTCCAATATGAAAATATGAGCCCCTAGTTGTATTCATTTTTCACATTATGTTAATTTCATCTCTTTGAATTTTCACATTGCTTATTTGTCTCGACCATTGTATTGTATGTAAATTTCAGTCCTCTAAATTATTAGATTGTTCTTTTGTCTCAGTCATTATATTGATTTGAAATTGGTTTCGTGGATGTGGAATTCAGTGTTTATTGCTTTGCCTCGTGTGCATCGTGCATCATCAAGGAAACAAGTTAGATTTTTTGGCTCTATAGATGCAAAATAAAATCTAGATGAAATGTACACTAGTGAGGTTATGGAACATGCAATGGATGGGATGCATACAGAGCATGTAATGGGCTAGTAATACTTCAAAATACTATGCATGTTGATAATGAAATGGTGGATGCTGTGGTTGATTATGATGGAAGTGGCAATCATGTAGACATAGATTCAAACTTAAACCATGAGAACCACACAACCCATGATGTACAAGATCATGGCAATGAGGGTAGCCCAAATGCTATAGAATCATTGCATGATAGCTAGTTCATTGATGTTATGCATGATAGTTGCAGTGAAGGCAAGCCTATTGAAAATGTATCGTATGATGGGTAGGACCATGGTAGAAAAGGGATGCATTGTCAAAATGTTACAACCACTGATGATGTGCACAATAATGGTAGTGAAGGTATGCATGCTAAAAATGTATTGCATGATGGGTAGGATCATGGTAGAAAAAGGATGCATAATACTCAAAGTGAAGGTATGCCTGTTGAAAATGCATTGCATGATGGCAAGGGCATGGTAGAAGAGGGATCCATGATTATCAAGATATCACATCCAATAATGATATACATGGTAGTCACAATGAATGCATGCTTGTTGAGAATCTATATGGGTAGGACATTGGCAAAAAAGTGATGCATTATACATGTATTGAAGGTATGCTTATTGAAAATAAATCATACAATGGATAGAATCATGGCAGAAAAGGGATGCCCAATTTTCAAGATGCCACAACCATTAATGATGTTCAGGATAGTCACAACTAAGGCATGCTTTGCTGAGAATTTAAGACCGTGGAAGAAAAGGGATGCATGATTGTCAAGACACTACTATAACACAACTATTATCATCACATGGTTCAGATGCTCTTGATTCTCTGGAGATGTCATTTGCTGATTGTGATGTGCATGTGCATGTTGAGTAGGATCTTGGTAATGGGGGCACAAGTCTTGTGCAAAACACTAGTGGAATGGATTCCTTGCCATCCCACGGTTTGGAAAGGCCACATGCTATTGAAGATGAAGGTAGCTATGCCATGGCTCACATGAAGCACAAGATGAGGGTAGCCAATGGAGCCTCAAAAAGCGACTATTGAGTATGCCAACACAAGTGTACTAAATTCTTGAGATGGCCCAATGGATTCTCAAAAAGTGACTATTGAGTATGCTAGCGGAGACCTGCATGGTAAGAAAAAGTCCACGGAAGGTGAGCCTATGGACCCTTTAGACTCTCTCATTGTTGTGAGTATCAAAGATGTATGGCATAGGCACTAGGAGGACCCCACAAACCCTAATTTGAAATTGGACATGCTTTGATAGTAGATTCAAATGGTCTAATTTTTGCGAAAGTGGATGAAAGGAAAGCACGTCGGCATGGCAAAAAAATTCCTAGATATTCAAGATGGTTAATATCTTGTTAAGGTGTCGCATAAGTCTTGTAGTAAAAAAGGATGTACAAATTTTTTTGGATTGGTGATTTCAAAGGTTAAGTGTGTTTTTTTGGATGTGTGCTAGGCAAAAGAGGGCAAAGACCATGCTAAGATATGCATTCTGTACTTGAAAAGGGTAGCGTGTTAGGTTGTGCAATTGGCTTGTGGCTTCGGATCGGTGAAAGTATGCAACATCTCACCCATTTCTACATCCTTATGATAGGGAGAGTGTGGCATCATACAAAGGTAGGCAATGAATATTTTGAAAATGAAAGAAAAGAGTTAGATAGTGATTGGTATGTACACAAAAAGTCACCCCTTTTTTGGTTATGTATTTTCACATATATACTGGTATCATCAAATGAAAAAAAATAACTAGAAAACACATGATCTTTACATAGAATTTAGCCCCTTTTTTGTGTTATGTATTTTCTCTTATGTACTAGATCATGCATCATTATTTTCTTTTTATCTATGTGGTGGCTATCAAACTATAGGCTCTCATATCACATAAACTTTTCATTAGCAAACATGTTAACCAAATACAACCGATGTATAAATTAATGAAAACGAGAGTTGTTATGCAAGATCGTGTTTCATTAGAGGCCCATTATTGAAAATGAGAGTTGTTGGCACATTGGGAACACAGGTTTTTGCCCAACATCATCATGCATCAATGTTGGTGCCGTTCACAATGAGAATCATATGCCATATGGCATATTGTTATAAATTGCTTCATATACATTAGTAGACATCTTGTAGCACTTCATGATTTCATTAATCAATTCCATTGGAAAACTTGATGGCATGCACTAAATGCTATATATCGAAGCTTTTTCATGTCGATCCATCAACCTAAAATCCACTTTGTTTGTCCCATGTCCCTTGATCACATAAGTATTTGTAATAATCTTGTTTCCCCAATTGTCAATCATTGCATTGGGGATATGCTCCTTTGGTGATGTGCACTTCAACACATGAAAATCTAGGCCTTTCTCATTGTTCTCCTCTGCAACAATTGCCAAGTTGCCTTCATTCTCCAAAGCATCAGAAAGGATGTCATGGTGTCCTTAATACAATGGCTTGCCATCATCCTCAAAGTCAACCTTACTTATGCCCATGCTTCAACATATGATCCATTTGTGCAATGTTGTCACTTGCTTTGCATACAAGCATTAGAAAAGCATGCTAAATCACTTGTTTTTACTTTCATGCTACTTGAATAACCACAAAAAACATGTAAGGAGCATGATCATGGAATGGGTTTAAATCCCATGATTTAGTTTTGTTAACCTCATCAAGTTTCACTCCCAAAATACTTTGCTCACATGGTCTTTATTGGAAATAGACATAGCATCCGGCCTTGCATTCACATGTTATCTCAAAAAGCTTACAACATTGGCACCACAGTGTAACTTTGCTCCATCCTATTTAAGTTGCTCATGAGTCAATGTCCTTTTCACAACTACACTAGCTCCATCATGTTCTCCTTTCCTATGTTTAGATCCAAAGAAGTAGTGTGTCATGGTTAAACTTGTCATTCCTTTGTAGCTAGACACAAAGTTAAATGCTCCTTTTGCTTTGAATTGAGATGTAACCCCATATGACTAGAGCCAGTGCTCTTCCAAAAAATGAAGAGTCTTTTGAACTGTACCATCCCTCTAAAAGTACATAATGAGAATCAAAATTGTAACTTGGCTAGAGTACTAATGCATTGATTGTATCTCATTCTATTATTGAAAAGTGTACTTCTCTATAAATTCTATGACAGACACAATTGTCTAGGCATTGAATGTTTGCATATGAAATCTAAATAGATTTTCTTGCCACTTGCAATGAAGTTGTGAACAATAAACTTCTTTAAGTGCATTCTATTCATTGTTATCAATCTATTGTAGCTCAACTCCTTAAACCTATGAAAATATCTCTTCCTTTTGTGTCTCTTATTGTCAACCCAACAACAACATCTTTGAATATTTTAATTGTGGCACATTTTGATTCTTCCTTCACCTCAAATGGACAACATAGTAGATTTCATATACCACATTCCAAACATTTATCTTGCAAACACTTTAATGCATGGTAAGCAGAGATTTTAGCTCAAGCATGAAGCAAGATCTCCCATGTTTGGTTGACACTAAGCTGAATTTCAGTGTTTGAACTACAAGTACCAATCTTAGCAAGTTTGCAAATCTAACAACTACAATGGCGTTGTTTCCTATGGAAACTTCTCCATGATTGATGTAGTTGGTTGAAAGCATCTCTTAATAATCAAATTTGGACATGTTGAATGCAACATGTATTTCTATCCTTTAACTTGGACACAAAATAGGGCTTCAACTTTTGAAACTCCTCTACTACATAAGGACCTCTAGAGATTCCCTTTTAAATTGTATAAAAAATTGCACCTGCAAGGAAAATGATGAAAATTTTAGTTGAGAAAAATACATGCGAAAAAAGTGTATGCATTCTTTAAAAAAACAAACAGCATATATTAGATATTAGGTACATATCAAATAACAAATGAGTTCTATACGAAATGGCAACTTCAAAGAGGCTACTAATGTGAGTGATATGTTGTACTTCGACATCAAATTTTGCTATACCACAATTATGCATAATGTTGCTTCAGCGATATGTCTTCGCTAGTAATTTGTCAACTTACAACCAGTGGATTTTGCCCTTGACATATGTCCCTAGAAGGTTTTGCATGGAGTAAGGAGGTTTCAAAACTCATATTCATTTTCTATTTATATATACCACAATTATGCATAATGTTTCTTTAGTGATATGGCTTTGCTAGTAATTTGTCAACTTACAACCAGTGGATTTTGCCCTTAACATATGTCCTTAGAAGGTTTTGCATGGGGTAAGGAGATTTCAAAATTCATATTCATTTGCTATTTATATATGGCCTCACAATCATAGAAAAAAGGGTACAAATGATGCAAGCTTATATTTTGGAATGAAATGTGCATTGTAATTCTTTCTTTAGTTTTTGGTACAATAGTGCAATGTACCTAGGATGTACATTCGTTGTGGGACCCATGTAGATCCTGACTCAATGATTATATAGGCGGCACCTAGTTAGTTATCAATGTGTTTTGGGGATCTAAGCATCCCATGACTCAGTAGGTTTTTGAAACAACCTTACCTTGAATAGCTACTAACAAAGTGTCTCTCGGCTAACTAGGTAGTTTTGACTAACTAGGCTCCTAAAACAAGCTTCCCTTGACTAGCTACTACAAAGCATCCCTTGACTAATTAGGTAGTTCTTGAAACATAGTTCCTGACCTAAGCATTCCCTGACTAGCTACTACAAAGCATCCCTTGACTAACTAGGTAGTTCCTAAAACATAGTTCATGACCTAAGCATCCCCTAACTAGCTACTAGCAAAGCATCCCCTGACTAACTAGGTAGTTCCTAAACCAAGAATCTCTTGACAAACTATGCAATTCCCATCCCATACCCTAAGCATCCCCTAACTAATCAGGTAGTACCTTAACTAGGTATTCATAATGTAAGCATCCCATGGCTAACTAGGTAGTTCTTGAAACAAGCTGCTCCTGACTAGCTATTGACCAAGCATCCCTTGACTAACTAGGTAGTTTTTGAAACAAGCACCCCTTGACGTAAGCATCCCTTGACTACCTACTGTGACAAATCATTCCCCGATTAACTAGGTAGTTCACATCCCATGCCTAACAAAATAGTGGTTGAATCAAGCATCACCTAACATAGCCATCCCCTAACTAGCAACCTAAGTATCTCTCAACATTAAAACCATTGAGTAGCTACCTAAATAGTCTAGGAAACTAGAATATTAGCAAGATAGCTAGTTGTTCATCATCACACTTGTAATAGGATACCTAGCTAGCTTCACACTTGGAAGTAAGGCCACATAGGTAGTTGATCATCTAATAAATATCTAACAAACCAATGAGCTTCACACAGAATTGTAGCCACCAATCTAGGTATTATATCTTTAATTGGAATTCTCAGATAGTTCTTTAACTAGAATTGTAGCTAATTAGTTGATTCATCACCTAAAAATCTACCACATGACTAGGTAGTCACTTGGTGATTTGGTTGTGGTGCAAGCTACCTAGTCAGGCCTCATCCATGTAGGTTGGTGAAATACAAGCCAATATATTTTTGGTATATAAGTCACCTAGCTACAAGACAAGCAAATAGGTGTCTAAGTACTTCTAATCCCAAGAGTCAATGAATGTTATGAAACAGGACATTAATTATGTAGCATTCACCTACCTAGTGAGTACTAAATAACTATTGCTTGATTTTATTAGATAGCAAGACCAAATGTTATTCTATTTGTGTAGGTGGTATTTACACATACTTTTTTGGATGACTAATGGAAAACATGCATGTTATTTCTTATAAGCATGATAGTGCATGTACACATCTTAATCCCCAAACATGAACATATGCATTCTACCAACTACCAATAAATCATCATATTTTTTTTCTTCAAGAAGCAAAGATGATGCTTATGGAGATCATGGCTATCGTAGTTTGCAAAGATAATGAAATAGTTCCAACCAATTATAAAATATGTATCCAATCACTTGGAAATTTCAAGTAGTAGCATAATCAAGACTTACTTGAGACAACTCAAGATGGTGAACTAGATGTTTTTTGTATTCCAATGCACTTTTTGCATACATCCTTCTTATTTGGAGAGACTTGTGGGTTTAAAGTCCAATATTAGAAAACTAACTCCTTTACTTCATTGGTAATGATTCTTATTCATTCTTTTCTTTTGCATACATCCCAATGAAGATCTCCATCATCCAGAGTAGCTAACCTTGTTCTTGCCCCATAAAGATTCATGCGATGTATATTTCAAACTTGGAATGCTACTTGAACATTCAAAGCAAGCATTATGGTATCATTTAAGGGTGCATTCATTAGCATTAGCATGTTGAACCTTACGACAAATAGTTCAGTTGAACACTTGTGTGTTACTTTATTGAGTTCAAGATGCACCGCATTCTCGAAACAAGTTCTCATTTTCTTTGGCCTTTGAACAATGTAGCCAATGTATTTTTTAACTAAAGAAAGAAGGAAAATGAGGCTAAAAACATCTCTTTACTACTATTTCATCTATACCAAAAGTTTATTTGGCAAAGAACTTGGCCACATTCCTATCCACATTCCTCCTCTCCTCTTCATTGACCTCACTTGTAATATGTTGGAGACTTCTCTCTTGTACCTTTTGGTAGTATTATCTTTTTCTCTTTACTTTATATTGTCTTATCCAAGCATGCTTTGACTTTTGATGATTCTAAAATCCTTGTCTTGTTGGTGAGTACTGACTCTTAATGAGCATCAATAGATGCATCCATGCCTGCCAAGTGTGCCCCTTGAATGCGTATGCTTTGTGCCAAGTTGATGCACTTTACATTGGCTTATCCAAGCATGATCTGAAATTCTGTGATTCCCACACCCTTGCTCTATTGTGAGTAGTGCCTCTTGATGATCATCAATAGATGCATATGTGCCAATAGTGCCCCTTGAATTCATGTGCTCTCTATGCCAAGCTGATGTACTCTTCACTAGGCTCAAGTTGAAATCCCTCTTTCTATTGATTACTAGGCACCATTGATCACATAGAGAGAATGATTATTCTAGTTGGCTTTCCAAGCAAACATGTAGAAGAGAGAGAGGGACTACATGGAGAGAGAGAGAGAGAGAGAGAGAGAGAGAGAGAGAGAGAGAGAGAGAGAGAGAGAGAGAGAGAGAGAGAGAGAGAGAGAGAGAGAGAGAGAGAGAGAGAGAGAGAGAGAGAGAGAGAGAGAGAGAGAGAGAGAGAGAGAGAGAGAGAGAGAGAGAGAGAGAGAGAGAGAGAGAGAGAGAGAGAGAGAGAGAGAGAGAGAGAGAGAGAGAGAGAGAGCAGCTTGAAGTCATTATTCGGCCATTACTAAACATTCACAAAAAGAATCACTAATAAGTGGAGTCATGCAAGTTAAAAAGAAGCCATTAAAAAACTCTTAGGTTCCAAAGATTTATTCCTTACTCTTCTATCCATGAATCTATCTATAACTATATTACATTTTTCTAGTCATTTCTCATACAAGCTATTTTGATACCACCTTACTATGCTTTCACCCTAATATTCTAATATAGGTTTTCTAATTCTCAATCTAAACTATGGCATCCAAGTTACATGCATGATAATAAACAAATTTTTAGGGTGGCTTCAATTTTTTTTGGATGGGGTCCTTCTTGGTTTCCTACTTTTTCCATGCTTAAGCTTTCCCACATTTTCCACTAGTTGCATTTTCTTCTACCACTTCTGCTATTTTGCCACCTTGTTTGACATTGGATTGAGATTGCCCCCCTTTTTTGGAGGCCAATCTCATGGTAACCATCGATAATAGTATTGTGCATATGCTCCAAGGGGAAGGGTCTATTGCTAGGAAAGCCAAAACCTTCTAGGCATGTCTTGTTAATGATGTGCCACCTATGTCGAAAAATGGGCTAAAGCATTAATAATGGGCTAACCATTCTCATTGGGCATCACTAAACTTGGGTTCTCCTTGGTACAATGCAAGAAGGTAGAGCACACACTTCTTTTTTTTGGGGGAGGAGAAATGGGTTATGAAGAATTAGTGATCGCTTGGTGGGGCAGAACCATAGTACAAAACAACCATTCATAGTGGGTAGAGGCCAAGACCCACGGACCGCTTATTGATTCAAGCGTTCCAAGCCGAGCACTAATGGCTACCTCTCACATAGCCGACGCGCCATCTATATCTACGGGTGTAGTGAGCTTACCTCCGTGCCGTTCGAGTTACCTCCTCTCCCACGCACTCCGGTAGCTCCACGATCCAAGTGCAAGCTTCAAGCAAGCTCAATCCTCCCGCTCCAAGCTCCAAGCTCCATTGCCGCGAGCAAGAGAAGAGAAGAGAAGAGAAGAGAAGAAGAGAGGAGAAGATGGAGAGCTTCTCCTCCTCGGTCCCTCACCCTCACACACTCACTCCCTCACACTCTCACACTCCCTCTCTCAAGCACAAGCTCAAGCAAGCAAGAAGAAGAAGAAGAAGAAGAAGAGGAGAGCTACTTTTGGCCACACACAAGAATGAGCTTCTCATTCACTTTTCAACTTTATATACAAAACCCTAAATCCCTTTTGGGCGGTCATCCCCTTTTTCCCCTTTTCATATGGCCGGCCATAGCCTAGGCCCTTTTTCCCATTATCCTTCTATCTTCCTAGCTTCCTTTCCACCGCCCGTCTACATTTACAAATTGCACGGGTGAGAGCCCGGTGCTCTTTTACAAGATTTCAGGGTGCGCCTTTTTATTTTAAAATGCGCCTTTTCCCTTTTGCCTTTGCCTTGGACTTTTAAGGTTGCCCTTGCGCTTTTGGCCTTTTCTCCTTTTCTTTCTTCAGTCGGGTGGGCTACCTTTTTTCCGCCTTTGCCCTGCGTCTTTTCCACTTCCTTTTGCTTTCTTCGTGTTGGGGTTAACATTACCCCCTCCTAGACGAGTGCCAGTCCCATGGCACTCACCGTCGTAGGTAGCAGGCTGTAGCATGCACTGAAGACGTGGGTGACAAGGACGCCTGTGGTTTCCGTGGAGGAGTGTTGGTGGTGGTGTGGCAAAAGGTCCTGGGGGCCTGTTGGTGGCCAAGGTGGCTGGTGGAAGGTTGTTAGAGTTGGTGGTAGGGCATGCTGTGTTGGGGATTGCATGGATGGCCAGCACAAGTGTTGGTTTGTTGGGGATTCTGCGTATGACGATTCCTTGCGGGCTTGTCGGATGGTAAGGGACAAGCATTCAAAGTTGAGTGTTGATAAGGAGCGATTGGAATTTCGTTGGAGGCTTCAATACCTGCAATTTGAAAACCTCTCGTGTGATCTCTCCCTAAGGGGTAGTGCTAGTCTTCTTATCGTGCACAAGACATATTTGATTAGTTTGGGAGACAGGTCGAACTCTAAGCAAGCTGAGAGTATTGTCCTGCACTCGAGGACCCAAACTGTGCATATACTTTGGTGCAGATATTATGTAAGTGCTCGTGCATACTTAGATATTACATAGTTAGAAGACCGTGGGCTAGTTTCTCATAACAATTCGTGGATGAAGCAAAGTTGTCCATGTGGAGAAGGAGTACGCGTGAAGGCATATGAGACATCCTTTGCATTGTGACTGCACGATGTAGCATAATGAAATACAAGGACACCGCACTTTTAGTAGCTGGAAACTATTGGACTCGCTTGATGAGTACGGTGTACTTTTCATGGCCAATCATGAGGTGCTTATCACCACTGATTGCAATGGTACGAAGGCAGAGTGCAAAAGAAAATTGTGCAAGTGGGTCAGGGTGACAAGTCTAACCCTAGGCAAGACAAGCTCCCCAAGTATGTCCTGCCTTTGATGTGCCCTGAACAATTGTGGGTGAGTGTAAGGGGCTAGGGGACTAGGGACGAAGCCGGTCGACCAAGGTCACCAGACGTACCTAATTTGAGGACCCCTAGGTGCTGTGCTGTGATCGTGGGTGCTTATTATTTTTCCATTTATTTCTTTTTCTTTTCTTTTCCTTTCTTTTCGTTTCTTTTTCTTTTTCTTTTTCTTTTTCTTTTTCTTTCTTTCTTTTCTTTTCTTTTCTTTTTTTTTTTTGCCTAAGTACAACCATTACAATATGTTGAGGCTATCAGCCTTTCAATGGGTTGGAAAATGTCAAGCTTCGAAGGCTCAAAAAATGAATAGTACAATGATGATGGTGCCCTAGCCTCGTTGTTAGAGAAGCAATTGGCGAAAGGGGGAGATACACTTGAGATATTGCAATCCTCCTTGAGGCACATGCGATGTGGGTACAATTGAGGTAACGACTGCTGTGAGCCAACTATAGAGCTTGACCCAGAAAGGGGGCGTGGCCCATGAATGTGCTTTGGACCATGTGATGGGGGCGGTTGGCAAGGGTGCTTTCGGCAGCGTGGCTTTGCCGCGGCTCGTTGTGGGTGTTGCGGTGATTGGGCATTGAACATTTTCGCACAAGGACCTGTATTATCTTGCATCCACTTGTCGCTTCATGAGAGCATATGCATTGTGTATGCCGCAAGTATAATAAATCAGTGCAATGCAGGGAGACATCACGTATTTGAATTCTATGGTGTTGACTAGACATTTATCACCTGCGCTTGATTAGCTTTTTCTTTTGCTAAAGGTGTAGCATATATTAAATGCAGATATGATAAGTTCATACAAGTCAGGAACATGTAAACACTTAATAAGTTGGGAACACTTAACCATTTAAAAACAAAAAGTCCTGGCCAGTTATCATTTGATAAGCCCCTTATGCATTATGGGCTACTCGATTTGTACGAGGCGGGGCGAGTCTGGATGGCTGGGTGATTGGGGCTCTACTGGTGTGGGACTCCCGTGGGGGTGAGCAGGGAACATGTCGACCGGGACATGAATGGTGTAATCCCGGCCCGCTACCGTCTCCAGAATATCTTTAAATAATTCATTAAATTGTTCGCTTTCCCGAGCTGCCCTTTCTGCCTTTGAGCGTCTGGGGCCCGAGCGGGAGTTGGGAGTGCGTACCACTAGTGCTGCCACCTGTTGTGTGTTTCGAGTCTCGACTTTCCTGACTCGAGGATTCTTCGGCCTTTGTCCTGGGCAGTGTTGCTTAGGGCCTCGCTTCTTGGCATACCTCTTGATGGTGGGCATATAGCGCTCCGGTGGAGAGGCGCATGCCACATGCTCCCGTCTTTTGCGAAGAGCGTCTTTGCATGCTAGCTCTCCATGATTCTCCATGTGTTCCGCCACAAAGGGAAGCCTGCAAGATGCAATCCAAGGGTCAGACCTGGATATAGGATACAACTGTTTGGATGGAAGGGATTTTAGTGTGGTTTATCAAGCGCATGTGACAAGAGGGGGAGGGGTGAGGCATGCAGTGTTTTGTCGTAACGGGATGGCCCCCATAATGATGTTCGTTTTGCCTCCAGCCATTAGCCAATATTGGCTTATGCTAAGTTGTGTGGACTGGTTGTCATAGAGTGGGATAGGGCACATCCTCGGAAGGATAGACAAAAAAGGGAAGGTGTATAAAGAGGGGTTGCACCCTGTCTGCACCATCAGTGTTGTTGGTCAAGGCTTCCTATGGCGGTAACGTGGGTTGCATGCCCTTCACTTGGAGGTGGGAGTGGTCACACGGCTTTTAAATGTGTGATGAGAAGAGGACTTGAGGAGGTTAGCCTGTTAGAATCAACTCTTCTCCCTGCGCTTGACTATCATTACTTGTGTGTGTTGATATTGTTTATACAAGGTAACACAAAAATCAGTGTTTATTTATATATATATCTATGAATCCATGTCACATCACGAGGATAAGAACCAAGTGTAGAACTCGGGGTTGTACCGGAGCGTGGCACACGCATCTAGTATTCGTGGCAGCTGACTTAATACTGATAGATATTTTGCCACGTCGAGTAGCATGGAACCTTGACCGAGTCTACTGGCAATATGTAACTCCTCCTCAGTGAGAACCTTATCAATCAAAGGGCCCTGAAGCCTAGTCCCAGCTAAGTCCGTACCCCAAATGTCAGTGAGTACTCGAAGGGACGTTGGTGCCACATAGGTTGGGTCCCTTTGGGATCGCCATTTGGCCAATCGCTCCTCAGTGACTGTCATGATATGAGCCCCTAGTTCGGCCATTACAGCGCGACTTTCGCACCAACATTGCTCAAATTGACTCTGGCCTGCTGACAGTCGCTTTAGTAGCTCTATGTCTACGAGATTCGGTCGGGCAGAGCACTTCATTGAACGTGACGGTTAAGCGTAGTTCGTCAGCCTCCTCGTCAGGGATGAGTCGCATCTGTTCATGCAGGAGCTTGTCGTAGTGCCCGTTAAGATGTTCTTGTTCTTCCCATGATAGAGGAAAGGTCAAGTAATCTCCAAGCTGCTCCTTGGGGATTGTGCCCATGTCCGCAAGGACGTAGACATGCGCGACCACTTTGAGCTTAGCCTCCAACTCAGTTAAGCATTCTGCGACACTTCTATGTTCAACGAGGGCTTGCTCGTTTGCTATCTCATGCAAAGTTCTAAGAGTTTCCTTAGGCTTTAGCATGGCTGGGGGCTCAGGCCTAGATGAGCAAGATTGGTCCACGCTAGGATTTCTTATGCTCTTGGGGTTCTCACGTTTCTCCTGAGGTTTTGCTGCTATTTCGTCATGGTTCTTCTCAGATGTGACTGGTATAGATTTGTCATCCTGTTGTGACAGCATTGTATCCACTCTTGATTGGTCAATGGGAGTTCTATTGTCAGTGGATAGAGTGTTGGAAGCAACTGTTGATGGCAACGGTTGCTTTGGCTTTTCAGAGCACACGGATGTGTCTGAGGGTTCACCGCTATTAGGAGAGGCATCAATGAGTTCATTGGTGGATGGACTTGACGCTTTATTCATCGGCTCTTCAGCGCTCTTCGTCTTAATGTTCTTGCAGTTCACAACCTCCTACAACTATTGTTGTTTTCGCTGTTTTCTCCTCTTTTTCTTGGTCAGTACAGGTGCATCTAATGGCTCAGGACCTTGGGCTAGGTTGACCGCTGATGTGCTTGGTTGAGCCTTAGCATTTCCCTTCTCTAGTGTGTCCTCATGGGACCTAGTTGTGGCCTGTGGAACAGCCTCGCTAGGTTGTGAGAGCACAACTACCTCCCTTTTCGGAGAGTCTAGCCCTTCAGCCAACTCCCTTGTGTTTAACTCCTCCAGCCTAGGCTTTAGGCACTTTGAAAGTGCTGGAGTTGTCGAGGGATTTGGTTGCGACACCTCCTCCACAGGTAAACTACTAAGGACACGTTCCACATAGGGTATTGTCACGGCCAAGGGCTGTGACTGCTGTGATCCCTGATCGGAAGTAGTAGCAGCTAGTTTAGTAGGCTGGCTACCCTTCGTGGATTGCGGTGTCAAGTCCCTAGGGCGATCAGAAGTGGCTGTGTCTTTTGTTAGCCTCTGAGCACTCATCTGTGTAGATCGAACATGAGTTGATCTAGTCGCATTAGGTGGCGCAGGCATATCCTTGGGTCGAGAGCTACAGATGGCATCATGTCCCACCTCTTTGACGTTTGGAAGCTTAGATGGAGATAGAGATTGGAATTGAGCAGTCGCCCTTGACAATTGCTGTAGTGCTTCCTGTGTCTGTTTGGGAGAAGAGGGCATAGGAGATCTAGGACTCCTAGGTGGATGTGGCACTAGCTGAATGATTTTCTCAAGGCTATTAGATGATTGTGCCTTTTGCTTTGTTGAGCGAGTAGCCTTGCCATAAGAAATGTTGTGCCTATGATGTTTGTTCTCCCCTTGGGAAATCAAAGGCTCATTGGGCACTAATGGCTTTTGTGCATGCTCAACGGTTACATATGACGTCTGCTTATTAAGCATGCTAGGTTGAGGCTCCTTCTTTCGAACACTCATGTCCGGTTTCTTACCTCGAGACCTAGAGTTTCTCTTAGATTTCCTCCTGTGCTTCATTGCTTTTGATGCACTCTGGCCTTCAGTCGACCAGGGAGGTTTGGCAAGGGGTTTTGGCACCCAAATCCATCGGTTGCCTGCATAATACCCTTGAGCCCGAAGCAACGCCTTGGATATCCATCGTGGCGTTGTGCTGGCTCTCCATCGACGCCTTTGTCTATAAGGCTTGGGCTTCTTTTGGGGTCTTCTACGATATTTGTAAGTCCAAAGCCCGTCCTTGGCATTGTCTCTTGACCTTTTTGTTTCAAGCATGGCCTCACTCACTGGTCCTCATTGTTCGACCTGTGCTTGTATCAACTCTTCCAACAAGTCCTTGCCCTCGTTAGTAGGCTTGACTGTTACATCAGCACCTTCCTTGCCTTTCCCTCGAGGTTTGATGAGGTCACCCTTGCTAAAGGTTGTGACTATCCTCACACCCGGTAGTGTCAGGTGTATCCTCTGTGCTACATAGTCAGCCTCACACTTGGTCGCCCTTTTGAAGGGTCTTCCTAGGAGGGTTTCTTTCCCGCAGCTAGCACTTTTGGGAGGAACATGAAATAGGATAGGCAAGCTTTCCGTTTCAATTGTCGCAAGGATTTTTCACTTCCCTATGAGTGCTTGTGGGTGTCCCCCATAGGGGCTAAGAGTTGCACTAGTCAGTGTGAGCTCTGGTTGGCCTAGTAGGGTCCATGATTCATAGGTCAAGATGTTAAAATCTGCTCCTTCATCAATCAGAGCATCGATAGTATGCTCTCTTTTCGCGGTGAGTTTGACCCTAAGATAAGCAGGTGGTACTATGTCTTTATCTTCCAGGTCTTGGCTTGTAAATTTAAGCCTTCTGACCGATGCCCTTGAGTTCTCGACTGCACGACCAGATGTGGATTCTCCACTACTGTCTTGGATCGTCAAGAGTGTCATGTCTAGTCATCTTCGCATTTGTAGCTTGCTGAAGTTGCATTTTGCTCTGACTAGACACGGTTTGAACACAATGTCTTTGTGTTCTCGTGGTGTGGCCTTTTTGCCCTTGATGGCTAGATTGGCCCATTGATGTTCTAGGGTCTCTGTTTCTCTCTGTTCGGGTATGGGCTTTTGGTTGCTCTATTGCAAGTGAGACTCCAAGCTGGTGTAGAGTCATTACTTCACTAGGGTCCAATTTGGAAGACCTGTCACGGCGCGCGTTTTCTTTCCAACCTACTCGGGGGAGGTGCGGAGGGGGCAGAGCCCCCTCTGCTGGGGTCCGGGGGGGCAGTCCCCCCGGCCCACAGGGCCGTTACGGTAGACGCCATATGCAATTTGGAGGACCGTTTATAGCCAAATTTTGAACTACATGCTCTAAATTTTAGCCCGGTTATGGATCTGTGATATGCCTTCAGCTCTACGTAGCCTTAGGGGTCAATCTCGGGGTTTAGATGTATCAAAATTTGTGTTCTAGGCACGTGTCCGATTTTGATAGTTTTTTGTCCGATTCTCAGATGTCCGATTTTCAGGAGTCGGATTATCAGAATCGGATGTCCGATTTTGGGTGGGTCCGATCGGACCAGTGATTCGATTTTGGTCACGTCCGATTCTAGGAGTTGGATCAAAAAGTGGTCCGATTCTGGGAATCGGATCGGACAGGGTGGTCCGATTCTGGCTGGTCCGATTCTGAGCTGGGACTCGGACGGCCTGGTCCGATTGTGAGTGGTCCGATTATGGACTTGTCCGAGTGTCCGAGTTGGACGGATTGGTCCGAGCGTCCGAGTGGTCCGATTTTCTGGGTGGTCTGGACTGGTCCGATTCCGATTACGTGGCCGACGGCCCGCGAGTTGCACGCGATGCCTCTAGACTGACGTCTACTACACCGAATCATCCAGCGCCTTCCAGATAGGTGCAAGACACTACAAGGGAATTCCAGACATGCCTAAAACCACTGTGGTGCTTGAATCAAACGGCACTCCAAGGATATGTGCCCCTATTTCCCTGTTTTAGCCTGTTATACAGCAACAGAGAACCCTATTGTTTGTTTGTTTTTCTTTGTTTTTTCCTATCCTAAATGTATCCAAATCACAAAGTAAATACCTGCACTACTCCATCTCACAACATAAATCTCAAAAAATCAAAAAACCTACTTGCCAAGGAGATCGAATACCATCTTCAATCCCCTCCCTTCCTACCTATCTCAAGCACTAGTTCAGGGAAACCCTTACTTTGATGCTCGATTCGAAGCGCGCAAGCGCTCAAGGCTTGAATCCGTTGGTCCCGGCAATGGAACCAAAATGTGAGAGCTTTCACTCAACCGCCAAGACCCACGGACCGCTTATTGATTCAAGCGTTCCAAGCCGAGCACTAATGGCTACCTCTCACATAGCCGACGCACCATCCATATCTACGGGTGTAGTGAGCTTACCTCCGTGCCGTTCGAGTTACCTCCTCTCCCATGCACTCTGGTAGCTCCACGATCCAAGTGCAAGCTTCAAGCAAGCTCAATCCTCCCGCTCCAAGCTCCAAGCTCCATTGCCGCGAGCAAGAGAAGAGAAGAGAAGAGAAGAGAAGAGAAGAGAAGAGAAGAGAAGAGAAGAGAAGAGAAGAGAAGAAGAGAGGAGAAGATGGAGAGCTTCTCCTCCTCGGTCCCTCACCCTCACACAACATTAACACCCTTTGACTACTAATGCATTCGATCATTAAAATAGAGGCAATATATTTAAATAAATCAGGTACTTGTTCTGCTCCACCCCTAGAAAGGGATCCATCCACCTCAATGTGCTCAAATGTTTCCCTTGATCCCTTCCAAGAGATATGTACTTTTCATCTCAATGGAAAATTAACCCTTCTAGCCTAACCAATTTAGCAAAATCTTGACCTTATAAGCATAATCCTCCTTTATTATATCTTTTTGTTCAACCTTCTTAATATTCCTCAAAATGTCTCTTGGTATTTGATATTTATTAAACATTTTCAAAAGAAAAATTTAAGGACATTATAACTTGAAAATATTAAAACAAAAACCATAACCTCTCAACGAATACATTGCTTTATGTTGAAAAGTGGCTATTGTGAGGTGCCTCCTCCAACAAACCTGGAGGAGTTCTCTTAGTAGTTGACCAAAATTCATATCCATGCACCATCCAGTCTCCCCCATGGGAAACCCCTAGGAGTTAGTTGAACATGGGAATCTCAGTTCTACTTCATAGGGGAAGCGTGGACAAGTCACCCTTAACAGCAATCTAATGCCCACCTAAGAAAGACCACTTTTGAATCAATCAAAGGCAAGAGTGAGGTTAACATGGCACTTGGTTCAAAGAGAGTGAGAGAGGGGGGGAGTCTAACTTGATCCCTCTACCCATAAAGTAAAATCTTAGCTCGTGCCCCCTAAAACGGTGTTAAACCTGGTAACTAATCCTATTGATATTGGGAGGGTCACAATTTAATTAGCTCTATCTAGTGTTGGGGAAAGTTACCCGACTTATCAAGTCCACCCAACCATAGGCGTTCGATCGTCAGGATTGAAGCCTCCCACTTCCTCGATTGGGTTTGCTTTAGTTTTCTAATTAGCAAAGCATACTACCACGCTGTTTGGACATATAAAAAACAACTTCCTTTTATTACTTCGTTAAACTAGGTTCGTTAAACTCAATCTTTAGCACATAACAAACAATCTGAAAATCAAATACTTTATTTCATAATAACAAGTAGAACCATCACTCCACAGAGTGACACTAAATCCATCTTTCCGCAAAAAGACATTGTCCAGCATCCCTCAGGATTGGGTTGTATGTGATCACACTCCGTCCATGGTCAACATGGAATTTACTAGCTTAGAGCCCCTCTAAGCTTCCCTGAGCCTTAGGAGCCGTCCTACATAACAGGGGCACTTATCACTTACCCCTTTGCCCTCTCAGGTGCGCAAGTGATCAAAAACCAAAAACACCTACCTCCCTTGAGAGCATAGGACCTGGGCCACCCACATATGAGTTTTTCCACACTCTACAGAGTGTTAGGGAGCATTGGGTTTGGGACCCCAACGTCTCGAACCACCACAATCCACAATTTGCGGCTATTTACAAAGCATGGAATCATAAGAGACATAATTCCTCATTCACAAATCCATATATCCTCGTCCTCAATTCTCTTGCTCTTTCCTAAAAAGCAATTGATAACATTAACATGTTTTTGTAAATTTAAGTACATTCTAACTAATCATAATCTATGTAAGAGATTTATCCTATGGGCTTTTCTAACATTACTAACTTATCCCTCATTTTATTGTAAGATACAAAAAAGCAATAGAAAAATTAGAAATTGTAGATAGCTTAAAAGTAATCATTTTCTTATGTACTAAACCTAATTATCTCTGTTCGGCCATCCATCGTGATTACAAGGCATGACCGCAACCTCGGTTTGTTGTGGAATAAGCGGTCCTTCAGGTTGAATGGATCCAAGGGTAGCTTTTGCTTGTGCTTCAGCTTCGTGTTGAGTTCCCTCAACAGCAACTGCCTTCTCGTGTTGGGGAGTTCTTCGAGCATGACCTCACCCAGCAACTCGACGTCTCTTGGGAGCCATGGAAGAAGCTTGATGTATTTGAGCAGCGCTTCCACGTAGGTGTGGAGAGAGAGAGAGAGAGAGAGAGAGAGAGAGAGAGAGAGAGAGAGAGAGAGAGAGAGAGACTGATTGTAGTAGAGCTTCGTTGCGTCAACAACAGAGAGACTTTTTCATGGTTTGTTGTTTTTGACGTAACACTCTACCCCTGTTTATATAGTATTGGGGAGGGGGAGGGGGGTAAAGAGAGAACACTTGCTTTTTAGTGTTTTCGATGACATCATCGATGATGATAAAGAGAGAATACTTGCTTTTAGCATCTTTGATGACATCATCAATGATGCCAGAGAGGGGGCTCCATTTTTGTAGCATGCAGATTAAAATTTATGAATATATGGGTGAGCACCGTATGTCACTCTAAGGCGTTGACCAAGGCATAGACATTGGCATCTTGGCCTTGGTACACTTGGCAACGAGCTACAAAGGCTTCATTGCCGCCATTGGCTATGCACGAGAAGCTCTCACTAGCTTGTAGGAAAATCTTCTTGGGAGGTCACCTATCTCAGCAGTGTCGTCACCTAAGTGCACTTAACTACCAAGTGACTATCCACTAGGCTAGTTCTTTTTGTTATTCTATACTACAAACATAGTTTTAATAAACTTGACTTGGGAGGGTTTCCCAAGCCTTCCTTCCTTGAACTGGCATATAATACCTCATCAATTATCTTCAAATGTGCAATCTTTATCATTTTTTTTCAACATAAATCAATTTTTGGAATGTATACGTACATTTTTTATTAAAATAAACTAAATAATGGGGACATTACAACTATGAATTGGCTCCTTCACCCCATCTCCATATATAACAACAAAAACACTAGCTTCCTCAGCTCCTTGTAGTTTGATTTTTGGGTCCTTGGCTCCTTGTATTGCAAGTTTTGGATCAATTTTTAATCCTTCAAGCTTACCTATACAACAATGTTTGCACATGCATTGGTGCAATCTAACCTACGTGCCTTAGTCATATACACATGTAAATTTGAGATGTAGAGGCAAATGTTAGGCTAGGGATACTAGGATGAGTGCATGGGTTAACATCTATGTGCACAACTACTAGTGCTTGAGTGTGTGAGCTAAGTTACATGTGCATGTGTTATAGTAGTACACTAGGGGATTTCCTAGATGTACAAGCCTATATGATGAATGTGTACTAGGTGAACACTAGTCCTTGTATGCAAGTCGATAAAATGATGCACTAGTACAAAAGGTATGTGCATGTGTGTAATGAACGGGTGTGCTACCCTAGTCCTTGTATGCAAGTGGATAAAATGATGCACTAGTACAAAAGGTATGTGCATGTGTGTAATGAATGGGTGTGCTACCCTAGTGCATGTATTGCTTGAATGTTGCATGTTAGTGTTGTATATTAATGCACTACGTTAGTGCCCTAAGGGATCATCTAAGTATGGTATGGTAGCATGTAAGCCTCTTTTAGTGCCATTGGAGAAAAACATAAAGTTGAGGGCTAGTGTTGGGGATGAGGTAGAAGATCTTATTTGGTTTAGAAGGATAGTAGAGAGTTTGATTTGTATGGCTATCATAATATCAGACTTGAACTATGCTATTGGGCTTGTGAATAAGTTTATATAGATACTTAGAAAGTCTCGTTTAGATATAGTTAGAGGTATGTGAAGTCCATCTCACATTATATTATGGACTTCTTAATGAGGTAGATAAAAATATACAAACGTTTGTGTGCACAAATGTAGACTAGATTGGTAGTATGTCTAATATAATATCTTCTAATGGGGTCATGTTTACCTTAGTAGTGTGGTGGGTACTTGGAGTAGCAAAAAGTAACATATGGTTTGTTTATCAAGTACAGAGGCTGAGTATATAGATACTTCTATGGCAACATTTTGGGGTGATATGGTTGCAAAAGTTTTTAGGTGATTTGGATATGCAAGGATGTGGTCCTGTTATCACTCATCATTGTGACAACATGGGTAGTATACAATTGGGGCTTGAAACTCTTTTCCATGCCAGAATAAAACACATTGAGATGGATTACCATTTTATGAAATGTATATAAGATTGACTTACCATATGCTAGCATACAAGATCAAATAACTGACATTTTTATGAAGGCCTTGTTGAGATATCGAGCTCCACTCGTGATATGCCAGGGTGACCGTTGTGCATTTATGTCACCGACTTGTCAGTTGTTGCAGATGCGGTTGGTACACCGCCCATGAATAATAGCTAGATGACAGCTATCCTTATCTACTCTAGTTTGTGGCTCAGTTAGTATGCCACCTTAGTTATTTGAGTTTGGTTTGAGACCCATATATAGGGTTCTTCTATTTCTTTGTATTAGAGTTCTTTTGGCTTACACAACCAAGAAGAGGAAAACTATTTTCAGCCTCCACCCTTGTGTGTATTCCCCCATTGTGCAAGCAAGAAAGCTACAAGTGAGACTCCTTCCTTCTCTCCCACAATCTTGACATGGTATCAGAGCCTTGTTCGTGGTAAGGAGCTCAAGAAAGTAAGCCAAGCTCGCGGTGTTCTGGTAAGAGGAGCAGTGTTGCTTTCATTTTCTGTTTTGGGAGCAGATCTCTGCAGGTAGCACAGCCGGAAATTGCAAGAGTGCATTGTCTCAGGTTGAGACGCCCTTCGCGGTGAAGCAAGAGGGCAGTATATGCTGTGGGTAAGGGCTTCAGCCCTTGACGACCCTGTTTTTTTGATTTGAGGCCATTTCGGGGCCTGTTTTGGAGGCGGAAGTTTTCTGCATGCACTCAGGAAAAGGCCCAGTTTTATGCTGTGCGACCACTGTTCTACAGGTTGGTGAAAAGTTACCACAGAAATTGCATAATATGCTTATGTGCAGAGACATTGGGAGTTATAAAATCATCGTTGGTTCCTGTTTATGCAAAATCGTCACTAGGAAGTGACTGTGTGGTCAAATACCACTTTCGCCAGTTTTGCAGATTTGCCCTTGTGAGGGTGAAGCTGTGTTTTTTGCAGTGACAGACCTTTTTGCAGTGTTCTGTAATGGCATCTGATTCTCTTTCACAGATTGTCACTGAAAAGCTTGACAAGAACAACTTCCAAGCATGGAAGTTTAGAATGACGAATTTCCTTATGGGAAAAGGATATTGGGAATTTGTTGCAGGAAATGAAGAAGAACCAGTTCTTCCTGATGTTCCCAATCAACAGCAAATGCAGGCATTCAAAGCATGGCATGAGAGAGCCAGGAAAGTTATGTACTGGCTGTCTATCAGTATTTTAGACTCTATGATTGTGCATATTCAGGATGCAAGTACACCAAAGGAGGCATGGGATACTTTGTCAAAAATGTATAGCACAAATACGCAAGCTAGGAAAATGCAGCTCAAGCAAGAGTTGTATAATGTGCAAAGAGAAAGTATGAGCATCAATGACTACCACAGGAAGGTGAAGAAGATTGCAGATGCACTTGCTTCCATTGGGTCGCCAGTGGAAGATGATGATTTAGTTTCTATGACCTTGAATGGTCTAGGAAAGGATTACAGTTTCGGACATCCATTTCAGTTCGTGAAAGATTTCCTGACTTTGAGGAGTTGATTGCTCTTCTAATTTCTGAGGAGCAAAGAAATGGTGGTGCATCTTCTTCACGAGGAACTTCAAAAGAAACTGTCTTCTACTCAAATGCTGGAAGAGGTAGAGGCAGAGGTAGAGGAGGCCGATTTGGAGGCCGTGGTAGAAATCAGAATATGCAACAGACTCAAGAAAACCAGTCCTATGGAGGAGGACGTGGTAACTCTAGAGGTAGGGGGAGCCAAAGAGGTCGTGGTGGATGGCAAAGAGGCCAAAATGCAAACAGTAATGTTGAATGCTACTACTGTGGTAAAATGGGTCATATGGCTAAAGACTGCTATAAAAAGCAGAATGACATCATGAATGGAAAACTGCAACAAGAAAATGATGCATCTTCTAGTAGACAGGGTGATGACAGAAATGAGCATTTGTTTATGGTGCAGCACATGAACAATTCTGTGACAAGTGCAGAAGAAAGCAACGATGTGTGGTATGTTGACTCAGGTGCATCAAACCACATGACAGGTCATGCAGAATGGATGGAGGATGCAAGGAAAATGGAAAAACTAGGATTTGTGGAGATTGGTGATGATACTGCACATCCTATTGTGCAGATTGGAAAAATTCCTTTGTCTATGCAAGATGGGAAAAAGAAATACCTTTCCGATGTATTTCATGTCCCGAATATCACCAAGAATCTGGTTTCTGTTGGTCAAATGGTTGAGCAGGGCTTGCAGGTCAGATTTAATCCTCATGGATGCTTTGTTGAGGATATGAAAAATAAAGGTCGCTTGATAGCAAAAGGAAAGAAGAAGGGCAGAATGTTTACGTTGAATGCAGACATGTCTGAATTGAGTGCAGCAATGTTTGCACATGGGACCGGTGTAGTTGCAGATATTGATATCTGGCATAAACGCATTGGTCATGTTAATGTAGAGCGACTTAAATCAATGCAGGCCCAAAATATTGTTGCAGGATTGCCTAAATTCAAGGTTGTAGAAATGCATAAGATATGTGAAGCCTGTCAGTTTGGAAAACAGGCAAGGAAACCATTTCCTAGACATGTTCAAGAGAGTAAGAAGCCATTGGAATTAATCCACTCTGATGTGTGGACTACTAAAGCTGCATCTCTTGGAGGCTGTCATTATTTTGTCACTTTTATTGATGACTATAGCAGAAAAGTTTGGGTGTATTTTATGAAGAAGAAAAGTGAAGTGTTTGGGCATTTCAAAACTCTTAAAGCTATGGTTGAAAAAGAAACAGGTCTGCAAATAAAATGCGTAAGGTCAGATGGAGGAGGAGAGTACCTCTCAAATGAGTTTGCAAGGTTCTTGCAGGAGCATGGCATAAAGCAGCAATATTCATGTAGTCATACCCCACAACAAAATGGAATTGCAGAAAGGAAAAACAGGCATATTGGAGAGGTATCTCGTGCCATGCTCAACGAAAAAGACTTGTCAGAGATTTTTACTGGGCTGAAGCAGTTGCTACAGCAGTCTACATAATGAACAGGACTCCCACTGCAACAATACATGGGATGACTCCAGAGGAGAGGTATACTGGTAGGAAACCAGATATTTCTCATTTGAAAATTTTTTGTTGCATTGCCTATGTACATGTGCCAGATGAGTTGAGATCCAAGTTGGATCCAAAAGCTGAGAAGTGCATCTTTATTGGTTACTCTCTGCAGCAGCAGAAAGGGTATAGATGCTATAACCCTTCTACTCGTAAGTTTACAGTGAGTAGAGATGTTGTTTTTGATGAGATGAGTAGCTGGTATAAACCAGTAAATGTGATTGATGATGTAGATGCACAAAATGGTAATGCTGCACAGAATTCACAGCAGCAGTTACAAAATATTAGTGGACCTGGAGCGTCCTCTAGCAGTGGTTCACATTCTTCGCCATGGACAGGCAGATTGAGATCATGAGAATCTTCTCAAAGCAATGCAGATAGTGGTATGCAAGTATCACGAAAAGGAAAAGAGAAGATAGATCAGCCCATGTTTGATGTGAATGCAGGTCACTCTTATGTGGATGGTGAATCCAGTGGCTCAGAACAGAGCATTGATGATGAGTTGGGTATTCCTTCTATTGTTACACCTGGAGTAAGTAAGACCAAGGATGTTTTGAGAGCACCTGGGAGTGAACCTATTTTGCGCAGGTCTACGAGAGCTAGGTATCCTGTGGATAGGCTGAAATATGATGGATTTACAGCCATTCACTATGTATATATGGTCAAAGTGATACAGGAACCAGAACCCACTTCTTTTGAGCAAGCCATGGGAAAAGAAAAATGGGAGAAAGCCGTGGATGAAGAAATGGATGCCTTGGAAGCAAATGCTACATGGGAGTTAGTACCTTTGCCTAAAGGTAAGAATGCAATTGGTTGTAAGTGGGTTTATAAGGTAAAGCACAATGCAGATGGTTCTGTGAACAGATACAAGGCAAGATTAGTAGTCAAGGGGTATGCACAAACATATGGCATTGACTATGAAGAAACATTCAGTCCGGTTGCAAGGATGGCAACCGTTAGAGCAGTCATTGCTATGGCTGCATCAAAGGGATGGTCTTTACATCAGATGGATGTAAAGAATGCCTTCTTGCATGGTGATTTGCAAGAAGAGGTCTATATGGAGCAGCTACCAAGTTATGTGCATGCTGTTCATCCTGAGTTTGTTTGCAGGTTGAAGAAAGCCTTGTATGGCTTGAAGCAAGCACCTAGAGCATGGTCTGACAAGATAGGACAATATCTTGTCACTATTGGCTTTCAGATTTCTAAGGTAGATTTCTCACTTTATGTGAGAAAAACAGAGAAAGGTATTATGCTACTTGTCATTTATGTTGATGATTTGATTATGATAGGTGACAGTGATGAAGATATCCTTCATGTGAAAATGCTATTGAAGCAGAAGTTTGAGATGAAGGATTTGGAAGAGTTGCGTTATTTCTTGGGCATTGAGGTGATTAGATCACCAAGTGGGATACAGCTCTTGCAGAGGCAGTATGGATTGGACATGCTATCCAAATATGGGATGGCAGGCTGTAAGCCTATTTCAGTTCCTTTGGAGCAGAATGTGAAGCTGAGCGCAGATGCAGGTGAGCTTCTGGAAGACCTTACTATGTACAGACGCATAGTAGGAAGTTTGATTTATATGACTATTACCAGGCCAGATTTGAGCTATGTTGTTGGATTAGTAAGTCAGTTTATGCAGGCTCCAAGGAAATCGCATTTGGATGCGGCTAGATGCATACTCAGGTATGTGAAGTCCACATTGCAGTATGGACTATTTTATGAGACTGGGGTTCAGATACAATTGCATGGATACACTGATGCTGATTGGGCTGGTAGTATTTCTGATAGACGATCTACCAGTGGATATGTGTTCTCTTTTGGGAGTGCTGCAGTCACTTGGAGCAGCAAGAAACAGTCTACAGTTGCCTTGTCGAGCACAGAGGCTGAGTATAGGGGTGCAGCAATGGCTGCATGTGAGGTAGCTTGGTTGCATAAGCTACTTTATGATATGCATCAGTCTACAGATGGGCCAGTTGTCATTTATTGTGACAACATGAGTAGTATACACTTGGCAAATAACCCAGTCTATCATGCTAGAACAAAGCACATTGAGGTGCATTATCACTATGTGTGTGAGAGGGTTTTACTAGGTCTTATTGATCTAGTTTATGTCAGCACAGAGGATCAGGTAGCTGACATATTCACGAAGGCATTGGGCGCAGAGAAGCTGCGCAAGTTCAGAGACCTGCTTGGTGTGCAGGAATTGGGATTGAGCTCGAGGGGGAGTGTTGAGATATCGAGCTCCACTCGTGATATGCCAGGGTGACCATTGTGCATTTATGTCACCGACTTGTCAGTTGATGCGGTACACCGCCCATGAATAATAGCTAGATGACAGCTATCCTTATCTACTCTAGTTCGTGGCTCAGTTAGTATGCCAACTTAGTTATTTGAGTTTGGTTTGAGACCCATATATAGGGTTCTTCTATTTCTTTGTATTAGAGTTCTTTTGGCTTACACAACCAAGAAGAGGAAAACTGTTTTCAGCCTCCACCCTTGTGTGTATTCCCCCATTGTGCAAGCAAGAAAGCTACAAGTGAGACTCCTTCCTTCTCTCCCACAATCTTGACAGGCCTTGGGTATAGAGAAGCTTCAAAGATTTCAAAGCTTACTTGGAGTTGCAAAGATGTAGTTAATCTTGAGGGGAAGTGTTGAGATGGCAATCTCAATACCTGTAGACATTGATGATAGATTTTCTAGTTAGATGGATCTGCACATCTACACTTAGCATGTTGGTGGTCATTATGATCTTCACATAGCTACTAACTCATCACTTATTGTATTCAGTTAGTTACACCTACTTGGAAGATGTTTTAGAATCGAGAATGTGTGCCCTAGGGTTTGAATCCCAAAGGACTACGCTAGGCAAACAAACATTATGATTAAGATTGTATGCGAGATGTATTGGTGATAGTTGCACCTACTTGTATTATAATGATGCAATGTGTGTGGGTGCAATGGTAGAGTGCTCTCTGCAGGGGTACGAGGTGCTTAAGCATAAGGTGTAACAAGGTGGACCTTTCGTGCACTAATGTAGTAGGTGTGGGTAATGCACAAGTGCACTTTGTGTAAGTGTGTGTTGTGAAGAGGTGCACTAGTGCCTCATGATGGATTTACGTGTGAACAAGAGGTAGATAGGTCATGTGTGAATGCAATGTATGCAAGGGTGATCGATGGACTAGGTTTACTATGTGAGTGTGTGCCTTAAGATGGGTGGAGTGTACTAGGTGTGAGGCTATTGTGTGTGCAGAGTTTTTAATACCTTGGTATATTTTGAAAGGGGGGGGGGGGGGGGGGGAGTGCTTCATCAAGTGGGTAGTGATGGCCATGAGCAACAAACAAACTTGTCCATGTGTGTGTCTATACGTGTAGCTATGTTGCAATGTGTCTACATGTGTGGATATGTCTATATGTGTGGGTGTGTGTTGTGTGTGTGATGTGGGAGGTATGCATACATGTGTAGGGAGTGCATGTGTGTAGTGCATGTATGTTTGCCTAGTGTATATGTGTGGGTGGGTTGTGAAGTGCGTGCATATACATGTATGAAGAAGTGTGTATGTGTGGTGTAATGTGTACATACATGTGTCTATGCTATCTATGTGTGCCGATATGTGTGTCTACATATATGTGTGCTATGTGGGTTTGTGGCTAGTGTGTGGATATGGTGTGTGTATCTAATGTGTGTGTGTAGTGTGTAAGGTATATGGTAGTATGTATATGGTGTGTGTGTGTGTGTGTGTACATGTAAGATGTGTGGGCGTGTGTATTGTGTAAGGTGGATGTGTGACATGTGGACGTGCATGTGTTTATGTTGTGGGTGTGTGCGTATGGGTGGTGCATGTAGCAAGGTATGTGTAGTGTGTATCTATGTATATTTGTGTGTGCCTATGTGTGTCTACGTGTACTTGGGATGTGTGATGAGTGACACTGTGTGGGTCTATATTTGTGTGTGTGTATCATATGTGAGGTGTCTTTGTGTCTAGTATGTGAGTCTAAGTGTATGTCATTATGTTCACATGAGTGTATGTCTAGCATGTCTTGTGCATGAGGTGTGTGTATGTGAGCTATGTGTAGTGTTGATGAGTGTTGTGGGTTGTGTGTGTGTGTGGATATGTGTACCTATGGGGATGTGTGTATAGTTGCATATTGTGAGCATGCATGAGTGGTGCATTTCTATGCATGTGGATTGATGAACATGAATGGTGTATGTGGATGAGTGTGTTGTAAGGTGTGCACATGTGTGCGTAGATGTGTTTATGTACATGTGTATTGTGTGCATGTGCATGGGTCTATGTATAGAGATGTGTGCATGTGCATGTTTTTGCATGCATGCTCAAGGCTCTACTATGTGCATGTGCATATGGACGTGTGCAAGGGTGTTGTGCAATGCCATAAGTGCTAGTGCCTATGCCTGATGACTTGTGTGCGCATGAAGGGACTATGCACAAAGGTCCTAATGTATGGCATTGTGTGCATGTGTCTATGTGCAAGTGTACGTATGCATGTACACATATGCACATGTGTGCATGGATGTGTCTATGTGCAAGTGCATGTGTGGACTTGTCTAGGTGCACAAGTGCACTTGTGTGCATGCACATGTGCACATATGCACGTGCCCATGTGCATGTGTCTATGTATGTTAGTGCAATGTGGATGGGATAGTGTGTATATGCAGATGTGCAATGGTGATATGTGTGCGTGCATATGAGTGTCACTATACGGAGGTGCGTGTTATAGTGTGCATGTGGATGTGCAGTGGTGATATGTGTGTGTGCATGCGAGTGTCACTATATGGGGGTTTGTGTTATAGTGTGTATGGGTGGTTGCACTTATATAAACCTACTCCACCTCTACTCCCCACTCTCTTCCTGTGCAAGGGAAATTATGGGGAGTTTGGGGGGAGGGGGGGGGGGGAGAAGAGAGGGGGGCTAGGCATGTGTGTGTGTGTGTACATGTGTGGTTGTGTGTGTAAGCATCTATAGTGGAATGTGTCTCTACATGTGTAAGTATATGTGGGGTGTGAGGTGCACGTGTGATGTGTGTATGTGCCCATGGTGGGAGGGGAGGCGTTTGGAGGAGTGAAATTCGTATAGTGGGGGGGAGCATGGAGCCAGCCAATGGCGACGGTGGGTGGCCGTGTGCAGCGAGGGGAGGTGGTGAGTAGTTGACAGAGGCGGGAGCGAAGGTTGGAGGAGAAAGGAAGGAGGTGAAGAAGACGAGTAGTTGGGGAGGAGGGCATCCTATGTAGCCGACGGCCTTGGTGGCGGTCGCGTGTGGAGTGCCCAGTGGGTGGGAGAGGGGCGCCGGCGGGCGGCCACAGGCAGGTAGGGTGGTGGGAGGGGGGGCGGGTGAGAAAGAAGGCGGGGGTTGCATTGTGTGATGGTATCCCCTGGCAGCGATAGGAGAGGACAAGGTGGGCTGAGGCTGAGGCTGAGGCTGAGGCTGAGGCTAGGGGGGGCAGCAGCCTTGGAGGTGGAGGGTGGGGGCGCAGTCGGCTACGGTACCCAATGCCCTAGGTAAGTTTTTTTTCTTCCTCTTTTTTTCCTTCTTCTCTTCCTCCTCTTTTTTTTCTTTTCCTTCTTCTTTTTCTTTTTTCCCTTCTTCTTTTTAGTTCTTTTTTCTTCTTCCTCTTTTCTTCCTTCTCTTCTTCTCTCATTTGTTCCCTTCTTCTCCTTTTCCTTTTCTCCTCCTTTTCTTTTTTTTCTTTTTCTTTCCCCCTCCCTCTCCCCTGTAAGGGCTTTGTAACTATACCATAGCGTTGCTACCAAAAACACTTACATAAGGAGTAGTAGTGATTTCGAGCTCTACTTGGTTTTACATGTGATTCCCTATACCCAATGATGAACCATCTTATATGCAGTGTTATGAGGGTGTAGCCTTAGGATGTGCCTATGTTGTACTGTTTCTTTAATTGAGTAATATAAGAGTATACCTTGCTCTCACATATCATGTTATCTTTTTGTGCCGTGTTGAGTGAGTGACGAGTACAGGTGCATCACACTTGGCATCAAAGCAACTCTTGCTCGGAGTGAAGGAGTGTTCACGGAAGTAGGAAAGCAGATTCAGTGCTCGAAAGAAAACGAGCTGAAATGATCCACATCGTGTTGCTCCACATCGCATTGACCCCCCAGCATGACAACCCTCGACACCATCCACCATCTGAATACATGACGCGGCTTTCCCATGGCACAACCATCACCTAAAGATGAAACACGACCTCCCCATATCAACAATCCCAAAAAGCCGAGAAGTGGCTTGCCACAATAACATGGAGGATGATAGAGAGAATGTACCCATCCTAACAACGGAGGAGAGGAAGAATAGTAGAGGGCAAGAATGGAGAGTAGCTCAAGTAGAGGAGAAGGTAGCGGGACTAGAGAGGCAACTGGATGGCATGTCAAGCATGTTGGAATCAATTTGGAGGAACATGCAAATGAAGGAGGAGGAAGAGAAAATGAGAAAGAAATTAAAAGTGGAGTAGATTTATAGAGAGTGGGTGTTACAATAAACAAGAAGAGGAGAAAAGGCAAAAACTACAAGAGGAGATGGATAGGTTAGGGAGAGTGAAGACTTCTAGGAGGACGCAAGATACAAGAAAAGACAAGGAGAAGGTAGTGGAAGCCGGAAGTAAGAAGAATGACAAGAAGAAGGACAAAAGACACAACCATAGAGAGGAGGAGGAGAGCGACAGTTTAGAAGATAATTTTGGCAAGTTCAAGATGCCCCAACCCACCAAGTACAAAGGCGAGCAAGATGCATTGGTCTTGAAGAAATGGATCACAGAAGTATACATGTACTTGAAGTATGCCATGATCATTGAAGATAGGAAGAGAGAGATGGCAACAATCTACTTGAAGGAGAACGTTGCTAGTTAGTACTTGTTGGAATTCAAGGTAAGAGATGAATGGAGAAATCTCAAGCAAACGCAAGGAAAGACGAAGGCATATGTCAACAAATACAAGCAAATCATGCTCCAACTACCCAACATGAACACTGACACTTAATTGCATGGATTCTTATTTGGCATGCAAGAATGGGCTAGAAAAGATGTAGAGAGATAGGAGCCAACCAGCTTAGCTGAGGCCATGAGAATGGTTAATGAACAGGAAGAAATTGGCTTTGTATCAGGCGAACAAAGGACCGCCATGATTTTGGGGCAGCATGATCATATTCCAACCCCGTCCACCAAGTATGGGCTAAGTCGGTTAAATGTAAAGCTGCAAACTTAATCTTTTCTTTTTCTTTATACTTGTCACGACCATACAAAATTTGAAATTGACGAATAAACTTCAGAAGAAGATCAGGATTTCGGGAACCATCATACATACTAAACTTGATCTTCTTTTCAAGTTGAGATAGTGACTTAGTCTTCTTCTTCTTCTTATGCCTTCGTCCATGCTCGGATCTTGAGGTTGAAGATGATGAAGTGCTTGATGGGGATGGAGATGGAGACGAGGGTGAAGAATGTCGACAGCAACATTGCTGTCTTGTAAAAAAACAGTGATAGAAGAGGGAATATGGAGGAATTTGATAATGGAGAAGTGGGGGATGATGATGGGGATGGATGGGGCCAGTTTCTGGCTATGGATCTAGAAGGCAAGAGGACAGCCCAGGGAAACCAAAACATAGATCCAATACCAACCTCAACAACACATTAAGGGAGTTTTGAGGTCTCGAAAATGCCTTTTAAGAGATAGAAAGAGAGTGCTCTAGACTAATAGGAGCAAAGCCTCCGTAACAAAACTTCTATTTTAAAAAAGGCAAAAATTTATTTTGCCAAAAGATACATATATAATAATATTACAAATTTTTATTATCAATATCTATTTTTAGCCTCTTATATTCATGATTATGATATTCTTTGCATTAATGATATACAATCCTGGTCACTTTTATTTAATGATATGTCTGAATTAATGATAATGACAGGTTTACTCGAAATTCAAATTAGTAAAAAGCTTAGCACATATTTTTTTTCCCTCCTTTCTTTTGTCGGTCCTCTCGTGTTTTTCCCTCCTTTGTGGTAGCCTAGTCTCTCTCTCTCTCTCTCTCTCTCTCTCTCTCTCTCTCTCTCTCTCTCTCTCTCTCTCTGTGTGTGTGTGTGTGTGTGTGTGTGTGCTATGGATACAGAAATTTGATCTTTAATAAGGCGTCTAAGCTTCCAAGTCACATCCATATCAATGTTTAACTCATTCCAAAAAGATGGAAGATGGATTTCTACAATCATTAGCAAAGGCAATTGGATCACCATGCAACATGCAAAACATGGAAAAATGTGAATATATGAGAGCTCGTTTATCTCTGCTTGGAAGGGTAGAATCTGAGATTTCAAGCTTGGAGTAAATAAGAATAGCATAAAAGAGGTTCTGGTGCAACATGTGTTTATGCATAGAGAGCTATATTTGGAACCTAGAAATTTAAATCTTCCAATGCATAAACCAAATTGTAAGGATTTGATTCTTAAAGTCTTTCTTTTCTTGAACTTGATTTAAGGTTTTCCATTATAACATTTGTTCATTTGTCATATAGATGTCTATCCCTTTAATCTTGAGGAATGGCAATCGGTCGAGTCTATTATTGATGTGATTGATGTGATGCATGGCTTGAGTGGAGAAGAAATATACAAAGATAGAAAGAAGACAGAGCTTGCAGAGAATAGAATATTCTTCTATGACCATTCTTATATTGTCCCCATGCAATGTAGCCAATGGGGATCAATATCCACACTTTCTTTGCCAAAATTTTCAAGCTTTGAGTGGCCTTTGCCAAGTCCAGCTACTAGTGAGGGCTATAGATGTAAAATATTTTTTGAGATACAGAGTGCATTAAAACCTAGTATCTCAAGTAAGCTAAGTAAAGTTACTTTGTTCATGCCTATTAATATATTTTTTGACTTCTATTCTAATGCTAAGATAAGAAAATCAAAGGCTATGCTTTCAATGAAGAGATTAACATATGATCATGTTATACAATTTGTTGATGAGGGATGGGACACTAGGGCAGAAGGGAAAATTATATGTAAGATAAATCAAGACTCTATAGCTTGTAAATACATGATTGCCACTCAAAATTTCATCCTTAACTTTTATTATAGTAGATAGCATTATGTTGGCAGTAGTCTAGTCACTTTAGACCAAAATCTTGATAATTTTAGCAAAGATCCTATAGTGGATCTTGATGTTTGGAACAATGAGGACATTATTGCGATCCTAAAGGTTAGATTATCATGTACGCTACATCAAGTGAGGATGGATTTATAGAATGAAGATATTGAACCACCATATTCATTTATGTTTCAACTTAATAATAAACGAGTAAGTTTTTATATCATATTACATCCACTTAGGTATATATTTTATTTCACTTCCTGATAAATAAACATTTGTAACATTTTTTTTTTACAGATATCAACGAGGAGAGAAAATAATATACAATCCAAGGATATTAAAGAAAATATCTCTTTACTATCAATATAAAATACATGTACAAATTTTCGTCAGCCATCTCCATGGCTTATACAAAAGGGCTTACAATTTGAGGCAAAGCTACTTTTTTGGAGAACTTTTCTTAGGAGAAGGAACATCCTTTCTAGGAGTCCTTTTGCCTATCTTTGATGCTTTGGTTGCCTTGGGTGCTGAAGGCATAGCTTCACTTGTTGTAGTTACATGCACCTCCTCTCCTTCAATGTCCAAGCTCCCACTATTGTCCATTCTTGTCGATTGTATACGATTGGCCATTATATACTTCATGAGATTTGCTCTTATATACCAAACGTGCTCACTTGTATATCAATCCCTTGTAAATTGTCATACATTTGTAAAAAAATAATTTTAGTTCATTGTTATTTTTTACAATAGGCTATTTTTCAATAAAACTCTATCTTAAAGTTTAGTATGTTTCACATTACCTTTATAAGTTTATCATCATTGAGATAAATAAACTGAACCAATCTTCTGGCATTTACAATTACTCTCTACCCACAAGAGTAACTATAATCCTGACGAGGACACTGCAATCAACAATATAAAGTAAAACTAAGAAAATTATTTATGGTAGGTTTTAGAATAAATTTTCTTTATATGTTCCAACCATATTAATTTAGACCTTACCACAACTTGTCTATATTGCATTGTTGCAAGTAAGTCGGAAGGCATGGGAGGCCTTTTCTCTATCACTTCAATCAATCTTTTTACAACTCTATACCAAAAAGGCAATAAAATTTAGATTTATTACAAAAAAAGATCAAAATATTTAGAGTACCTACAACAAAAAGATCAAAATATCAAGGAGACCCTAGATTATATAACTTACAACTTGGCATTTCCATGGCTTCTTTTTATAGAATTGATGAGGAAACATTTCCTCTCCACACTGTCTATTCCAATTAGGCTCCAATGAAAACTGAAAAAAAAATATTTTAATAATATAGCAAAACAAGATCTCATAAAATTTAACAAAATATCAAATTACTTACTTTTCATTGTATGGAATTAGAATAAGCTCCAAAGATTCAAAGTCAATTGAATTGAACCAATGGTCCAAAGCACTTGCATCAAGCTCACTCCTCATATAATACAAGATAGATGGATCAAGAACCTCAATCATTTGTTGTATTTCGAAGGGGAGTTCATGCATTACACACCTAGCAAAGGAATGGAGATAGTAAGCATCAACATGAAAGTCTAATGCTAAAAAAATTTGGTGAGTAAGAACAAATTTTGGTAAACTTTACCTAATCCCAACAAGAAAAATCAAGTCATTTACTTATCTCACTTTATTCTTGAGAATTTGAACACAATTAGAGACCAAAAATACCATATCAGATCTTTTGTTATATTACCCGATAAAAAGCAAGAAACATTGAAGCCCTTAGGGTCAGGCCTTTAAAGAAGGGTAGATAACTCCTCTTTAAAAGATGGGAGTTGTTTTTCTTTCTTTTCTTCTTCCTTTTTTCTTTTATACTCCCTCCATTTATCTCCTTGCTCTACAATGCCCTTTTTCTCTTTCTCATGTTGTCTTGTATCCTTTTACATGCGTAACATCTTCAACCTTCAAAGCAGGATAATTTTTCTTCTTTCTATATGGAGGCACATTTAAAATATTGAAAGCCTTCACATCAGAAAGAGGTACTTGCTCAAGGAACCTTGAAAACCTATATCTCAATCTCCTAAGAATGATCATGTCTTTATCCATAAGCGTAAGCCTATGTGCATGAGAAGCACAAATATAAGAATCTTAGAAAAACTTAATCAAAAAATCCTATGTAGACTCCTGAATATAGTTGAGACCTGCCCTAGTCCATCTAAAAATATGTAGACTATGCTTGTCACAAATTTCTCTCGCAAGTCTCTGAAAAGACAACTTTGGAATTGCATTATTTAGGGCCTTCATTGCACTTTTAATCTCCTTAAGGGACCTCACATGCTATGAGAACCTTCTTCTTGGCTTTGATTTCCTTGTAAGTTTGGAAGGCTTGGAGGACTGATGGATCTTTGAAGCAAGACCTCTAGGATCAACTTTCTACTTCCTTGTAGTTGCCTTAGTTCTAGCCATCTCAAACATCCAAAAAAACAAATAATACAAATAAATTAGGAAAGATCTCCTAATCTCTCATATCAATTTGACTATAATCACTAAGTAGCAAGCAAACATTAATCACATAATCTAAATCCAATTTCAGTAAGTAGCAAGCAAACAATGCACAAGATGTATGAAACACGCAGAGGCGTTTTAGACCATGGAACTTAACACCATATCGCGTTTCATATGACACAAGGGAAACAATGCATGCTCAAGCCGTATGAAACGCGAGGAGGCCTCACTTAGAGAAGTGAATATAACACCAATCACGTTTCATACATCACAATAGAATAATGGCAGGCCTTAGTTGTATGGAACGTGAAGAGGCCTTTCATGGACTCTAAACACCCATCATGTTTTATATGTGCAAATTCTTGCTATATCATTCAAAGAAAAATATGTGGTATCCAATTACTTAGTAGCTTCATCTAGTATCTTCTAACAACATTTTCCATCTCACTATCAGGAAGCAAAATTTATATTTCAAGGAATTTATATTTGAAGTTTTAAAGTTCGACTCAGCTTTTAGACTACTTTATGGGCAACATTATTTACCCTAAACATTTTGACTTTGTAATAGACACATGCATTTGGAAGATATTGAAAGGTCATAGAGGATATTGAAATTTCTATAACCTGGATGTGCATGTGCATGACGTATGAAACACGATGATGGCTTACATGGACAAGAAAAAGCTTACACCCATGTCACAACATAAATAATGCAGGCCTTAGTCGTATGAAATGCGAGGCGCCCTCACATGTACAAGAGAAACCTAGTACCCATTGTGTTTCACACATTTGGCATTTTTGGGGATGATTTGGTAGAAATCATCAAGGGATTTAGAGCTTACTCCTATTTGAGCAAAAAACTTACATTCTCGAGGGTTCGGTGCATTTGTTAGGCGATGAAGCCTTCTTGAGTAGCCTTGCACTGAAGAATAATTTTGCACTGTGAATCAAATTAGCATTGTGTTAGTTTGGTTGAGCATAGAGAGAGGTTTGTCATCGAAAAGACTCTTTTGCGGTTCAGAAATCGGGTTTATAAGGATGTTGGTTTACACATGTGGCTACTGTAATGCGTAGTTAATTTCACACGTGCGACTACAAAACATTTATGCCATGGAAGTTGTGCCATGTGTGACTTACTTTTTCAGCATTATAGCGCTTTTATGGCTCCAATTTTTAAGGTTTTTTTTATTTTTTTTCATTTTAAGTGCACCTCCTCCGAATTAGTGCAACGTACTTTTTGATCAGACGTGTGGTGACTATTGGAATATATATATGAGCACTCAGGTTTGGGTTTTGGTTACTATTTTTCATGTCTTGTCTTCGACTAGCTATTTATCTTGTAAGCATCACAAGCCAAACCAAGTATATTATTACAAGAAACCATCTATTCTTAGGAGCAGGGCCTGCAAGTATTAGGTATCACACTTTTCTTAATATTTTTCTATGCAATCCTGAATTTCGAGGCATTGAAGATATTATTGGTTTAAGAGGAGAAAGATCCATCTTGTTAGTTGGTTTAAGAGGAGAAAGATACATGAGGGACTTAGAAATTATGTTAAACATTCGTCTAGTACACATATTAAACGATGTTGTTTTGATGTTTTTGATGGATTGTTTTGTTCAAAATTTTCAGATCTATAAAACACGAATTCGTCAAGTTTTTTCTAAGTGACGTGTGAAATCCGATTTTGTGAACTGTGAGGCGATCTGAATCACTGTTTTCGCATTTCATGAGTTGTAAATGTTAAACAAAATTTTGATCGATGAGACTTGGAATTTCATGCTTTCTCTGCTACATATAGTTTTAATTCATTTCATTCATATTGTATTTCCTTAAATTTTTTAGCAATCTTTCTTTAGTCTATTGGATATGACCAAATGTGGATTTATATTATGCCCCTTATTTTTATTTTTGTTTTTTGGTTTTTCTTTTGTGAGTAATCAGGATGATTAAAAGGAAGTTGTCTTTAGAGGTAATGGAGAAGGAGGATCTGGAGGATACATGTGATGAAAAGCTGTTTGATTTTCTTCATGCAACTGAAAATTCATCTAGATTTATTTACATCAGAGATATGCTCAATGTTCCCTTTGATTCACAAGAGCTTTTGAAGGATCTTGAAGATAGACTTGTAATATCCCCTACAAACCACAGAAGCCCCCCCCCCCCCCCCCCCCCCCCTTTAAAATTAATTGAAAGGGAGAAGCCCCCCTCTTCGATGGTGACGAAAGGGAGAAGCCGACATGTGGAAGAAGGGAAAGTCATGGCGATGCCCTCAAGGGGGAGGCCACGTGGTCAAACACCCCCCCTAACTCCTCGATTAGTTCCCCATGCAATGCGGTAGGTGGTGGGTGGGAAGACCATAGCATCACTCCACATTTCCCACTCCCAAACACCTGTATAAACCCCCCATTACAGAAGGGGGCATATGGAGACCTTGAAGGGCTCGATGTTGCGTAGGTAGAGGTACCACCTCTTGCCACTATCCCTTTTCTGCCGTGAGAGAGAGAGAGCCTTGATACCCAGACACATTGAAGGAGAGAAAGAGGGAGGCTTGATACACATAACCACACGTTGAAGGGAGAGGGAGAGGAAGAGGGTGAGAGAAGAAGAAGAAGAAGAAGAAGAAGAAGAAGAAGAAGAAGAAGAAGAAGAAGAAGGAGAGAGAGAGAGAGAGGAAGAAGGAGAGAGAGAGAGATAAGAAGAATAAGAAGAGGAAGAGAAAGGGAGAGAGAGAGAGGAAGAGAGAGGAGAAGAAGAAGAGGAGGAGAGAGAGAGAAGAAGAATAAGAAGAGGAAGAGAAAGGGAGAGAGAGAGAGGAAGAGAGAGGAGAAGAAGAAGAGGAGAGAGAGAGAGAGAGAGAGAGAGAGAGAGAGAGGAAGAGAGAGGGAGAGGTGACAGAGAGGGAAAGAGATCATAGGAACCTAGATTTCAAGTCGATCCTAGTGGGTTTTGTGGCGAACATTCCATTGCGAGGTGGACTCGGGAAACCCTAGGTGACAAACCCTAGAACATTCCATGGGAGTGCCGGGTGGTGACGCTTAGATTCATTTCTCGATGGACCACTAAAATGTGCTTGGAAAGCCGATAGGTGGGCACATTACAGTTGGTATCAGAGCGAAACTTTGTAATGGTGCATGACTGATTAATGTATGGTTCATAGACAAATCTTAAACAGAATAACCTAAATGGTATGGTTTAATTGTCATGCACCTTCTGCACCCACGAATGGTGACATGCAAGAAAAGAAATTTATTCTCAAGCAAATTAAGGCACTCGAGTTTGGTGGAGAAGGGATAGATATCGTAGCAGAGGTGGAGATATGGATTGAGTCAATAGGTGATTATTTCTTTGCTTCAAGAACTGCCGCTACCAATCAAGCAATGATAGACAAACTTAAGTTAGTTGGCCAGGCTCGGAAATGGTGGAAGCAATGGTGCAAAGATTAAGATGTTTCTGAAGCTATTGCCACTTGGGCTCAGCTGAAAGATGATGTATGTGAATGATACCTTCTGTCAACCTACCAAACTTTGAGAATGGATGAATTCTTCAAGCTCAAGCAGCTGGAATTAACCTTGGAAGCTTACTACTCAAAGTTTGTAAGCCTACTCAAATACACACCCCCTATGGATATTGTGCAGCAAGTATCCAAGTTTTGTCATGGCTTGAACACTCCTGTGAAACACCATTTAGAAGCAATGCGTCCAAGGGGCTTGCAAGATGCATTACTTCGAGCAAAGACAATCGTCCAAGAACTTAAATCAGGCAATTGTGACAAAGATGCTTCCCCAGATTAGGACAAGAGATGCCATACGTGCGGAGAGATAGGGCACATCCATAGGAGATGTCCCTACCATCAATGCTTCCATTGCAATGAGCTAGGGCACATCCAAGCAGACTGCCTTGCTGACTTAAGTTCGGAAGACGTTTCCCCCAAGGAAACGAAGCTACACAAGTGCAGTCTATGGATATATAGAGGAGTCAGATGAAGACAAAGACCTAGAGCCTACTACACCTCTTCAGGATGATTAGAAATCCTAGAAGTTCTAGAGACATGTAACCTAACTTGTATTGGAATAAACTTTACTCTTGTAACTACAATTAACCCGAGTAATATGAGTTGCATCTATTTGGGGCCTAGAACTTGCAAATGACTGGAGATACTCTAGCAAGGAATGACAGTTATAACTTGCAATGAATTTTCCTTAAATGTTCTTCTCAACTAATATAGATTGGGTCTTGCCAAAATGTCAAAGTTTGGGAGTACTCTTTAATATTACAAGCAAAGCCGATTGACCATGGACCTCAGTCTAGATCTAAAAAGAGGACAATTCGAAAACAAAGTTTCCGTGATAAAGGATCACTTTAGTTAGGTGAAAGAATCCTAGGACAATTTGGTCTAAATAAGAAAATCCTACAAAAAGGACAACCAGGAATCTTGTGACCCCAAGTGATAAAGCTTCACGATGTTTCTATTGTAGGGAGTTAGGTCATTTCAAAAGGGAATGTCCAAAAAGCACCCTAAACACCAACGCTTCGAGTGCCACAACATTGGACATAACCACGTCAATTGTCCCGATACGAGTCGAAGAGAACTTGAACTTACAAAGAGTGAAATTGTACAAGGTTCTAGTGATCCAGAATATACCTGATACTTAGGAAAAACCTAGAAGATATTCATGAGATGTAACTACAATAAACTTTTCTCTTGTAATCTAGACTCAGATAGATCTAATACAATAAGATGTTGTTTCAAAAGACGGCATGCCTATGAGTCACATCAGAGTAGCGTAGCTGACACATGGTGGGTCCTAACCCACATACCTTAAGCTTTGTTAATGCTTGTTTTCCCCAGTTCTTCCGAGATGAGGACATCTCAACTTCTCTAAGGGGGAGAGGATGTAATATCCTCCGCGAACCATAGAAGCCCCCCTCCCCCCTTTTAAATTAATTGAAAAATCCCCCCTTGCTGTCAACGAGACGACAGGTGGCGAGGGGGAAGAAATTGACATGGTGAAGGAAGAACGTGATGATGTCGGTGATAATGAGGAGGAAGACAATGACGAAGTCGATGGCGATGAAAGGGAGAATTCTACGTGTGGAAGAAGGGGAAGTCATGGCGATGTCGTCAAGGGGGAGGCCACATGGTCAAACACCCCCCCTAACTCCTCGATCATTCTGCCATGTGGTGTGGCAGGTGGTGGGTGGGAAGACCACACCACCACTCCACGTTTCCCCCTCCCAAACCCCTATATAAACCCTCCCCCCCTCCTATTATAGAAGGGGGCATAGGGAGACCTTGAAGGGCGGCTCGATGCTGCATGGGTAGAGGTACCACCTCTTGCCACCCCCCTTGCTCTCGTGAGAAAGAGAGAGAGCCCTTTGCTGTCGTGAGAGAGAGAGAGCCTTGATACCCAGATACGCTGAAGAAGAGAAAGAGGGAGGCTTAACACATGGAACAACACATTGAAGGGAGAGGGAGAGGGTGAGAGAGAAAGAGAAGAAGAAGAAGAAGAAGAAGAAGAAGAAGAAGAAGAAGAAGAAGAAGAAGAAGAAGAAGAAGAAGAAGAAGAGGGACATATAGAGGAAGAATAAGAGAGAGGGAGAGAGAGAAGAAGAAGAGAAGGAGAAGAAGAAGAAGAGAAAGAGAAAGGGAGAGAGAGAGAGAGGAGAAGAAGAAGGAGAAGAGAGAGAGAGAGAGAGAGAGAGAGAGAGAGAGAGAGAGAGAGAGAGAGGAAGAGAGAGGGAGAGAAAGGGAGAGGTGACAGAGAGGGAAAGAGAGACCCCCCCAGAAGAGTTGAGTGAAGGGAATCAAGCTATTATGGTGGACACAAGGGCCACTCACAACTTTATCACACTAAAGTGCACAACCAAACATGGGATGAAATGATCTGAGGCCCCAGAAGGATTAACAATAACATTCGCACAAGGAGGGGCCAAGGAGGTGTAGTAGGTCTTTGCATTACAACTAGAAGTAGGAAAGTGAAAAGCAAAACTCAACTTCTTAGTCATTCCCATGGACAATTTTGAAGTTATCCTAGGCTTGGAATTCTATGATAAATATGCCATTGCAATGTTTGGGAAAGGAGTTAATGAGATGATGCTAGATATGCAATGAGAAGGCGTTAGAGTACCCTATGAAAGAATGCAGTTGCAGGTCAGACCCCAATCAAAGTGCAAATGAAGAAGAATAAGCTTTAAGTCTCATGCCAAATAGTGAAATCAAGTACAAGCCAACCAAGAGCACCAACCCAAGCACCACCTTGTTAAGTGAACCATATTAGGCCACACATCATGATGTGCAGTGCCAAGCAAGTGGAGAAGTCAGCTAAGCAAGGAGACATGGTTTATTTATGCATGATTCGACCCATTGAGTAGGAGGTTACCAAGAAACCCAAACCCCAAATCAAGAGCACAAAAGTGGTAGAAGTACTTGAGGAGTTTAAGGATGTAAGGCTAGCAGAGGTACCCAAGGGCCTCGAAAGGGATGTGGATCACAAAATCGCACTCATTCCAGGATTCGGCCCATCAACACACAGAACTCATGGAATTGAATAAGCAACTACATGAATTAGAAGAACAAGGTTTCATCTACCCCAGCAAATCCCCTTTCATGCCCCTAGTGTTGTTTGTCAAGAAGAAGGATGGGGGACTTAGGTTATGTGTAGATTATAGGGCCCTTAATAAGATCACTATCAAAAACAAATATCCCATGCCTCTAGTGGAGGATCTCCTAGATAGGCTACATGGAGCCAAGTACTTTAGCCACATAGATCTTAGGTCAGGATAACTTCAAATTCACATAGTAGAAGAAGATATCCCCAAAACAACTTTTCGTACCCAATATGGCAGTTTTAAATGGTTAGTCTTAGGATTCATACTAAGTAATGGGCTAGGCACCTTTTGTGGCTTCATGGATGGAGTCTTTAGACTTGAAATAGATGTCTTTGTCATTATCTACATCAATGATCTCCTCGTATATAGCAAAACCCTAGAAGAACACAAAAAACACTTATGCTTAGTTTTTGAGAAGTTGAGACAACATAAGCTATATACCAAACCAAAAAAATGTGAGTTTGCAGTAAAAGAGTCAGAATTCCTAGGATTCATTGTAGGAGCAGTTGGTATCAAAGTGGACCCCAAGAAAGTAGAAGCCATCCAAAAATGGCCTGTGTTGAAGACTATGAGGGAAGTGCGGGAGTTCCTAGGCTTCACAGTATTGTGTAGAAGGTTCATTAAGGATTACAACCTCATCACTGCACCACTATCCCACCTCACCAAAAGAAGATAACACCTTTGCATGGGGTAGCGAGCAATAGGATGCTTTTGAGCTGATGAAGAAATACATGAGTCAAACCCCTATCGTAAAAGTACCCAACTTCACCAAGCCCTTTGAGATCTCCACAAATGCATCAGATTATGGGATTAGGGGTGTGTTGGTGCAAGAAGGCCACCCCATAGCTTATGAATCCAAGAAATTCACAGATGTTGAAACTAGGTGGAGCACACACGAGAAGGAGATGCTCGCAATAATCCACTGCCTCAGAAAATGGAAGCATTATGTTCAAGAAAAACACACAGTAGTCTTCACCGACAACATCTCCCTCAAATACTTCCAATCACAACCAAAGCTATTTTCCAAACAAGCTCACCGACTAGACTTCCTAGCACAAATTTGACTTGGAGATCAAACAGAGCTAGGCTCCACCAACAATATAATAGATGCCTTAAGCTGAAAAGGTGATTTGAAAGCCATCAGTGTGGTCAGCAACAACCACCGATAACCTTCATCCGCACCACCACCATAACTCCTCCACGACAAACCACAGCAGTCCCTTTCAACCATGTCTTCGATGCATGCCAAAGCCTGCTACCTATGATGGTGAGTGCCATGGGACTGTCACTCGTCTAGGAGGGGGTAATGTTAACCCTTAGACGAAAAAGGTGGAAAATCTAGAAAATCTAAAGTAGAAGACAAGACAAAGGTAAAAGTGAAACGGAAGACAAAGGTATGCCAAGAAAAACATGGAAACACAAGAAGCACAGAAAAGTCCTAAATCAAGAAGGCATCAAACTTATGATACCACTCCCTAAGTGCCTGTTTCAAGCCATAAACACTTTTCTTCAATTTGCACACTAGGTGCTCCTTGCTAGGTTCTGCAAAGCCCTTAGGCTGCTCCATATAAATCTCATCATGCAAGTCCCCATGTAAGAAAGTCGTCTTGACATCCATCTGGTATAAATCCAAGTCAAGCTGAGCAACCAAAGCCAAGACTAAGTGCAGGGTGGTCATCTTAACCACAGGAGAAAAGACCTCATCAAAGTCCACACCATGCTCCTGCTTAAAACCCTTTGCTACCAATCTAGCCTTGTATGCCAGCGTGGGGTATCTAAGGGTACTTTTTAGCTTGTACACCCACTTGCAAATGGCAAAGCTTTCTTGCCCATAGGCAAGGAAACCAAATCCCAAGTGTCATTCTTATGCAAGGAGTCTATCTTAGACTGCATAGTCCTCTCCCAAGAGTGGCTGTCACCCCTGCGCATAGCCTCATCATAAGTGAAAGGCTCTCCTGCATCTGTAACCAAGACATAATGCATCAAGGGCTGAAATCTATTAGGTGGACGTTTGTCTCTAGTAGACTGTCTCATGGCAGGCTCTGCTGCATGCCCAGTTGCCTGTCCAACACCTTGACCATGAGCAAGACATCTGAATGTACCAATGACAAGGGCTCGCTCATGCGTGGCCTGCCATACTTCTTATGCGTAGGCCTAGTCTGCCAGCCATAAAGATAATGTTCACATGAATCAAAACATGCATAATCAAGGGGCGGTAAGTACTACAAACCAGAGAGCATTTTCATTCCCTTCAAAAACATATGGCCCAAACGGGCATACCAAAGAGATACATGGGGGATAGAACCCACAAATAAAACATGATCAAGGGAAGAAGCAGATACAATCAAGGGATAGAGGCTGCCAACCTTGGCACCTCTCACAATCACAAGTCTTCCACGAGTGATCTTCCATGCAAAGTCTCCAAAAGATACATGATAACCTGCATCATCAAGCTGTCCAATTGATGACAAGAGACTGCGTGTCAAAGCAAGTACATGACGTACATCCTACATAACAAAACTGTTGCCAGAAGGAAACTGGAGCCTAACATCACCCAAGCGCACAGAACTCGAAACAGTACGATATGAATGAAACCACTCTCGGCAAGGTGTCACATGAAAGGACGCACCTGAGTCTAAGAGCCAACACTGTGCATACATAGAGTGTATCTCTGTCATCTGCGAAGCATTAGAAGAAACTGCAAGGATATAATCATCATCATAAACATTCTCAAGCTGCATAACATTGATCTCTTCAATTTTAACACTGGACTTTACAGGCACTATGCTGTGATCAGAAGACTTATCCTGCACTTTGTCTTTCCCCTTATGTTTGCGCCTTTCATTGCACAATTCATGACATTGTGGCCTAATATAGCCCTTTTTCCCACAATGGTGACAAGTAACATCTGCATTCCTACCATGGGATTTGCTACGTAACTTCCCACGAGACTTGGACCGAGATTTTTGAGAATCCCGTCCACGACCACTGCCACTGCCATGCTTTCCATACCCATCATTCCTGCCTCTAACTGTCATAGCATGCGACATACGAGAGGCATCCAAATTCTTACGATTAACCTCTTCCTACAGAAGAGCACTCTCAATATCAGATAATTTCAAGGTAGCAGTAGAGGCACGTAATGCAGTGCGGAATACATCCCATGAATCATTAAGAGTACCAAGCAAGAAAAGAGGAGTGACATCCTCTACAAAAGTGATATCCTGAGAAGTCAAGTTCTTGAGTATAGCATGGAACTGGCTCAAGTGAGCAGACGTAGTCACATTCTCCTTCATGCGCAGATCCATAAGCTGCTTCAGCCAATACATCTGACTCACTGGACGTTTCTTGTCATAGAGATTCTTGATTTTATCCCACAACTGCCATGCACTCTGTTCTTCCTCAAATACATTGTAATGAACCTGTTCTGTGAGAGATAATACAATAGTGGACTTGCATAACTCATCAAGCTCAAGGCATTCCTCATCTGGCATAGTTGCAGACGGATGCCCGCTCAATCTCAATGGTTTGATCTGCAATTTCTGCACCAACACCTGTCAAATCTGGCTCTTCCATTAAGAGTAATTCATACCATCAAGCTTAGTGATGTTGAAAATAGCATGATCAGTGGACAAACTCACCATAATGCAAGCTGGAAGACTGTTAGATAGTTCAAAACTACTTGCTATTTACTACAGAAAATGACAAAAAAATCACCAAAATCGAGAGAAAATGGCGAGAAAAGTGTAATCAAAGCTACTTCCCACCAAGTACTAGTGAAAGTACATCATTTCAGAATATTTCAGCATGAAAAATCCATGTCAGTCCGGAGTTATATGCCTGATGTAATAAATGGCAGCAGGGTACTGTGAAAGGCAATTGCTGAATCACTGCACCAGGTCAAGAAATGACAGTCAAGACATGACCAGCCATAAACAAGCATAAATCAGCACCAAACAGTCATCAAAACTCTAAGCAAACACCAAACATGTCACCAAAGCATCAGTCAGTGAGTAGGCATACCCCCTGGACAATAGGGCAAAGTATACATAACACTGGCAAGACCTGACACCAGTAGTAGGTGTATGCTCACAAGAGTGCAAAGCCCAAGCTCAGGTCAAAAGCAACTCCAAGATATCAATGCATGAACCATGCAACATTTAAGTGTAAGAGATCCCAAAGTCTCAAGTATCTGCAAAATGCTCAAAATAGCATAAACCTCTTGCTCAATGTCGATTAAGCATACAAGATGCTCCCATTGGCACAAAAGGTGGATAAACGAGCTCAACAGCTCAATCAAACCAAGTCAGAGTACCAAAGACAGGTAACCAAGACAATGCCTCAATAGCATCCCAAGAGCATGACGGCTACAAAGCAACTCTAGGTAGCATCCATGAGCAAGACATACATCCCAATAAATATCTCTAACAACCAAAATGACATCCAATACAAAATTATGGAATAGCAAATGAGAATCCAAGCCAAGTCTTTAGAGAGCACTAAAGCTCAACAAATACATGGTACACTGTGCCAAGACAAATGCATCAAGTCGTAGGTGTTAGGTAAGCATGTACGCAAAGAGCATATAACTGTCAAAGCACTGACCACTGTCAAGCATAAACTGATGTCAATAAGTGTGGGCTAAAATAAGCTCAAGCTTCCAAAAGCATCCGGATCCAATGACAAGCTCGAAGTCGTCCCTCGATGATCAATACATCATAGAATAACCCAAGACATGCACCCGGAACCAGTAGGCATATGTCAAAGCATGAAAGATAGCTTCAACCCAAGAGTATTCAGCATGCATTTACTGTTACAAACTGAGTATTTCCAGCCCCACAATTACATGCTTCAATCCCCCAATCAATCGGGATGCAATAGGCATAAAACCGGTTATATAGTCATGCCCAAACAAGCATAGGCATAAACTGTGAATGTAGCACTAGCATCAAATGTCTGTGGACTATTTATAACAGTCCTGAAACACTATTTTCAGCCACCAACCAATGCCTAATCTCAGAGGATCAATGCCAAGTATCAATACATGTGCAAGAAGCCCTAAATGTAGCCCGAACAAGTGCTGAATGCCAAGCTGGAGTTGGAGCTAAAGTGGCTGATTATGTGGCTATCCAAAAAACAGGTGCAAATCTGCGTGGAGTTTCTGCTGGTCCATGTGGCAGATCTAGAGTGGTTGGAGGGCTCAAACATAAGCCAAAGGGGCCTGGGAACAAGTCTCTAGCAGCCCATAACCGAGGGCGATATGAAGGTTGGAAGCTTCAATGGTGGCTGCCCTGTTTGCCTAGACCTGTGGACTGAAATAAAACTCTAAAATAATGAAGCAATACCTCAATGTCAATGCCCTTATGGTGCCTCAATAGGCCGAGAAGAAGCTTGGGAAGCCAGGGAGTGACGGGAGCTCAAGAGAATGAGCTATGGATGTCGGGAAGGAGACCCAATGCAAGTGGGGAGTCAGTGGGAAGCTAAGAATGCCATGAGCCAAGCTCAAGAGTCAGGAAGCCCTGCTCTGATACCAGTTGAAAGGTGAGAAGGATCGAAGCTTGCACTCGAGAGCTATGGCAGGAGAGCAAGAGCAAGAAAGAGAGAGGCAAGAAATGGGAACTCCAACAGTCACAATGTGTGACCGGGCCTTCCTTTATTCAAACTGTCACTAAAAGAATAAAGAATAAAGTGACGGTGATAGGCACCCACCACCTGCAGTGTGCAGTGGTAGTGACTGTTAGTGTAGTAATACACGGGCAGCTAGGCGGAGACGCCTTTACCTCGAACATATATTTGTGCATATATTTATGTGTATATATTGAAAGTCCTAACACGCGCACACACATGTACACACATATGATTAATTCAAAGAAGTATAACTATATATACATATGTATGTGTGCATGTATTTGTGTGTGTGTATTGGAAGTCCTAATACACACACATACACATGTACACCCATATGATTAGTTCAAAGAAGTATAAGTATATTTTATAGCCTAGGAATATTAATATTACAACAACAGGATGTCAAGTTATCAAAGACATGCACAATGAGAGATCAAGTCTCTCTCTCTCTCTCTCTCTCTCTCTCTCTCTCTCTCTCTCTCTCTCACACACACACACACACACACACACATTAAGCATATTAATTGAGTATCCAATTTATACTTATTTTCACCAACCAATATCCCTTCTTGCCACCACAACAAATAATCCACAAATGTGCAAGCTTTAATAATGGGTTTTTATTTTTAAATCAATTTTAATGAGATTATTAGATCCATGTATAAAGAAAAATGTTCATTAAGTATTTGGAATGGATGCAAATGTAGATATCTTTATACACTACCCATGCTTATTGTAGAGGACTTATATCTCATATTTGGAAAGATCCAACATCACCCATAGTGTGACCAACAAAGTAAATACTCTACTAATTCTTAGAGCAAATGCATTTTATTTTGTTGAGAAAATACATACATACCTTGCTTGGTTAGCTATGATCAAATTTATGATAATAGTTTATTTTGCCAGAGGTCAATGTAGTGCAAATCTAGATCCAGATTGCGTGCAGAAATTATTTTGTATCGTAAATATGAGAGAGAGAGAGAGAGAGAGAGAGAGCTATTTACAAGTAAAGAGCGAACTATTTGTTGTGACACATATCATAATCTAATGTAAAATAAATTATGTCAAACCTAGAGTACTCACACAAATACTTTTGTGTTGCAAATCACAAAGAGAGAGAGAGAGAGAGAGAGAGAGAGAGAGAGAGAGAGAGAGAGAGAGAGAGCGCTATATATTAGTAAAGAGAGAATTATTTGTTGCAACGCATATCACAATCCAATGTAATACAAGTTCTATCGAATTTTTGGAGTGCTTGTACAAATGTTTCCATATTGCAAACATGAGAGAGAACTATTTGTTGAAACACCTTTCGTAATATAATATGATACAGACTCTATCAATCTAGAGTGCTAGCACAAATTATTTTTGGGGAGAGAGAGAGATTGTGTGTTGTGTGAGAGGAGAGAAAGAGAGGGAGAGAGAGAGAGAGAGAGAGAGAGAGAGAGAGAGAGAGAGAGAGAGAGAGAATGAGCTACTTACATGTAGAGAGAGAGAGAGAGAGAGAGAGAGAGAGAGAGAGAGAGAGATGAAGGTGGTGGTAAAGGTAATGATGGCGGTGGTGGTGATAGAGCTAGTAGTGATGGTGGTGGTAGAAGGGGAAGCGGAGGTGGGTACATCTAAGGATGGAATAAGAGAAATATGTGGAATAAGAATAGAGGGGTTGCCAAAAAAAACTTGCTCAAAAGCTCGCTCAAAACACTCACTTCTTGCCCTTCCCCACCTAGGAAGTCACTCTCTCACAAGCAATGGCTATGGTAGAAGAAAGGAAGTAGAAAAAAATCTTGAGCTCCAAATTGCACACAAAAGAAGGAGATATTTTCTTCATTATATACATAGGGTCTCCTAGGTGGTTAGCCTCAACCCCTTGGCCTCCTCTCAAGTTTAGCCACCTCTCTTTTAATGAATAGGGTCTCATAGGTGGGTAGCCTCAACCCCTTGGCCTCTCTCTCAAGACTTGCCACCTCTCTTTTAATGCAAGTGACTTTTAGACAAATGGATTTGGGAGTTACTAGAGGTAAATATGTGGATGACAATTTAGGATGTCCTTTGAGGTGCACCTAAAATAAAACTTTGTACTCTCCTTGAGGGTAGTGCCTAAACTTGCATGTGCTAGAAGTGAGTGATTGTGTGGTGAAACTCATAAAGGGGTTAGGTATGTCCCATAGTTGAGGACCCAAGTGGTGAAGTGGTATATACATGGTGAAATTCATGATGACAAGTCTATAGGGGTGAGCCTAGTGGTGTCCTACCCTTGATGTGCTTTAAATGTGTAACATAGAGGAAGATGGGTTAAGGGTAAGAGATGGACTAAATGAGTCTATTAGGTAATTCTAGCTTGAGGACCCCTAAGTGCAAAGCTAGGTGTGTACACCTATTAAGTGCAAAGCTAGGTGTGTACACCTATTTGTAAAATTGAGCTTTTTCTCTCTTTTCATGCTTTTATATTTTTGAAGGTTTATCTTTTGTTCATATTTTCTTTTCTTTTTCTTAGGTACTTTTTTATTAATCAAATAGTGGGTGTAAAATTTGAGCAAGGCAAGACTCACTTCATGAACTAGTTCTTCAAGGTGGCTAGCCAAATCTAGATGGGAGATTATGGAAGAAAGGGGCGAGAGCAATGAGCAAACCGGCTCCTCTCTAGCAACTCGAATGTAAGCATGCCACATGGAGAATGAGCCTAGCCATGGTGGCATGGTTAACTCCATTCAATCAAATAACAAGCATGGTAGCAAACCCTTGTACATGGTGGGCTTTTATCGTAGTAGAAACATTAATAGGTAAAGGTAATTACATATGAACAAAAAAGACTAGTTTTGATAAAAGGTAGAGAATGATGTTATCAAGTCCCTTTGCCATAGTATGTAGAGTAAAGGTTCTTGGAATATACATTTGAAAGTTGAACCTCCCATACTTGTTAGGATGAAATGAGGCTCCATCCATGTTACCCTAGGTATAGAAAACATGTTAGATCAAGTATTTCTTTTGTATTTGCCCTACAAAAAGTGAAGTAGGTATGTCATTTGTATCCAGGTTGTTGCATCTCCATGTGTGCTCTCGACTTTGTAAACTTTGGCCTAAGTGCACATTTTACTCTCTAAGGCTTATTAGACTTGCTTGGCCAAAAAGTTACATCTTTATCAAAGTTGCATTGATATGAATTCTAGATTCATATAATATGGAAAATATAGGACTATTATAATGGCCCCTAAAAATACAAAGTATAATATGGGGACACATTAGCCAAATACATGGATTGCCATATTGGATTCAAAAAAAGACTGGTGGGGAAATTCTATCTTATGAAAGAATATTTTGTACAAAACACAGTTTCCATATGAAAGCATTACTATAAAAATAGCACCTTCAAATGAGTCCTAACAAACAAAAATGCAACTTGTCTCCTTGGCAAAAGCTAAAAAGATTTGAGCTACTCAATCAAAAGCTAAAGAGATAACTAGTAATTAATAATACTTAACAAATAATTAATCAATAAATAATAACTAAATTTTAAATAATGAATGATTCATCACTATTAATTAATTGATAATGACTAATAATAAATAAAATTCATAAGTTAAAATAAATCCTTACATATTTTTATTTTTAATAATTATTTATAACTTAAAGAATTTAACTCTACATGATTATCAAGAAGTCAAACTAAAACAAAAAATACATAAATATTTTAAAAATATATTATTTAAATAATTATTTTTAGTCAAAATTAATCTTTTTTACTTTAAAATATTAATGGTATTTTATACATAATATTTTTAATGAAAGATTACTGATTATATGGTAATTATAGTATTACACAAATTATATGGGGATATTGAATGTATAAAATATACAAGGATATACATATTATACAAGGATATTGAATGTATAAAATATACTTTTTAATGAATAGCTAGTAATGGTGCTATTGCAGCTAGTTTGACCTCTTGTCCATTCCAATTGAACTTTATGTCCATTAACTCAATTTTCAAAAAATGTTCACATATTTCCACAAAGAATACATAGTAAATTACAACAAAGACATTCTTGAATAATCGATAAGCCAATAGTCCTTATGCAACCTCTTTGCCCAAATCAATAAAAAGTCAAAAATTTCAGTATTTTCTTAGAGATTTTACAATGAAATTTCAATGAAACACATCTCAAGGTTAACTCAACCAAAGAGGTTCATACACACCTTCATAGATGATGATTATATCCATTGTATTCGATAGTTGGTGACCCTCTTGTGTGGTCTAGAATACCATCATGAAATTTTTTATTCTCCAAGCATATTTAGCCCTCAAAACTAAGATTTATGCTTCTTCTTTGATGCAAAAAGACCAGCACTTGATGTTTCAACCATAAAATTTTAACTAGTTATCGTTCGCACTGTTGTGCTACATGAGCTCAATGATGGGGCTTTAGACTCCCTCTTTGTTTATTCAAGAGGCTCGATTTGCAAAGTACAATGGCTCTCTCTCACCTAGCCTCTTGCACATATCACCAATACCAAGATTCTCTTGTAGTGAGCTTGTGTGGCCTCTCTTTAAGCATGAATGACAACCTTGCAAAACTCCATGACCCATGAGTGTGTACCTTTCATTCTCAACCCTCTATGGCCTTAGCATGCAAGGGAGAAGCATGAGCATAGGCATGAGAGAGTGCTCAAGAGAAAGAAGAAGAAGGCTTCATTCTTACAGTCCCTCACACACACACACACACACACACACACACTCTCTCTCTCTCTCTCTCTCTCTCTCTCTCTCTCTCTCTCTCTCTCTCTCTCTCTCTCTCTCTCTCTCTCTCTCTCTCTCTCTCTCTCTCTCTCTCTCTCTCTCTCTCTCTCTCTCTCTCTCTCTCTCTCTCTCTGTGCTCCCCTCGGCTAGTCCCAAGCCCCCTCAAGCTCTCTAGCCCTTTGTCACAATCTCTCTATGTTTCTACCTCTCAAACTAGGAAACAATCCCAAGAAGGTAAGGAGAAGAGATAGAGGAGTCGCAATGAGATCACAAGAGAACAAACTCACAAGCTTAGCCATGAAACACTCCCTAGCTCCCTCTGGGCAAGCAATAGAGATTATCAACGCACAGATAGAGAAAAGAGGTAAGCCTTTGATTACTTAGTCGTGGAATGCCTTACAATAAGGTTTTCTAAACTTATATATGAATTTTAAATTTCAGTCCTTAGATAGAGCCTAATTTTCCATCATTGCCCACTACCCATTCCTCTTAGGCTTAACTTTACGGTTCTACAACCCATCAAACTATCTATTTTTCTAAGAAAACATGACCCACGCACTCCCACACCATTAAATGCGCCTTACTTTTACATTTTGCGCCATGCAATCCTTGTCGTTTTTTGCTACCTATGCTTTCTCAATTTTTAAATTCTTTTTCTAAATTAATATGATTCTCTCTTTTCTTTGTTTTTTCTTACATCTTGGCCATTTTCCTTGCTTTTGTGTTTTGCTTTTTTTCACTTTAGGCTTCATGCTTTTCTACTTTAGGCTTGTAATCAATTAATAAAAGCTAAGTTGAGTGCTAACTTCTTCAACCTCATGCTCTATAAAAAATGTAAAAGATAGTTTGGTATTGTAAATGTAAACATATTAACGAATGTTTATATCGATATTTTAAATTTACTTTTAATAATGTTGGATAGAGACAAACAGAGAGGGAGAATGTGTGTATATATATGTGTGTGTATGGATGTGTATGTGTGTGTAATTGTTGAATAATAGTGAAAATGAAAGAAAAAGTGAAAGAAGTAGCTTTAAAAGATTGAGGAAGAAGATGGGATGAGCACTTTCTTGTTGTGGCACCTTCATCTGCTTTCAAGATCACCTAAACTACCAAAATAGAACGTTTGAAAATAGACATTCAAAAAGGAGCACTAAAGAAATGTTTAGCGATATCCATGGATTTTGTAACAAGTTAACATGCTTTAACCCCATACCATATCTTCATTTAATTATATGTACAAGAATAGGATTTTCTCCACCATCTCTAGAACACTTGTATTTTGAAGCGAATGACATAAGACTCAATGACATCTCCCTAAAGACATTATGTAATTAAGCATACTTGTGATTTGAGTGATGTCCCTTGTTTACATGCATGTCTTGCCTTTCACATCAAGTGCTATTGTAGTAGTCTTGTTTTTTGCTATTCAAGAGGTTGGTAAGCCTTCTATATTGATTTTTACTTGTCCCGCATTGCTTGGCCTTTTGGTGGGATCTTTGGTAGGTGATGATTGTGATGTAATCCCATTTCCATGCTCGATAAGATAGTTTGATGTACTTGTTTACACTAGATTCATTTTGTCGACAAATTGTTCCTAGCATGTACAACTAGCTTGTTTCATTAAGGTCAACACCATTTCAAAAAAGACACTTGTAAAAAAATGATTAAGTTGCTAATTACTAAGGTTTTAAGATAATGAACCCTCCAAATTTCATCATTATGTGATTATTGAGAGGATGTATTGTTCATTTAAGAGGCCATCCATTAAGTGTTCAAGGTCCTTAGCTCATGTCAAGGATCACTTTTTGACCACTATCCTCTCTTTTTCAATGGTTAAACATTCTACTATCACCTTTTCCCACCAAAATGACATTTTTTGCTTCTAGTCATTTGAATCATTGTTCTATCCTCTTCTCTTTTTTTCCTTCTTCTAAAGTAGATTATACTTTGTTGTAATGTCAACCAATATCTCATTAGAAAGTACAAGAGCAAGTAATTATAAGCTTACAATAGATTAGCCATATCTATCTTGGAGAAGCATATTTTCATCAAGCATTGCTGGACAAGACAAAAGCTACATATTACAAATAGAAGGAAGCACGTTGATTTTTAGGTAGACATAAATATTGATTCAAACAATCTTTTGACTAGTAAACCTCCTCAAATTTTTAATGTTTATTATTCATTGTTTGATCTTTAATTTATTAGAAGGTTTCAAAACAATAACCTAGAAATAGATAGAAGTACTAATGACATTTTGTAGCATATTTTCTTTAGCACTGAGAAGATCTCGTGTATGCATGATGCTTTAGAGAATATTAAAGATACAAATTCTTACTAGATATTAGCTCTTAGGAGTCATTTTCTCATCATACCATTAACTATGATCCTTAGCAATGCTATTAGGTTTTCAATTCATAATAGTCGAATTCTTGGAATAATACTTGAAACCTATGAGAATCTATATAATTTTCAACACCACTTCTATCTTTTTTTAATAGCTCAACTTCTATCTTTTTTTAATAGCTCAAAAAGATAGATTTTATTATCTAGCAAAGATGTACTATATTTGATAACTCTTCAAAAAGATAATCTCTCTTCCATACAAATTACACAATGTTAGATAAAATAATTAGCAAATGAATTTTCAAAAGAATATATTTTCTATAAAAGACATAACTATATGAACTTTTTTACCAAGAAAAATAAAACTAAGATAAAATAAATAATATTTTTTACCAGGAAAATGAATATTTATCCATAAAAGAAGATATATTACATTAAATATCTCTACAAAAAGATAGTATTTTCGATTTAAACTATGTAATGATAAATAAAATAAATAGTAGATGACTAACCAAAAAGTTTCCAAGACTTATTATGCTTAAGATACTTTAAACTACCTATAATAATCTTTCCATTAAGTGATACTCCAATTTGGATGTAGTTATCTTTGTACCAAACCACATTAACCAAGAGTATCTGAAAATTCATGAAGAAAAAGAAATATCTGATATGATGCAAACAAGGGGTTCTAACCATGCTTGAGTCCCCCTATTCACTTTGTAATAGATATTTCTTATTCTTCATGATTTTTTCATATTCTTTTCCACTATACTTGAAATATTTGGTTAACTAATATTTTTCAACTCTAAGAATATGGTCACGATTAGCCAAGAGAGTACTTGTTGGTGATGATTGGAGCTTACAAGGTAAGATCTTGTTTCTTAATGTGAATCTCTTATCTTATTGTGTCCATAAATGTAAGTTGTTTGCTATTTGTGTCAATGCAAGGGTTTTCAATGTGCTTAACAGACATTTCAATGTGCATATTGCTACATGTATTATCTATTTTTTGGTGTGGTTTTAAATACGTTTTGTCTCAAGATTTCTGACGCTAAATAGTCACAGTCCATACGAGCCGTTTGATGTCTCTGCTCATGGGCTATTTGATATTTATTTAAAACATATTATAGAATACACAATTTGACAAGATTAGTGTGCTAACAATAGCAAGTACTTTCATTATGCTTAATATATTGTCTACTTGTTTTTAATCAAGAGTATTGATTATCTTTTAAATTTTTTGGTTGATTTTTTTATGTATGTAGGATGTAGCTCATCATCAAGCTATCAAATGTATGACTATTTATATTCAATTTTATGTTTGGTTTAGTTTTTTCATACTTATGGTTTGTATCAAAAACTACTTATGGTTTTCATACTTATGTTTGGTTTAGTTTTTGAAGATTTGTTGCTTGCATCAAAAAATTTTGTGTTTGCAAAGAAATACATTCAATTAGAGACAAGTACATATCCCTAAGCATGCAAAATGGTAAAGCTACGTAAATATCATTGAGGTGTAGTATTGAAACCAACATGTCCCTTCCAATAATATTTTACATCCTCTTGTTTCAGTTTTTTCACCTTATGAAACCCTTGTAAGATAGCAACATGATAATCTAATCATTTAAAGTAAAGGTTTTAGACTCCCCTAGTTTCATGTGCACTTTTGCTATAGACCATGCAAGAGTTCATAAGAGTTCATGAAATGAGGATGCCTTGTGGATGCTATTTAAAAAAAAAGCGCAAATATTTTGTAAATAAAAAAACTCAAAGAGAAGGTCAAGGAACTCAAAGAAAATGTCAAGAATGAGAATCAAAAGAGCTTAGATAAATAGACACTTTTAAAAAAGTCATGTAGTTACATCTCTCAATTTTCAAAATATCCAGTATTAACTTTGAGTTCCACCTTTAAGAGCTTCTATAAGTGAATAGGATTATTGGGACCACCAAAGAATGTCAAACTTTGAATATTTCAATTAAAAGAGGAGAGAACCACAAAAAGATATCTACCATCTCCAAAGTGAAAGAGATAAGAATACCATATTCTCGTATATATAGTAGACTCTCTTTTGCTCTCTTTTTTTTTTAATTCGAGGATAAACCAAAGTACATTTTTGAACCTTTTTGAACCCTAATGTAAAAACTTCAATGTTAATTCCAAAATTGGTACAAGAATTTGCAATAAACTTGTGATCAACTCTTTGACAACAACTTTCTAGCAAGGTTGGTAAAAGTGATACTTCCTACAACCACCCGAGTAGATAGTTTGTTGTTTAATCATACACTTTATACCCTCTCTAGGACCTCCGTACTGGATAGTTATTTTTTGTTTTCATGTTTGCCACACATACCATGTTATACTTTCTTTTAGAATGTTTTTGTCAATGAACCATAACCAAAAAATACCACATATCATTATGGTTGATGCCTATCAATAATAAAATGATCTACTTCAAGAGATGGCCCCTTATTGATAGTTTACTTCTTGAGAGTCAGCTCACTTAGTGTGTTCTCATTCCTACAACCACCTCACTAAATAGAGTTTATTGTTTAAATCATATACCTTATATCATGTAGGCTCTTCTTATTGGATAGTTACTTTCTATTTTCATATTTGCCATGCTTGTCATGCTGTACTTTCTTTTAGAATGTTCTTTTGAATGAACCATAACTAACAAATACCATGTATCATCTTGCTTGATGCCTATCAATGATGAAAAGGTAAAACTTCAAGAGATGGCCCATTCTTGATAGTTTACCTTTTAAGAGTTACCTTAGTGTGTCGCCATTGATAAAATTCTTTTCTTTATAAAAAAATGGATGACCCGTTCAACTAGCTCGTCAAATTAATACATCTATAATACATATCATACAAAACAATACCATTACAAACAAACAAGCATTTTGTCATCTAAAGTTAGCTTCTCCCCTTTCTCTTTCCAATTATATTGACAAACATCTAAACCTATTTGTGTGCCACTCACTAGAATTATGTATTAGCTTTGAAATATGTCAAGTTAGATATTTTACTTTTACCAACAATCTCAACAACCTTATTTTGATTCATGGACAAGGCAATTGGATTTCCATGCCAAATAGAGACTAATACACATGCATTTCCGATTGGGATTCTCTAGTATACATCTATTGATGTATCTACAAAAAGCACACCATAACCCACAACCTTCCACTCATATTAGAATAAAACAATGGTGGCCGCTTTGTACTAAACACATGTAACAAGCACAAATACAACAATGAAGCACCAAGAGTCTAGAATGACTTTACAAATTGCATCATCATATAGATCATTTGAAGGACACACAATACGGACTTTAGGTCAAAGATTTAGGTTCATAACAAACTTGACCTAGCATAATGGGTGCCTTGAGAATCTAAAAAAGAACTGAAGTAACATTTGGATCTAATTCTAAAGGAAACAATCAAGCACAAACAATGACGGGAAAGTCAAATCAAACTCGTCACTAACATTAGGATATAATACAAATATCAAATAACATAGGACTAAACTTGGTAAAAATGATTATTTGAGGCTCTTGAAGTAAACTCTACATACAAAGAATGAAAGTATGAATTTATGATTAGATGTTGGAGTCAATCTGAAGCAAGACCTAACTTGGCACAAAGGATGACTTCAAGCTTTTGATGCATGCTCAACATGAAACTTGAGATCTAATCTTAAAGCCAATGATATCAAGTTGTTAAAACACTACTCACTCGACCTAACTAAAAGGACAACATGAACCACTCCAAAACAACCTCAATGTTAGCTTTAGCATTTATTCATAAAGTCAAAATTAATGTAGGATAACCTAATCTAAAGGATGACTTGAGCTAGTGGTGCAAACACAAGACTCGTCCCAAAGACAATCTTAGGTTGCATAATTTCAAGTTGGATGCAAGTCCACATGCATGAAGTCATAGCTACCTAAAACATATTGTCTATAGCTGCACGATTGTATAAGTTAATTCAATCAAAATAGCATCAACAACCTCTGATAGTTTGACTACCTACCCAAGCCCCCAAACTTGCATTGTTCACCTCTATCTCATTCATCATCTCAAACCTCAACTTAAAAGTAACAAAAGCGAAGAACTATCAAGGTAAATACGCAAGGTAGAAGAATCCAAGCTTACTATGATGTCATGTTGGTAAAGACTACAATGTCATGTTAGTAAACACTATAAAACCACGTTGATAACCACCATGGCTGAGTACATAAAGCTAAGAAATCAAGGTGAGCACCAAGGGTGGAGCACACACTACGAAATTACAAAAGGGCGCTCTTTCCACGTGTAAGCACATGCACCAAACACCTACATAAATGTTAAATTTTCCAATACTAGTTTTGTAACCAAAAACATGGCCACTAAAATAAGTAGAAATAATCCATAGCTAAAAAAGGGCTAAGACATTTTAATTTCCACCCAGACTTTGGGTTAGCTCACCTATGATGCCCAAAAAGTCCCTACATGTAATTCTAGTAGGTCACACTTCTTAAGGCCCTTGTCCTAAGATCTAATGTCAAAGAGACTTGAAATTGCATCAATTACTGCATGTAGATCTTGATGCAGTACATTTGTCTTGCCAAGAATATCGCACTAGGATGCATGTTAGTCCCTCACAACAATTGTCTATCTCATGTACTTACTTCAGTTGTTCCAAATCAATGCATCCAACATGTAGTTGATATTAAAAAGTCTTGCATGCTTGGTTGCAGAGATGAAAACCACAAACAATTGCACTCTCCCCCTCAACAATTATATCTCTCATATGTCTACTTCAATAGTTGTTCCAAATCAATGGATCCAACATGTACATGTTATTACCAAGTCTTAAAGGCTTGGTTAAGAGATAGAGATCAAGCTGCACTTCCAAAGAAACTCGCTTCATGATGGTCATTCGATTGTACATCTGATCAAGCTCCAGCCATGTCTCCCAAGCCACCATCAAATGCTCAATATGAGAGATAACAACTGTAGTACATGAAAGAAATAAAAACGAGCAAATGCAAGCATTGAGTTTATCCCAATGTGCCTCAGCCTTTACCAACTCCACCTTATCACTGGAAGAGAGTCTAGACTCATCTCGCAAAGAAGGACGATGAATAGCCTCTATAATAAGCTCCTCCAAATCATATGACTCCAGAATGGCAAGCATCATGACCCGCCAAATGCAGTAATTCTCGCCATCGAGCTTTTAATCTAATGGAAGAGCTAGTAAGACGGGCACCTTCCGGTCCATGATCACTTGAAACTCGGTCTTGACCTCAAAAGACATCTTTACCTACAATGCCTACACAAAACACAAAAAATAGCCCCTCTGACTGGAAATACAGCCTGCCAGGCTCTTGATAGCTCGTCCTGCTCCTCCTTCACCAGCCAGAGGCAATGAAAAGGCAAAATCTGCACTTGAAGACCCAAAACGCAGTCTTCTTTCTTCTCTAATAGCAAAAAACAGCGGCAGCTTTAGCAAATCTTCACCTTTCTCACACACCCACCCTCGCCTCAGCCTTGTTCTGATACATAGCCCTCTTGCTCGCACTTGGAACGCTGAAAACGCAGCCTTGTGTGGCGCTAAAATCTCCTCTTCAGATGGGTCTAGTCCTTCAATGCTCTAATACCATGTTAGAGGGAAGCAATGCGGAAGCAAATAACCAAGACAAAGGGTGAACAGAGAGAGAGAGAGAAAGAGAGAGAGAGAGAGAGAGAGAGAGAGAGAGAAACACAGAAAATCTACAGTGAAGAATGCTGTATAGGAATGTAGAAATATACACGGGTGCTGAGATAATATCTGTGTATGTCTCCACCTCGAAGATCTCAGTCTCCGTCAGCCCTGAGAGCAGTCTCCATGGTCTGCAGCCAGAAATCTATGGAAAACAACTGATCAAGACAGCTGAAACAGGGGCTTATAGATAGGCCAGGAAAACACATCAAATAATGCATTAAATGCAGCAGACTCCTGTCCGACTGCCTGTGCCATGTCAGTTGCCACATGGCAAGCCTCCTGCACCTGTCACCTGCTAACCAGCTGCTGTACCTGCTGCTCCTGTCCAGGGAATGATCAGCTAACCAGTTCTAACACTTATCACCTTGAGCATAAGGCTCTCATAGCCAATGCAAAACAGTTTCTATCGCCAAAACAACAAGATGGCACAAGGAGTGGCTTGAGTAGACACATATACTCCATGGGGTAGAGAGCAAAGGTGGACAATAAAGCTTTGGAGTATCCCAACTTGCTGCAGTACATGCACCCTGAGGTCCATGGACGTAAATTTTTACTTGTTGGAAATGCCTCCAGGATGGTCTCAAGGGGCAACAGCAAAAACGAAATTGTCTACTGATGGGAGGATGAGCAGTAGCACAAAAGCAAACGCTTGCTAGCTAGAAAACGCTTCTGGGATGGTCTCCAACAGTGACAGCAGCAAAAAAGAAAGTGTTTGGCAACTACAATAATGTCAAGAAAGGTTGTTTGGCAACTACAATAATGTCAAGAAAGGTTGTTTGCCACAAGCAACAACCTGCTATAGGACCAGCAATACAAAATGCAGCTGTAGGAGAAAATATGGGCTTCTACATGGAGAACATAGCTGGGCAGCATGTCATCAATGACAGGCAGTGCCTAGGTGACAGCCAATCTGCGATGATCACAGCTCTAGGATTCACTGAAAAGGAGAGTTGTTGCCCCACTGTGATAGCATCCACCAGGTACATGTGGGAAGAGGAGGCACTGCTCGAAGGAGAGTGGCTAAGAGAAATAAAGTGAATGCGCATAGTCTCAGAGTGTGCCAGGGTGACCTAACATGTGAGAGAATAGGGATGCCCACAACATTGAGGAATTTTTGGGCATTGTCCACATATAAATCTGTTGACGTTAATAAAAAATTTTGGGGGCTGGATTACGGAGTAATAATTCTGCAGTCAATTAAGAAATTACCTACTCCAAAATGTAGTAGTTACTTGCACACCAAGTCTTCACACCCCAATACCCTTGTAGTGCTGTGTGAAAGAGAGTAAGATTTGCCTCCAAGGCTTGATCTTGCCCAGCTGACTCTGCTGGCTCTGATACTAACTGCCTCCTAAATGCAGCCTGTTGGCTCTGATACCAAGTGCCTCCTAAATGCAGAGGATAATTCAAGAGGAATACAATCCACAAACTCTAAACTCTATATATGTAAAATAATAAGATGTGAAAAGGGACAGATCATAACTGCAAGGGGACAGATCACAGAGTATATAACTGATAATACCTGCCAAAAGAGTGCAGAACTGCTAATCACTGCTGCAAATCTCGCTGCTGTGGCTTTGTGCAACCTCAGACCAGTACAGACACCCAGACTCAGCCTATTGTTTGAGTGTGAGCTACTTTCTATGCCCAAGCACTCACACCTGAAATCAGCCGCAACACCCTGAAGTCAATCGCCTTAGAAGTAGAACACCCAGACTCAACAAATGTTACATGTATGTTGCTCCATTCATGCCAGGAATCTGCTGCAATTGAAGTCTGTGCAGCCACACTTTGAAGTCAATCACCTTGAGAGAGTACACACACCTGGAATCAGCAAGTCTGAGGTACTTGCCACAGTCACACACACCTGGAATCTACTGCAACAATCACACCTAATCATTAATGCCCAGGTGTTGAACATGGACCCCTTTGCTTATACCAGCCTAACAGCCCTGGGTAGACTCAGCATACTATCAGCTGTTTAGTCCAATCAATTTGGCAGAGTCCACACATGTGCCTCTGTGGGGTCCCTGACCAGCATCCACATTCATGCGGACTACCACACCCTCCCGGTTGCCTATCAATAATTCACTGCAAGCACATTCTGCTTGACCCGTTGGCTTGTCAGAAACATCAGCCTCATCTGACATCTTGTTACCTTCAGTGCTGTCATTCACAAGTCATGGCCTTTGCTTTGGCCCAGAGACCCCATCTCCACACATCACATCTAGGGCCTTGGTCATATGATCTTAAGCTTCCTACATTGTATGTCCAAGAGCAGCTTGCCGTCAAGCTGTCCATCCATATCTTGGCTAGCCATGTCTCATGGCCATACATTTCTCTAGTTACACTTCAGGACAGTATCTGGCTGTGGCTAACTCCAAGAAATCAGAACTCACGTTCGTAAAATGGTTACAGTTAAATGAAATGTATACAAAAACATAAAGGAAAGCAGATGCAACACAACAGCCAAAAGTGATGTAAAAGCTTGCAAACTTCAGTCCTCCAGGACACAAGCCCCAGATGAGCTGATGCAAATATAGAACAGCAAAATGCTCTTAAAGCAACCAACACATGTGACAAGTAAAATTGCAGTTGCTTATCTACTGTGCTTTTGATTGTTAGAAAAACTTTCCTGCTTGTCATGAACTCGTCTTTAGATTAGGAAGGAAGTAATGTGGCTAGGGATTTTTCTTGCCCTACTAACAGGTTTACAATCAGGACTCCAATTCAGGAGACATGTAGTCAAGGGTCAGCTCAAATGTTACCACAAGATGAGATCAGAAATCCTTTAGATTGGCTAGCAAGGGAGCAATGTAACTAGGGAGCTCACTTGGGCCAATAACATTACAATCAGGAGATGATACAATTCAATTAAACATATGAAATTTGTTCACATACAAGTGCCAAGGTATAGATTTTATGAATAAGTTACATAATCTGCACTATAATTACATACCAGAATATACAAATGTCTGGTTTAGCATGTCACAGCACTCACGTCAAAACAGGATGCTTCAGACAACTGGCAGTTACAAAACCTTTATAGATAGTTGTTGGACTTTGTACTTGACCACTATGTAGTAACTATGGGACCATCTTTTCTTTCATATCATCCACTTTAATTGGTGCTTCCACAACAGAAATAATTCCGGAAATCCTGCACAGAAAAAACATGAAATATTATAAACATAGACCCAATCCCAATCACTGAGTTCTACTAGCCTTCTATAAGCGTGAATGAGTAAGAGAGAATCACTTCAGGTTTTCCTCATTGCAAATTAACATTATCCTCTCTCTGCTCTGCTATCAGCTCTCTTATCTTCACATAAGGCAGGCCAGACACAGTTAAAAAACAGATCTAATAGAGCTAACCATATGCTGTGGGATCAGAGCTCCAGACCACAAAAGCTTGAAATGTAGGAGTTTGCACAGTAGCTTTCTACACACACAAACATTCCAGGCCCTGACCTGGAAATCTCAAATGAGCTGATCATCTGTAGGGAAATTTCCAAACTCTTTAAAATGGGAAAGCAAAGGATCGCCAGGCGACACAAGCTGAGCCCATCAAACATATTACCAATATCCTCTCTTTGTGTAGGCTAAATGATTCATATTGTCTGAATGATGGTTATAGACCTTTGGGCTTGTACTTTCACTTCATTCTGGCATAGTGAATGTATCCTCACGAGCATTCTTGTGTGCACTCTCTCCACTGCTCTCAGTTCTCTGCTCTGATGTGCATACAACGTTCCTACATGTGTGTATTATAGGTCTTTTCTGCGACACACATCTTCAATCTTCCTTCACACGTTTCTCTTTCCTGTGATTGCTCTGCCTGTTTTAAACCGGCCATAGGTCAGGAAACAAGGATAGAAGACTAGATCAGGTTTGGAACACACACTAAACGACTGTAAATGTTCCCTGCCCATTTCTTGACCTGTGTATCCAGCATGCACTAATGTGGGGGGGTGGGGGGGGGGGGGGGGGGTTGGGTGGGGGGGGATGTGGGGGGTTGTTGCAAAGAGGAGACAACTGGTGCAGAAATGAGCTTGCAGTGATGGCAACCTGTTCAAGGCATGACCTGCTTGCATACAGTTAGGCAACTTCCAACTGGTGTGACTTGAAGACCTGAGGTGTGTCGTTCAGACCTGTGTGCCTTTAAACCCGCCTGCCCTTCAGAGTCCAGACCTGCATGCCCTGCAAATCTGAAGTGTGGCCAACATGACAGAGCTCTCCCTCATCAGAGAACCACCAGTGACATCAATTTGATTCTTTGAGCTAGCCCTGACCTACTCAATCTCAGCTCAAGATTGGCATTCACACTTGCACACACCCCTGGGGAGGGAGAGGAGAACTGGTGCAGAAATGAGCTTGCCTCCTTGTCTGAGCTTGCAATCACTGCTAAATGAGCGCATTGCAGCATTGAGCTCCCGGTTGGTGCAGAAATGAGCTTGCAGTGATCGCAACCTGTTCAAGGCATGACCTGCTTGCATACAGTTAGGCAACTTCCAACGGGTGTGACCTGAAGACCTGACATGTGTCCTTCAGACCTGTGTGCCTTTAAACCTGCATGCCCTTCAGAGTCCAGACCTGCATGCCCTGCAAATCTGAAGTGTGGCCAGCAGATCTGTGTGACCTGCAGTGAGCTGTCGATCCTCCTGCTGCATGCAAAACTGCAGTCCTGTATAGAGCATGCCCTGGACCTGATCAACACTGCAGACTGCTGGCCGTCTTTAGAAACCACTTCAGTTTCCACACTTAGGGTTTCGCACTGACAGCCCCAAAAAGGGCTGGTGTCATTCTGGTCATTTCGTTAGTGGGCGCCCACACAGAGGTGCACCATTCTAGACAGCTTATGCCTATAAATAGGCCGTTTCATTCATTCTTCACCTCTCTTCTTCCGTCACTCTAACATTCTCTCTCCTGCCTCTCTACTACCCTCACACCCCTTCAGGCAGACATTGAGGTTTGTGGTGGGCATCCATGCTTCTCCCCTCACCCTGATGTCATCTTCCCACACCTGGCAGCACATCTACTCCTTGTGTTTGCTGATCAGGGGCATTGGCATCAGCTTCCCTCACCCTAGCATCATCTTCCCACATCTAGTGGCACGTCTATTGCTTGCGTTTGCTGATCAAGGGCATTGGCGTCAGCTTTCCTCACTCACGGATTTGTGTTTGTCATCATCTACTATCACCTCCACATCTGGCGACCTCCCTCCACACAGACATCAACATCTAGGTTCCTACAATTTTCATTTTGAGCATTCTGGCCTCTAGGGTTTGTGTTTGCTGCCCAGGCCATCTTCCTAGTGGCTGAGCAATGTGCTAATAGCCCACTACCTGAAGGACTGCATTTCACTCCCTTCACTACAGATTCCACACGTGTTGCTATGTAAGTCAAAGAGGACAATGCAGTCATTTTTTGAGCTTCCACTCAACTATATCAGCTTTTCTTCTCATAGTATGATTCAATGCATGATCATCATGTTCTTGTGTTTCTGAGTTTCTCTTTTCTCTCAGTGTTTGGTGTACAACACTTAGTGTTTCTCCCCACAAACCCTACTATCTCTTTGCACTATCGCATATCTTGACATGGTATCAAAGCATACCTATTACCTTGACATGGTATCAGAGCATACCTCTTATCCTTGACATGGTATCAGAGCGTAGGAGCTCAGAGAGCTAAAAACCCTTTTCATCAGAGAAGGCAAAGATAGGTTGCGGATTAAGCATCAACCATTGATTTTCCCCCTTCCGTTGCATCAACAGGAGACAAAGATGCCCTTCTCTTCCTCTCCCACCCACCTTCCCTTTTACAAATTGACACTCAAGTGCTACAACTTCTCCACAAGCAAATGAACAAACCACTGGGTGCTCCTCTTCTGACATCACCGGACCTCCCACCGAACCTTGCCGACATGGACCTTTGCTCTCATCATCGCCAAAGTATATGTGTCTACCCTCACGCACTTGTGTCACCTCTCCCTTTTGAGACACACAATTTATTCTACACCAGCTTTCAGTTTTTTATGCTCAAGGCAATAAGGCGCATCCGATGTTCACTAAGTTCTATCAAGCAAAAGGAGGATCGTAAGGTGCCATGGCCTCCTCGCAACTGCCATAATGCACTACGGAGATTGCTTCTTCTTCTTCTTCTAGGGTTTCAAGAATGCCACCTTGAAAACCCGTAGTTCTACATTCCTGTCCACCGAGAGATAGTGATTGTTGGATACCGTCCCCTCGGCAATCCGCTCCTTTGAGGGAGAATAGCTATTCAACTCCTTCCATTACTTTGGCTCCACAATCCACTTCATTGAGAGACACCAACTATTGCCCACCCTTGGCTCAGTATGAGTCTCACATTTTCCCACCCTCGATTACTTATGTTCGAGAGGCAACCTCTGGGAGTTCTTCAACACCTTCAATACCCTAGATACTTTTTTCGATATGACTAGCGACACTCCATCATCCAATGATTCAGAGTTCATGATCCATGAGTTTTTAGATTCCCTCTCTCTCACCAAGGAGGATGTACTCTCTTTGCCCTCAAAGGGGGCACCTACTTTTCATATCCAAGATCTTCAGGTATCACCTAGATTAGGGCCTTGGAGATTGAACTGCAACTTGGTAACAAGGTCTTTGAATTCCTTCTAGCATGGAGTTATGAAGCTAGTGGCTTCTCTTCGGAGGTGAAGTCAAGTTCTACAATTCATCCGGTCTATTGTTCCTTACTATAGGTTACCTTTCAGATGGAAATCTTGAATCTTGGAGATCCTCCACATCTTCTTCATATCCTTCTTCCCTCATCTTTCTTCATCCCTTTTTGGGCCTAAGAGGGGGTGTTGAAAAGCCACTTCTCAAGTTTTCACACTTCAATTAGGGTTTCGCATTGACAACCCCAAAAAGGGCTAGTGTTCTCATTCTAATTACTTTGTCACGGGTATCTACACAATGGTATTCCACCCTAGACAGCTTATGCATATGAATAGAGCGTCACTTCATTCATTCTTCACCACTTAAGTCATTCTTCACCTCTTCTTCTTCCGTCACTTTGACATTCTCTCTCCTATCTCTCCATTGCCCTCACACTCCTTCAAGCACATATTGTGGTTGGTGGTGGACATCCATCCTTCTCCCCTAACCCTAGCATCATCTTCCCACACCTAAAAGCACATTTACTGCTTGTGTTTGCTGTTCAGGGGCATTGGCATCAACTTCCCTCACCCTAGCGTCATCTTCCCACACCTAGCTGCACATCTACTGCTTGCGTTTGCTGATCAAGGGCATTGGTGTCAACTTTCCTCACTCAAGAATTTGCATTTGTCATCATCTAGCATCACCTCTGTTGAGCTAAAAATGCATTAACCTGACTTAAACAACCCCAAAGCACGCTTAATTAATGAAGAAACCTTCTTATTTTAAAAAGAAGTGCGATTCTAGAGAGTTGTTTCCCACATGCACAATCCTAATTTGGGTGCTCCAAACTTTCTATAAATAGGCATGCAATCCACCACTCTTCCTCAATCTCGTTTTTGCACGTTTCAGGAGCTGTATCTCTGCTGCCCGTTTCAGGAGCTGTATCTCTGCTGTCCGCACCCCTTCACAGAGGACATCGCGATCAAACCTTCCCCTAACCATCTTCTACCATCTAGCGCCTGATTTTAGTCTTCGCCATCTATTTGCAGCTCTCATCTAGTACCCTAGAGTTGTTGCCTACAATTTTCCTACTGCATTTAATGCTGATGTCAGCATCTAGCACTATTACCTACAATTTGTCTACTGCGTTTGATGCTGATGTCAGCATTTGGTGATGTCGCTCATAGTTTGTGTGACATTAATGTGACATTAAAGTGACATTTAATGTGATATTAAGGTCACAAACATAGTTTGGAACTCTCATCTTGATCTTCTCTCTCCTCAATAAGCTGCATTTACAGTTTTTGGCTGCCACCCTGATCTTCTCTCTCCTCCACATGCTGCTTTTGCAGCTAAAATTATCACCCAATTTTTCTCTCTCCTCAAGTATCTACGTTTTTAGTATTTCTCTCTCCTGCATTGTTATCTGCATCGAATCCAACCTTCCTTGGCTACATTTACTAGTGTTTGATACATGGAGGTTGCCTTTGTTGCGATTTGGGATCCGTTTAGAGTATGACACACTCTACAGCTCATAACCTCTACCTTGATTCCAGAGATATGAGAGTTTGAGTTTCAATATCCATTGCATAATGTGTTTGCTACATGAGGACTATATATTCATTATTCATTCACTTTATTATTCATTGTGTTCATTGTCTCTAAGTTATCCTAACCCTAACCTAACTATGTTCTATGTTTATCAATCTGTGCTTTGTTGTATGATTGGTTTTGTGTTTTTTGCATTTCTTCACATGGTATTAGAGCTAGGTACTGTCTAAGAAACCTTGGCTTTTAATCGGAAAGCTCATTCGCAAAAGCAAGAACAACAAAAGGATCAAATGGCATTCGAACACATTCATAACACCACTCCAATCTCCACAGCCAAACATGAAGAGAAACAATCAGGAGTGGGCCTCTCAACTTGCTACTGCCCGATCTAACATGGACGAAGAACCATCGGACTACCATGGAGTCCAAAAACTATAAGAAATTTTTGCCGCTGATTATGATATCATCCTTATGTACACGGCTCAACAGGAGGTTGAAGGTAAGCCTAAGTTTTCTCCTTTATATTTAGTGCACAAAACTAATGATTTTGCAGGACCTTTGGAATCTCTACTATGGACCAGCCATCTGCAAGTGAAACCGGCTCAAATTACACATCACTTCCATAGTTCTACTTTTCTCCAATGCCATGTATAACCCTATTATTTCAAACTCTATGCCAACTGATTCTGTATTTTCTGTCGGATCGAGGGATGCTCGTCAAGAAGGGACTCTTCAAAACGAACTTTGGTTTGTGAGTAATGAGGAAGCAAGTATTTCTTTAGGAACTCAAAACTAGGTAAGAAGCTAAAAGAAGAACTTGTAAGTATTCCTTCCCTTCCTTTTCCTTCAAATTATTTTATTTCTCATGGCCAATATGAAGTAGGTGCATCTTCATCTAATACATTTAATAGACAAAAGGAACCAACCATGTTTCCCACAACAATATCAATCACAAATCCATTTGGGCTCTTGTTAGAATTTGCCAATTCTATGGACAGTGCTCAATGTTTTAGTCTTTAGTTCTTTTTCAGCTTTTAGTGTGAACACAACTAAATTTATAAGTTGTAACGTCACTCTTAGAGTTAGAGTCAAAGCCAGTTAACTCTAGTTGAGTTAGAGCTTAGGTCCATCTTAGACCTATCTTGTACCTTTCATTCTTCTGCCCACCATATTCTCAACCTTGCCTCTGATTTTCTACAAACCCTAAAAAGTGCAAAACCCCTAATTTTCAAAATTGGGATTTTTTCGAAATTTCTGCAATTTCCCATTTATTTTGGCCATCTCTTTCCAAATCTCAACTCGTGCCACCCAAAATTTGGGACTTTGTTCAATTTTCACTCCCAAAGTTCAAATTGACAATCAATTTGAAGATATTTCACAATTTCTTTAAAATTCCCGCCAAAATTTTATGGCTTTTTTCTGATTTACAATCCCACATGCGAATCTTCATTGGAAAGGCCGAGGTTGCACCAATTTCATCAACATTTGTGCAAGAAATTCGGGGTTTTTGTCCTAGAGGCTTCGGCATGCATCACAAGACGGATTCCAGCTGCTGTTCACTGTTGGCATGCACCCCGAGGTGACATTACTGTAGAAATTCAAGCTATAAGGTACAAATTTCTTCAATTCCTGTGAAATTTTAGAAAGAAATTTGGAGCTTCTGCCTGGCATGCAGTCCAAGGAAGCAAACAAGTGGTACAACAACCCTTAATTGCTATTACAGTCAGATTGAGCAAGAAATTTTGGGAAAATTCAATAAATTTTGGTAAGAATCGGCATTAATTTGCTGTAATTTGTACTTTTGAGGGCACGCATTACGAGGCACGTGTGCTTTGGCATTTGTGTGACATTTTGGTACTTGTTGCATGATCCGGAGGGGATTTTTGGTACTTTGAGGATTACAATCTATAATTCAGCAGAGAAGTATTTGGCTGTAGATTTTTGTCCAATACTGATAGCATGGCATGGCATGGCAAGGGATTAATGATCAAAATAACATCCTTAGTATCCTCACTCAAGAAGACAAACTTAATGGATCAACCTACTAGTTGTGGAGTTTTATGGTTCACAACCTTCTTGTAGCGAAGAACTTGTGGAACTATGTTACATGTGATTTGCAGTGACCACAAGGTCTTGCACCTCAATGTAATGCTAGAAGATAGGCTATTGGTACTGCTGCCCCTCCTCCCCCTCCTAATAAGGATCAGAGGAGATGGGACTCAAAAGATTCACAGGTGCTTTCTTTGATTGCCTTGTCAATGAAAAGATTGATCATTCCACACATCCGGTCTTTTAAGACCTCAAAATCAGCATTGGATGTACTTAAGCGTATGTTTGTAACACATAACGAGGTCAGAATATCTTATCTCCATAGAGAGTTAGCCAATGTGAACATGGATGAGGGTGATAGCATGACAAATCACCTTACTGACATACACGATTTGCACGAGCAACTACTCAATGTGGATGAAATCATTCAAGATGCTAAATTGGTAAACATCACACTGAACTCTCTTCCACATTCGTATCTTGGTTTCCACACCTCTTTGATGTTGTCTTTGAGGGGGGAGACAGTAACCCCTTACATTTGTGGAGTTAGAAGACCTCTTGTTGCAAGAGAAAGAGACTCAGAAGAATGTTACATTGCATTCAAAAGATGTGGGTATGCTTTCCAACTTCAAAGGCAAAGGAAAGGCCAAGCAAAATGCAAAAAATTAGCCAAAGAGCGATGCTAAACAACCATCAAATAAGGCTATCCAAGACATAGGAAAGTCTAAAAAGAAGGGGAAATGTCATTATTGCAAGAAGCCAGGTCACTATATTGATGAATGCTATAATAGATTAGCCAAAGACAAGAAAAAGGACTCAGGTTTGGTTGTCCAAGAGACATCAGCCAACAAATCTACTAATGGTGATGCTTCAGTCAACTTTGTGGAGGAGGACTATGCATTTCTAACTTGCAGTTATGATTCTTCAATGGCTGATTCAGCATTTAATGTTGCTGAAACGCAGCAAACATGGTATTTTGACAATGCAACTTCAAAGCACATCACTTCTAGGAAGTGTTTGTTTTCCTCTTTGCATTCAGCCCCTGTTGGGAAGCATGTTACATGTGCGAACAGCAACAGTTACGATGTTTGTGGCATTGGGACATCAGTGAATGATGTTCAAAAATTGCAACTTATTCACTCTGATGTTTGTGGTCCCATGAGAACACGTACACTTGGAGGTCATCTTTACTTTGTTACATTTATTTATATTGATGTCTACGCTCGGTATACATGGGTGTATGGGCTAAAAGCAAAATCTGATGTGTTTATGCATTTTAAATATCTCGTCACAAAGCTTGAGGCTGAAACTAGCTTGAAAGTGTAGACACTTCACACAGATAGAGAGGGGGAGTACGTGTCTCGTGCTTTTGAGACATATTTGCTTGATCATGGCATTACACATCAAACCACTATTGGAATGACTCCCCAGCAGAATGGTGTTGCTAAAAGGAAGAATCGCACTCTTATGGAGATGACTCGTTGTATGCTCAAAAGCAAGGGGTTGCCTCATCAATTTTGATTAGAAAGCCTTCAGTGTGCAAATCATGTGTCGAATCGTGCACCCACTAAGGCACTAAAGACGATCACCCCATTTGAAGCTTGCCATGGCAAGAAACCTAAGGTTGACTACTTTCGGGTGTTTATGCACATGTTCCGAAAGAGCTTCGTGGAAAGCTTGATGGCAAGGCTATAAAATGTATATTTACTAGCTACACTTCGAAAAGCAAGGGCTATCGCTTGTATGCCCACATGCAAAGAAAGTTTTTGTCAATAGGGATGTCATATTTGCTAAAAATGTTGCATTTTCACATGATCAATTTCAAATGCCAGCCACCCATGACATTGATGACATCTTTGAGGGTCTCTTACCACTTTCTTTGGAGTCTGTGCCTGCTATAAATGGACGGACAGACATAATAGAGCAAGCTGTTGTTGCACCATATGTGCCTGAACAGCAGGGTATTAATGATGGTTTGCCACACGCAGTGGAAGATACAGTACAGCATGAAAGGGCTGCTGTAAATGCAGAAAAACAGCCACGAGATGGCTGTTACAAACTCTCCAAGAGAGTAAAATGGATGCTCCTTTAGCTCAATGCACTAGAAAAGTTGCTAGATATGCAGCACATGATGCAAGGGGAGTCCATTTGGCTGATTTTAAAAGAGTAGATATGTAGCACATGATGCAAGGGGAGCTCACTATTGGATGATGATGAGCCTACTTCCCTGGACAAAGCTCAACAAGATGTACATTAGATGCAAGCCATGCAAGATGGGTTAGACTCTATTGTCACTAACTCTACATGGGAACTTGTCAATTTACCACTTGGCAAGAAGGCCATTGGCACAAAATGGGTTTTTAAACTCAAATGCAAGGCTGATGGTACCATTGATAGGTACAAAGCAAGGTTGGTAGCAAAAGGCTATGCACAAAAAAAGAGCATAGATTATGAAGAGACTTTTGCTCCTACATCCCGTATAAGTACAGTGAGATGTGTAATTGCTATGGCTACAAATTATGGCTAAAATGTATATCACTTGGACATTAAGACAGCATTCTTAAATGGGAATTTGCATAGACAAAACAAGCTTAATTTAATGAAAACCCTAAAACAGGGAGCAATTTGAGAGTTCATTGAAACCCTAATTTGGGAGGGTCCATCCTCATCTATAAATAGACAAGCTATCCCCATTCAGTCTCAATCTCTTCTATGCAAGTTCTCACTCTTCAATGGAGCTTTCAGCCATCGATCTTCTACCACGTGGCTGTCTAGCCTTTGCGACTACTGTCACTCTCTCTTCATCAGCCCTTGCAATGCCCTAACACCTTCCTCCTACTGTCGCCCACTGTCTGGTGCCCTTTTCTCTGTTGTGTTTGACCCTATTCTTCATCGCCCTATCTCCACCACCATCTATCTGCCATGTTAGCACCTCCAGTGTGTAGGTGACAGCTAGCAGCCCATCTCCCTCATCAAGCGACCTTCTGTTGCTGCATTTGGACCTCTCTAGCACCTAGTGGCAGCTGGCGACACTCCTCCTGGCAGCACTTCTGCTTGAGTTTGGTGCTCCGATCGTCCTAACACTTGCGTTTGATTTATCCTCTTCATCCTACACTCTGACTAGTGGTCACAGACTTGGGATCCATTTCCAATGGACGTCACTCTCTGACACACTACTCTGCCCTTAGGCACATTGTATACTCTTACATTCATTTACAGCATTCATTCACTTCAGAGCTGTGTTCTTTCTATCCCTTCTTCTGTTTGTGTTTGAGTTTTAAGTTTTGAGTTTAGGGCTTGAGTTTTGTTTTTTGTGTCTGTGTTTGTCTCGCTGTGCTTCTGTTGTGGTCGTACACTCTGTGTTTCCTCAGTGTGAAACCTAGCAGTGTCTCCATAGTCTTCTTCACATTGTATCAAAGCTGATGCTCTTATAAAGAGTATCCTGCGGATTTTGTGGAGTGCTAATCTTTGCACAAGGCACATAATACAACTCATAATCGAATCATAATGTTACAGACACCTTCTTCTCATCACCCAATGATGTCTTATCAAGCTTCTCCATCACTAGAGGCTCGGAGGAGGTTTATGGACTCGTGAGGAAGACAACACTCCATATTCACCCTCACATCGCCCTCTATGTTTACACCTATGCCAAATATTCCAAATTTCATTAACCTCACAAAGGAGGAGTTTGAGAAGTACCACACAACAAGTATGGACCAGAAGACATCCCTTCGAGTTTCTTTTTGGTCCCCTTGTCTTCGCGATTCAGCATTTTCAGTTGTGCTCTTATCAACAAGCCAAGTTTAAGGTGCTTACTGATGGTTTATATGATAACTTCTACCAATCACATAAATTTTATTGTGACCTGCATGCATCTTTTGCACAAGAAAATATGGTATGGCTGCAAGATGCCAATGGTCACATGATTACAAATCCTCAATCTATTGTGCACATGTGCAAATAATATTTTATGGATATTCTTGATTCACAATAGCCTCTTTCTCACCAAATAGTTCTTGCATATTCAATTTTTAATGCATTGATTAAAGATTAGGTTTCTCCAAACATTCATGAAACATTGGAGTCCGATATTCGTGAGGAGGAGATTATGGATGTCTTGTGGCATCTGCCTAAGGGCAAAAGTCCTGGAAGGGATGGACTCACACCCTCAAACGGTCGTGATACATTGGAGTGCAATATTTGTGAGGAGGAGGTTATGGATGTCTTATTGCATCTGCCTAAGGAAAAAAGTCCTAGATGGGATGGACTCACAAATGACTTCTATGAAACTTATGCTACTCGATTGGCAAGACCATTCACAATTGTGTGCCAGCAAGTTTGTGCCACTAGAGTTATGTGTCCATCTTGGAAGGAGAGCATTGTTAAGTTGATTCCTAAGATCCCTTCACCATTGATGTTTGAACAGTAGAGACAAATTTCATTGATGGGCACCATGTATAAGCTTTTCTCCAAGGTTTTGGCTAATCACCTCAATGAGTATCTCCCTGATATTGTGCACCCTCATCATTATGGTTTTATTAAGGAAAGAAAAAAGCTGATTCCGAGGTTTTCCCAAGTGAACTTCTGAAAATTCTCTCTCTGGTATTCTCTCACCTATTCTAGCCCATTCTCAGGAGATCTCAGCATTTCTCAACCATTTGGAGCAGAGCTCAACCATATTTTGGTGGACAATAGAGGGTTTTCTAATGTAAACTCTAAATTTCTGCAGAAATTAGGGTTTAGAAGCTACCTTGGGACACATGCCAACAAGAGAAGGCATCATACACTGAAATCAGCACCTGCAATTTTTTGTCTTGTTAGGGATTTCAAATATCCAGCAATCCATTGTAAATTTGGGGTAGCATTTGGCTAGTTGGGGTTCACTTAGAGCAAGTACTGGGTGAAAATCAAGGGACAAATTGCCCAATTTGTTTGCCAATTATTGTAATGCCAAGAGGCTTTTGGATCAGCCAAGGAGATTGTGGAATCTCAACTTGTAAGTAATCCATTAGCAATTGAAGATAAAGAAATACCAAATGGAGCACCAGTTTTGGGGCCAACAAGGTGTCCATTGTCCAAGAATTTTAAAGGTAAAGTGTGCATTTCAATTTATGTTTATTTGCTAATTGTTGTGAGCCCTCCAATTTGTTGTCGCCTGTATTAAATGATGTCGCCAACAGCTCCTGGTGCCAAAATTGCAGTCACCTACTGCTCCTAACCTCCTAGTTGCTGTCTACTACCTTCAATGCCTAAAAACAAATCTAAAATCTGACCAGAAGCACCTTCTCCATATCTCCCAAGCTAAAAACTAACTGAATGGCTAGAACCAGTCCCCCAAAAAAGTTTTCTCAATTTACATGGGTATTTTTGCCAAGTAGCAGCCTTCTAAACGCATTTTTCAGCATCATCCAACCATTAAATTAATTTTCAAAATTAGATCAATCTAAAAATTAATTTTAATCCTTCTGACCCTGCCCAAAATTAAATGTGCCCATCCATAATTAAATTGGCTAGGCCATTCGCAACCTAGAGTGGTCACCCCTAGACTAGCATTAACTAATTAATTAATGTTAATCCCTAGTGTCACTACTAACACTTATGTTGTGCAAATTTCCGCGCTGAGAGTGAAGGTACAAAGAGTTGAGAGCAGTAGACGATGTTCGGTACAAAAACACTAGTGTACCACTTTTAGGTTTTGAATATATATATATATATATATATATATATATATATATATATATATATATATATATATATATATATATAAAGTACAGCAAATGAAGAGTGCATTCACACCCACATACTTGAACTCAATAGAAAAAGGCACGGTGAGCCTTTATTCCCAACAACCTCCCACCTAAAAGCAACGTGTGTAAAGGTAGAGGAAAGAATCAACTAAGTCTATGTATGTACAAAGCTGAAAGACATATATACTATCCAACCCCCATCATCTTGCGGCAATGAGCAAACCGCTCGGCTGGAAGACCCTTCGTAAGGTCTGCAGGATTATCATCTGTATGTACCTTGACAAGCTCAATGCCTTTGTTGTCAAGTACATCCTTGGTAAAGTGATACTTCAACTGTATGTGCTTTGTCTTTGCATGAAAGACAGGATTCCGTGCAAGCATGATAGCACTCTGACTGTCATAGTGGAGGATAGAAGGCTCTGTAATCCCAAGCTCTCTCACCAGACGTGAAAGCCATAAAGCCTCTTTGCATGCCTATGTGGCAGCCACATATTTTGCCTTAGTAGTAGACAATGCAACACAATATTGCAACCTAGATATCCAAGAGACTGCTCTTTCTGTGAACATGAACACATATCCTGAAGTGGACTTTCTACAGTCAAGATGGCCAACATAGTCTGCATCTGTGAAACCAACAACAAATGACATTTGCTTACCAAAGCAGATACACAAATCCTTTGTGTGCCCTTAAGGTATCTCATGATACCTTTCACTACTTACCAATGCTTTTTGCCAGGATATGCCACGTATGTCCTAATCACTCCCACCGCAAATGCAATGTTAGGACGTGTAGCAACCATAGCATACATCAAGCTACCAACAGCTGAAGCATAGGGTATCTTGGCCATTTCAGCCTTTCCATCATCTGATATAGGACTGTCATCTGTACTAAGTTTCACATATGGAGGCAATGGTACACTAATAGCTTTACCCCCTTCCATATTGAAACATTGAAAAACTTTCGTAATATACTCCTGCTGTGACAGATAAAGAATATTTTGATCTGTCTCCGAGTATACGCATGCCAAGAATGTGATTTTCCTCACCAAGATCTTTCATATCAAAGCTATTGTGTAGACTCTGCTTCAAGGTGTCCAAGGCATCAACATCCTTGCGTACAATTAGCATGTCATCCTCATACAGAACCAAGAGAATAAGGTTGCCATTTGCTACCTTCTTGGTATATAAGCACTGATCAACTTGAGAACAATGAAATCCCTAAGATTGCATGAATGTATCAAATTTGTGATACCATTCTCGTGGTGCCTGCTTCAGCCCATACAAACTTTTGTTGAGTTTACATACCATGTGTTTTTTCCCCTTTGCAACAAAACCGTCAAGCTACTATATATAGATTTCCTCATGCAAATCACCATGTAAGAAGGTGGTTTTTACATCCATCTGTATAAGTTCCATGTCTTCAAATGCAGCCAAGCCCAAGATGGTTTGCAGAGTAGTCATTTTTACTACAGGAGAAAAGATTTCATCAAAATCAATTCCATGTTCTTGTTTGTACCCTTTAGCACCCAAGCATGCCTTGTACTTGGGCAAAGAACCAAAAGTGACTTTCATTTTATAAACCCATTTGCAGGGTAGCACTCTTTGTCCTTTTGGTAAATGTACCAAATCCCAAGTGCCATTCTTCATGAGAGATTCCATTTCTGATAACATTGCTTTTTGCCATTTTTTACTATTCTGTCTATCCATTGCTTCCTGGAAGCATGACAATTCACCACAATCTGTTAACATGACATAACCAACCATATAGTTTACTCTACGAATAAATCTATTTGGTTGTTTTTACACTCAGGTCGACCTACGGACCTAGTGGTCAAAATTTGCAAGTTGTTTAGCTTCAACGAGATCATCCTTGGTGCGGCCGTCGTCGCGCACGACTAGGCTTGTCCGAGTGGCTTAGTTTTGGGCTGAGTCCCGAAATCGGCCCAGCCCTTAGCCCTCAGACCACTCAACTCGGACACGTATCGCTCGGCCCATCCGAGTCAACCATTCGGACCAAACCGATATTTTCGGCCAACTTGACTCGGCCCAACCCACTCAGCCCTTTTTGACTCAGCCCACTAATGTGACTCAGCCCTCAGACCACTCGGCCAACTCGACCCTCAGCCACATCTGTTTGGCTGTCCGAGCTGCAAGTTCGGCTAGTGTTCCTATTCGGCCCTAGGTTGTTCCAGGTCCACATGTTCTTGCTAAATTTGTGGGACATCATGGGCAAGATCCTACTGATCATTTTCAGCATCATTCCCTGCATTTTCAGGGACATTTTGAGCAGGTATTTGCTGCTGTCTAACGGGCATTCTATGCTATCCTATTGGTACATCCTCCTAGAATACAACCCTTCTGACCTCCTCTGTTCTTTCGAGCTGTTTGTGCATGCGATTTTCCCGCAAAATGACATTATTGTTGTGTACAACTTTTCTTTTCTCGGGATCCCATAATCTATACCTCATCTCAACTTCATCAGCATATCCTAGGACAATACATTTACATGACTTTGGTTCAAGTTTGCTGCGTTCTTCCTTTCGGATGTGCACAAATGCCTCTCAGCCAAACACTTTTAAGTGTGCATACGAAGGTGGCTTGTCCTACCACGCTTCTTGAGGGACTCTGCCCCCCCCCCAAAAAAGACCTCTTGTTGACTAATTAATCAAGTGTATGGCTGTCATAACAACCTCTGCCCAAAAACCATGGGATAAAGCAACATGTTACAGCATTGTATGGACCTTGTCTTGAATGGTCCTATTCATACGCTCTCCAATACCATTTTGGAACAGATTATAAGGAGCAGTAAAGTCCCTTCTAATCCCTTTGCTATCACAAAAGTCTTGAAAGGCTTTGGACACATATTCCCCACCATTGTCAGAGCGAAGGCATTTTAACGTCTTGCTGGCTTGATTTTCAGCAAGTGCCAAGAATTTTTTAAATTTATCCAAGGCCTCCTCTTTGTGACGGATTGGATAAACGCATACTTTGCGTGTGGCATCATCAACAAAGGTAATGAAATACTTCTTCCCCCCTAGAGATAATCTTGGCATTTGACATATATTTGAATGTACTAACTCTAAGGGTGAAGACTTTAGAGAAAGAGATTTTTTGTGTGACGTTTGAGCATGTTTACCATAAAAACAATGATCACACTATTCAAAATCAGCATACCTCAAAGGCGGTAAATTAACCCAAACAAGAGAGCACTTTCATTCTAGATTGACTCATGTGTCCCAACCGGCTATGCCACAAAGAAACACTTGGCTGCTCAGTTATGGAGACTACATGGTCACGCACACTAGATACATACAAAGGATACAAAGTATCACTTCTGAACCCCTTGACAACAATGCAGGAGCCCTTACATATTTTCCATTTCCTATCCCCAAAGGTGGTGTGATAGCCTTCGTCATCTAGTTACCCTATGCTTATAAAGTTCTTCTTGAGCTGAGGTACATGTCTCACATTATGCAAAACAAACACGGAGCCATGCTGAAATTCCAATTTCACACTGCCAATGCCTGCAATTTTACATGCATAGTTCTCCCCCAAGTGGACAACACCACATACACCACCATTGCAGTCATAGAACCACTCATGGTGTGATGTGACATGAAAAGGCGCACCTGAATCAAGTATCCAAGCGTGCATATCATCCTCAGAATTTGCAATCAATGCATGTGAATCCAAAAAAGAAGCAAGAAGTGCATCACCATCACTGTCATTGTCATGAGTGACTACATTAACCTCTTGTATTTTTACATTGCTCTTTTTGGTAGACTGGCTGTCATTATTTTCAGCCTTGCTGGCTTCATTATTTTTGTTTTTTCCCTTCTCTTTCTTCAATTGAAAGCAATCCCTTTTGTAGTGCCCTTTTTTGCCACAATGATGGCACTCCACATTCTTTCCACAAGATTTGTTGTGTGCTCTGTTTTCAGAACTGCTCTTATGCTAAAATCTACCTCTAGTGTGTAATGCATTTAAAGACTTGTTTGCCGAGTTATTCTACCTATTGAGTTCTTTCATCAGCAAAGAACTCTCCACATCAGAGTATAACAACTAAGCATTCGAATTACTCAAAGCTGTCTTGAAAGTATTCCAACTTTTAGGCAAAGTGCACAGCAAGAAAGTAGCTTTGAACTCTTCATCAATATGGAAATCCAAAGCAATCAGCTAACTAAAAATTGCGTTAAACTCATTCAAATGTATAGATATGGTTGTACCTTCTTTCATGCGAAAGTCCATCAGTTTTTTCGGCCAATAAACTTTGCTGGCTGCACTTTTCTGAGCATACAATTCTTCAAGCCTTTGCCACATTGCATATGCTGAATTCAGCTTCTCAATGTTGAAGAGCAAGTTGTCTGACACTGAGAGCTCAATGGTAGAGCAAGCAAGCTTGTCCAAGTCATCCCACTCATCTTGTTTCATGTCTACCGGTTTGATTCCCTTTGTTTTGATGGGCTTTACATGTTTCTTTTGCACCAAGACATTATAGCATTGTTTTTGCCAAATTGTAAAATTATGTGCACCCTCAAGCTTCTTAATGTGCAAAAGATTACTGTTGTCATTGTTTCCAGCCATAATTTGCAGGTCCAAATTGACTAACTTGTCACCAAAGGCAAGCCCAAATGTGACACAAGTAACCACAGTACACAAGAGTACCAACCAGCAATGAAAATCCCAAGATTACAGAAATTTCAGATCTGCAAATGGATTTTCAGAATTAAAAAATGTCGTTTGCTGCACTCCTCAAGCAATTTCTGACGCATTTAGAGACCAAGCCACCAGTCACATGTGAAATCCTCAAAATTTCACTGCAATTTCTGCTCTGAAGGCATTCTCGAGCAGAAATTAGACACTTTGGATCAAAAGCCCCAAACTTTTAGAGCAAAATCTGTTCAGATTGCATCAATTCAAGTACCCAAGAGCATGTACCAAGTAATTCTTGCACAAATTCATGAAATTCTGCAAAAGCCCCAAATATCTCTCTGGTCCGGTGTGCGCAAATTTCACTGAAATTGAAGGAATTTCATTGGAATGTGAAAAAACACCAAAATTTCACAAGAAAATGTGCACCGATTCTGCAATTTTTGAGTCAGATTGTCAACTTCTGCATCAAAGTCTCCAAATCCGGAAAAAGCCCCAATTTTCCAAGAGCAGATATGCACAAATTTGTATTCTATGCTTATACGCGCAAACTTCCGGTAGAGAAGGGAAAGAAAACTCAAAAAAGAAAATTTCAGATTTTTTTTAAAAAAAGGCGTTGACTGTTGAGTGGATTCAATTTGTGACCCGCCTGGTCACGGATTTCACGTCCGTCCTGTCAGGTCGCATCCCGTCCCGATTGGTTGCTTGGTTTTGGTTGCCTCTCGCCGTGTGCCTACAATGTGTCTCCACCTGGTTCTGGTCACCCGTAGTCGTGTGCTTGCAATGTGTTTCCTACAATCTATGACCTGCCAACTAGTCTCTCCTGCAGCCTGCGACCTGCCAACTATTGCCCATCGAGCCCATTTGCTACTCCTGCGACACCTGCCCATTCAACGTCTGGCACTTAAAGCTCCTACTCGCCTACACCTCCTACTCCCCTATCACACGGCCTGACGCATATCACTGGCTTCGTTAAGCGTGCACAACTTGTGCATATTTCTGAGCTGAGAGTGAAGGTACAGAGAGTTGAGAGTAGTAGAGTGAGAATGTGAGCACGACACTTGATGTTCGGTACAAAAGGACTGGACTAGTGTACCACTTTTAGGTTTTGAATATATATATATAAAGTACAACAAGTGAAGGATGCATTCACACCCACACACCCGAACTCGGTAGAAAAAGACATGGTGAGCCTTTATTCCCAACAACTTATTGGCCAAATAACTGTCCTAGGGTCAAAACTAACACCAACTGACCACCAAAACCTGGTCAACATAACTTATCACATCCACAACTAGTGGAGTGGAAGTACTACCTCCCCCTTGAGCATCAGGCAATGCTCCAAATCCCTACTCTACTGAACTTGACTAAGCCCCTAAATTGAAATCGGCTCTAGCTGAAATGCATCTAGGTAAAGTTGCAACAACTCAGGGTGGTCAGCCAAGTCATCCTCTTCCATCCATTGATGAATAGTTTTGAAACTTCACTAAATATCTCTTGGAAACTTTACCTCTGACCTTTGTTTCCTTATGTGCCAAAATCTACTCGCATACCAAGATCTCATCCAGCTCCTCAACCTCAAGCTGAATTTCAATGGATATCCTTTGGCACATTACCATAATAAAGCCTCAATAAACTAACACGAAAGGCATTGTGTATCCACCAATATGAAGGTAATTTCAGCCGATATGCCACATCGCTGATCTTTTCCAACACCTAGAAGGACCCATAGTATCTCATACTCAACTTCGGATATAATCTCTCTTTCTTTCATATCTTTCAACCTTGCCTTTTTAAAACATAGCAATACATAAATCGCCCTCTATAAACTACAAAGCACGTCTATGCCGATCAGCTGTCTTCTTTTGCTTTTGTTGTGACCTCTGAAGTGTATACTTTTCCTTTACATACGCTACATCCAAGTTTTCTTGTGACCTCTGAAGTGCATATTTTTTCTTTGCATCACTACATCCAAGTTTTCCACATAACAATCAATCTCAAAGATCTTATGCTTAGTTTGCAAGATAGGTGGTTCCTTCTTGCCACCCTCAACCACCTCAAATGGAGTTTTTCCAATGGAACTATACATTGTGTTGTTATAAGCAAACTCAACCAATGGCAAATATTGCTACCACTATGTCTTGTGGTCTGAAACATAGCACTTCAAAAGATCCAACATTGTGAAATTTGCTTTCTCAAACTGACCATCTGTCCATGGATGGAAGAACGATGAGAATTTCAACATGATACATGTATTCTTAGACAATCCCTTCCAAAATAAACTGGTCATCCAAGGGTCTCGATCATTGACGATCGACATTGGCATACCATGATACTTAAAGATATGCTGCAAAAACAATCATGCCATATGATCAATCTTTATTTTATTTCTCATCGGAGTGAAATGAGTCTATTCTCTTAGCCTGCAAATGATAGTACATGTCCCATCATTCCCTGTAGGTATCCTAGAAACCTCAAAAATAAAATCCATTGCAATACTCTGCCAGGGCCTACCTGGAATAGACAAGGCCTATAACAAGCCCAGTATCTTTTGCCTATCATGCTTTACCTTCTAACATATGATGCATGTCCTAACAAATTGCTCTACATCATGCCTCAAAGCTGGCCAATAAAATAAATGCTCCACTGCCTTAACTATGGCATAAATATCTCTATGTCCTATATACAAAGGAGCATGACTTTTAGTGATAACTCTTAAGTCTTAACTGCTTTGAAACACACAGTCGTCCATGTATCATCAAAAATCCATCTCTAAGCACAAAGTACTCATGTCTCTAGCCATTGCAAAGCTGATCATAAGCTAATAAGCTAATCATAAGCATTAGCAAAGTCCAAATCAGTAGCATGTTGCTCTTTCATAGCATCCAACTCAATGTGATAAACCATGATGATGGCTAAAACTTGTGGCTGACATGATAGTGCATCAACCACAACATTATTTTTACCATCATTGTGTACAATCTGAAATTGAAACATAGAGAGAAAATTTACCCATCTCATACTTCTCTGACGACTTTGTCTGCATCAGAAAATACTCCGTAAGTCTAATGGTTTGTCTGCACTATAAAATCAGTCCCCCAACAAATAATGTTTCCACGCATATAGTCCATGAATTACAGCCAAGAGCTCTTTCTCATAGACCTGCAAATTCTTATTTGCACCATGGAGAATTCGACTCTCATAAAGTACATCCCGCATAAGAATAGCCCCAATGTTGTTATCACATATATCACACTGAACCACAAATGACTTCTTTAGATCAAGCAACACAAGCACAAGATCTGAAGTCATCTTTTGCTTCAACTTTTCAAATGCTGCAATTTTCCACAAACTTAAACTAATGATCAACCGGTTATTTTTTAGGAAGATGATGATGGACAGCAAATAGGAGCATGGACAGCAAAATAGACTTGCTAATAATGAAAATGAAGGTGCTGTACAGCATGAACAGCATGCTGAAAATGGCTTACAGCAGCCAATAAATGTTGAAAATAACATACCTCCAAATGTAAACCCAATTCCTGAAAATGTTGATCATTGGGTACGCAAGTCTACACGTGTAAGAAGGCAATCACATAGGTATGACCCCTCCTTGCATTATGTGATGCTTATAGATGAGGGTGAGCCTCTTACATACGAAGAGGCCAAGTCATGCGAATTCAGCAATAAGTGGGAGCTAGCCATGCAAGAAGAGATTAAATCTCTATTATGCTAATGATACTTGGGATCTTGTGTCGTTGCCCAAAGGAAGGAAGTCTCTTCCAAACAAATGGGTTTACAAAGTAAAGACAGTTGATGGAAAATCCAAGTACAAGACAGAACTGGTTGCTAAAGGGTATGCACAGAAGGAAGGGATTGACTTCCAAGTTGTCTTCTCACTTGTTGTGAAGATGACCACTCTACGTGTGCTTTTTGCTCTCACTATTATATTGGACTTAGAGCTGTACCAAATGGATGTAAAAACAACTTTCCTACATAGTGACATTGATAAGGAAATTTACATGAAACTTGACCCGAGGGCTTTGTAGTTCCTAGAAAAGAACAGCTAGTGTGTAAACTAAAATACAACCCGTATGGGCTGAAGCAAGCACCACGGCAGTGGTATAAAAAGTTTGATACTTTTATGCTCTCTCATGGGTTTACATGCAACCATACAGATCATTGTTTGTACACGAAAAAGGATACAGATGGCAGCCCCATCATACTTGTTTTGTATGTGGATGATATATTGCTAGTTGGGAAAAGAAAGACTAGCTTGGATGCTCTCAAAATTCAGCTGAAATCAGCCTTCTCCATGAAAGATTTGGGGAATGCAAAGCATATTTTGGGCATGAGGATTCGCAGAGATAGACTGCAGAAATTGTTGTTCTTATCTCAAGAAAAGTGCATTGATTTAACATGGTTAAAGCTAAGCCTTTTGGGATACCCTTACCTCCTTATCTTAAGATTAGTAAAACTAACAGTCCAAAAGATTACGTGGAAGCAAATGCTATGAAGGGAGTCCCTTATGCATCAGCTTGTAGCTCTCTTATGTATGCTATGCTTGCTACTCATCCAAACATTGCTCATGCAGTGGAAGTTGCTAGCAGGTTTATGTCAAATCTTGGCAAAACACATTGGGAGGCTATCAAGTGTATTCTTCAATACCTAAAGGGTACACAAAGAAAGTGTATTTGCTATGGGCAGGATGCACTTAGTTTGCAAGGTTATTGTGATGCACACATGGCAAGTGACTTGGACACTCGTGGGTCCACCAACGGGTATGTCTTTACAATTGTTGGTGGGGACGTTTCTTGGTGTTCTAGATTGCAAAACATCGTCGCACTAAGTACTACTAAAGCTGAATACATATCAGCTACTGAAGCTTCTAAGGAAGCTATATGGTCGAGCAGACTTGCAAAGGATCTCGACATGTCCATGGGTACCGCAATTTTGGGATGTGATAGCCAAAGTGCTGTGTATCTAGCTAAGAATGCCATGTATCATTCACGCACAAAGCATATAGATGTGCGATATCACTTTACCAGACAGATTCTAAAAGATGGTCTAATCACATTAACCAAGATCAAAACACAGGACAACCCTGCAGATGTTCTCACTAAAATTCTAAGCAAAGCTCAAATTGAGCATTGCATACAATTAGTGGAAGTTTGTTAGAGGTTCACTTCGGACCTTTAAGTGGGAGGTTATTGGAATAAAGGCCCGTTTGACCTCCGTGTATAGTACACACACACTATTCAGTTGTACATGTGAATGTACCCTTATATGCCCTAAGTATAAATACATTTTATTCTTTGTGTATCAGCACATTGTTGGTACACTCAAATCTAATCATACTTTTCAATCTCCCTCTCTGACTCTCAATCACTCTCACTCCTTGAACTACTGATTATCTCTCCAGCTGAGCTCCAAGAGGCATCAAATTTCTTATACCACTGTCTAGGAGCCTACTTTAGACCGTACAAGCTTCTCTTAAGCCTACACACCAAATGCTCCTTTCCTCAAATAACAAAGCCTTCTGGTTGCTTCATATACAGCTCTTCTTCTAAATCGCCATGCAAGAATGCAATTCTAGCATCCATCTCATCAAGCTCCAGATCCATAGATGCTACAATGGCAAACAGTACATAGAGAGTGGTCATCTTGACAATAGATGAAAACACTTCTTGAAAGTCAATCCATTCTTTTTGTGTATAACCCTTAGCTACAAGCCTAGCTTTGTATTTGGGTTTGCTATATACACACTTGATTTTATAGACCTATTTGTTAGGAATTGCTTTTCTATCTTTAGGAAATGGAACGAAATCCCAAGTATCATTCTGATACAAAGGTTTTATTTCTTCTTGCATAGCTAGCTCCCACTTTTTCTTTAACTCGCAAGATTGTGCCTCTTTGTATGTGAGAGGCTCACCCTCATCTATGAGTAAAATGCAGTCTAAAGAGGAATCAAACCTCTGTATAGGTCTTCTGACACATGTAGACCTTCTCACCCAATGATCTATATTCTTGGGCAATGGGTCTACATCTAAAGGAATGTCAATAAACTCATTATTTAACTGCTGAACTACATCTTCAGCATGCTGATTATGTTGCCCAAGCTAATATTCAACATCCCTTTGCTACCCATTTTCATCTAGCTCAAAAATGACATGTTGAGCATCAAACTAGCATCAAACGGCGCTGAAAATTCAATGGCTGATGGCTGTTCAAGTGGCTGATCATGCTGAAATTTCACTTTCTTCTTATCTAAGTCACTAGATGTGACATTTTTCAATAGCTTTGATTCATTAAATACCATATCTCGGCCGCCTATTACCCTTTTCATGCTTGGAATCCAAACTCTATAAACCATTTCACCTTTATCTCCATAATGCATGAAGATACCCCTGATGGATTTCATGTCAAGTTTGGTTCTACTATCAACATGTACATATGCATAACATTCACAGCCAAAGACCTGTAAGTGGTAATATGAAGCAAGTTTGCCAAACCAAACCTCTTCACAGATGCCACTATCAACCACATGATGTGAAGATCGGTTGCAAATATGCACCGCAATTTAAGTGATGTCTACATCACAAAATTGATTGAATTCTTTTGATACATACTCTCCCCCATTATCTGTTCTTATGCACTTTAGTTTTAAACCCTTTTGAGTGCTAAAAAACACATAAAACCTTTTGAAAATGTCCAATGCCTCACTTTTCTACTTAAGCAAGTAAACCCATAGCTTGCTAGAGTGGTCATCAATAAAAAACACAAAATAAAGGAAACCACTATGAGTTTTTATTGGCATGGTACATACATCAAAATGGACTAAATCCAAAATACATGCCTTTCTAGAGGCTCCGTAATAGTATAAACTCTTTACATGTTTTTCCAAAATACAATCATCACAAAAGTCAAGCTTTGAATCTTTCACATCAACTCTTCCAAGTGAAGAGAGTGTCTGTAAACCCTTTTGACTCGTGTCCAAGACACTTGTGCCATAGCTCCATGTGTGACTACACTTCTGCAACTGCAATAAACTTTCCAAGAAGTGCCTTGCAATGCATATAATACAAAGTTCCATTTTAGTTGCCTCTAGTGACAAGCACGGATCCCTTCTGTACCTTCCACATTCCACCACCAAAAGTATTAAAGTAACCCCTACTGTCTAACTGCCCAACTAAAAGCAAACTCTTCTTAATGCCAGGTACATACCTAACATCATGAAGAATCAATTCCTGACCATTTTCACAAGCCAGGTGTACGGTGTTAACTCCCTCTATATCACATGCATAGTTATTCCCTGGGTAAACTTTTCCAAGGTGACCTACTGCATAAGAAGAGAAACACTCCAAAGACAGAGTTACATAAAATAAAGCACCACTATCAACAATCTGTGATTGTGAAAAACCATCATGAGCAAACAACAAGACACCTATCACATCCTTTTTAGTGATATACATATCTTCTATTGTCATAGCATATGAATCTAGAGATGCAACCAGCAAATCTGTGGTATTCATTTTCTTCTATCTCTTCAATGGCAACCCTAGATACCACATTTGCCTTCTTTGTTTCTTTAGGGGTACTTTTGCTATCTTTCTCATTCTTTTTGCCTTTTGTATTTATTTTCTTTTTGCGTTCTTGTTCCTTTCTAAAATACCTGTAATCGGGCTTTTTATAACCTTTGTGTCCACACTGGAAGCAAGTGACATCTTGCTAGTTTTCCTTGCTTTTGCTGCAATTTTTATGTTAATTTGTAGCGTTAGATTTCTTTTCTGTCCTTCCTCTTGCATCATAGGCTGAATTTCTTTTCTGTCCTTCCTCTTACATTAGGCTGATCCACTGCTGCCCCCACTTGCCTTGCATCTAATCTCCTCATTGAGAATAGAACCATGCACACCATCAAAAGTCAAGTTGGGGTTATTGCTCAAAGAGACACCCAATGCTTCCCATGAATCTAATAAAGTCATGAGCAAGAAGATAGTCTTCAACTTTGGGATCAAAAGAGGGCAAGCCTACATCTTGTAACTATTTCAAAATCCCAATAAATGCATTCAAAATCCCAATAAATGCATTCAAATGCTCTGAGGCGAGCTTGGACTCATCAAGCTCCAAGCTAACCAACTTCCACATGAGATGGACTTGATTGACAAGAGTGGTATTCTCATAAAGCTTTGAGTTTCACCCAAACTTCATGTGCAATGGAGAGTCCCTTGATATCAACCAAGTTATCATCTGTGATTGCCATTTTGATGTAAGCAATAGTCTTCTTATTCATATTGTCCCATTCCTCATCTGACAAAGCAACACGCTTTTCTTGTTCCAAAGTATTATCACAATCCTTCAAAAACAGGATTCTTTGTATAGGATCTTTCCAAAGATCAAAGACCTTGCCATCAAATTTCCAAATCTCGAAAAGATTCTGTGTCAGAAGTGGATGCACTGCTAGCCATTTTCAGCAATAAATTTCTACAATAAAGTGCTAAATACTCTTTGCCAATAGCAAGGTTGCTGAATATTACAGCAAGTACACAAAATGCACTTTGAAAGTTACTCAAGAAGCAGATGATTTGCTGCAATTTCAGTCCAAATAGGCTGATTACAATATATACATGCACAGAATGTGATAAGTATGCACAAAAGACAACTCCCACTTCAATAATACATCACCGTAATGCCCATATGCAACGACCCAAGTGCTATATATACCACTGTTTCACTACACGATGAGCATTCAAAAATACATGTACTAAAGGAAACTGTCTTTTAACAACATTCAATACATCCCAAGTAAGAATTTCTCCCACTCAACAATGAATCTGCTGTTATTTCATTGCCAAAGTATGAATTAGTGCAAAATACATCACCGATGTGAATAGTCCCAAAATTTCTTTGACAAATCTCCCCCACTTGTATTAATACAGGTTCACAAGTGCCAAACAAGGGAAAACGTTGCAGAAATTTAACAAATTCTGCAAAAACCCCAAATTTCTCAGGTCCAAATGTGCAACGATGTCATTGAATTCAGCTCAGCTGAGCAAAATTTCACTGATACATGAAAAGCCCCAAATGTTCCAAAGCCAATGTGTACAATGTCTGCAAGTTTTGGGTCAAATGTCACTGCACAAGCATTCACTCTGAAAAATCAAAGAAAATCCCAAAAGCGCTGACTGCTGTAGTGTCTAGAGATTGCTCCTCCAGATTTAATGAATGTCAGTCCAGAACTGACAGCAGGACTGCCAGATCATCACATGAGGGCCTGACAGCTATCACACTCTTCCAGAAGGTACTGCCAGCTGTCATCTGTCTGATTTTAGGGTTCCATACTGTCTAAATTTAGGGTTTTAGACTGTCTCTCTGATTTTGGGGTTTCAAACTGTCTGTCTAAGCAAAAAATGACCTGTGCCTGCCTACCTGAGCAAAAAACGACCTGCAACCAGATTTAGGGTTTCTGGTCTGTCGACTGACAGTCCAGCACACACATGACCTAGAAAGTGACGACCTCATGATTTTCTTGCACACCGAATGAGCTGGATCTGACTCGCACGGACTCCGGGAAGCATGCACGCTTTAATCGAAGCTCTGATACCAACTTGAAGGGGGTGTGCACAATAGGAGTGCTATGTGTAAAGCAATAGAGAGTGCAATGAGAGCAAAAACGTGAGTAGGGTGTGTACCAATGTGGTACACACAAAGAATAAAAAAATGTATTTATACTTAGGATACGGTACACTTACACCCATAAGGATGCGTTCACATGCACATGTAAATATATACACAGGAAGCATAACGAAGGGCCTTTACACCCAACAGTCTGAGTCATCAAACACATCGAACCCATGGTACAACATCTCTGAAATAGACCTGCAATCACATTGGGAAATTTGCAATCACGCCTTGCAAGAAGTAATCGTAGATGTCCCATACACTTCCTAGAAGGCCTAGAAGGCCCGAAAACAGCAGCAAGCTCGCATTCTTCACCACAAATCTGCTCCAAACAGCAACCTAGATATGGTCTCCACCTGTAGAATCCTCTGCATCCTCACTTAGGCAATGATACAATGTATGAGCACAATGGAAGGGAAACACGAACGCAAAGAGGAAAAAAGAGAGAGAGATTGCAAAAGAGAAGAGTATGAAGTGATAAATCTGCATTGAATTTGAATAGAAGGCTGAATACAATCGCACATTGATCGATCCCTGCACACAAACTAGGCATCAATGAGGGTACCAGATTAGATTGATGATAACGGCAACATCGGAGACGGAGGAAGGCTGACAATGGAGTGTGCTGGACCTGCAAGAAAAGGATGTGATCAGCCAAATGTGGGAGGAGGCTATAAATAGCCAGCCAATGCTAAAATTGGCCAACCTGATCAAACGGCCAAAAATTTGATGCAATTGGGTAGTAAGAATTGGTGGACCAGCTGCCACAAATCATGAAAACATTGGCACAAATGTTTGAAAGGCCATCCCCAACTTTGGATACAATGGCGGACTGATCAGTCGCTGCATGCAGACCAACGTGTCAATGAGACACCAGATCATGCTAATGACAACAGCAGCACCGTAGGCAGAGGACGGCTGAAGATGGAGTGCTGGACCTGCAAGAAAAGAATGTGATCTGCCAAGTGTGGGATGAGGCTATACATAGCTAGCAAGTTCGAAAACTGGCCGACCTGATCAAGCGGCCCAAAAATTGATGCAGTCAACCAGTAAAGCTGGAGGACCAGCTGCCACAGATCACCAAAATGCTGGCATAAATGTCTAGCAAGCCAGGCCGATAAACAAGTTGTCCAGCCATGAAAAAAGTAGCATGGCTAGAACTAGTGTGAACACACCCTAGACATACTGAAAAAGAAATGCACAAAAAAATAATGGCCTGCAAAAGCCAGAACTCCTATGTCTCCATCTCTCTGATGGAACTCACAACCAAGGGATGACAAACTGACAAAAATACATGCCAAATTCTTGCCTCATCTACCTTAGTCCATGAGTAATTTGTGGGGAATTACACGAGCTATTCATTTTATGCTTCAGACAAAAGATTCCATCCAAGCTGGCATTACTTGGATCTCCTAGGCTCATGTTTATACACGATGTCATAGGAGGTGCTATTGTTTTGGATGTGGAGACTCATATACTTGCCCTACACAGGTCATTGTTTCAGGCCTTATGTGCTGGTTATCACCCTAGACTTCAAGTGCTCATTTTTTCCTTGAAGACAAAGGTCTGCTCCATCACAATACTAGAATTCACACTCCTTGGTGGCACGTGCTTAACAATGATCAGCCAATTTCTCTTCCATGCTCATTCTTGTTAACCCATTTGGTCAATTTTGGAAGCTTGTGCATCGAAAGGGGCTTTGGCATCTGGATGAGGATCAGTTCCAAGCCAATTCTTTCCAGGTTGAGCTGTTGGTTATGTCTAAACTCCTCTGCTATGAAGGCAAACAAGATGATAGTCCTAGAATTAATCAGGTGGCTCGTTTGGGATTAGTCACTATTGATGATGCCACTTTTTTCTTCGCAGTGTGTCCTCATGTCATTCCGCACTATTCATCGCCTTTTTCAAATCCCACATGGAAATTGCAGCTTGTGGGATACGCTTGCTTTACATTTGCACAATCAAGAACCTTTTCCTAGCCATGTTGTTGGTCATCCCTAGCAAGATTGGTGCCTTATAAGCTAGTTACACCTAGAGAGAGCTTCTGTCAACTAGATTTATCATTTGCTTATTAAGAATCATAACTGGCTAACAAATAAGGCTAATTCAGTATGGGATCTCCACCCAAGTTGATCTTGGTGGAAGTTAAGTTATAACATATGGTCGGATTAATAAAAACTCCATTCAAATGTAAGATTTTTCTATGGAGAATGCTGATTCATGGCTTGCCCCTTGTTTTGGCACTTTTCAAGAGTCGAATTTCTAATGGCACCTACTTTTTTTGTAGAAGTGTGGAGACTTTGTGGCACAAACTTATTCCATGTTCATTGGCCAAGAAGATCTGGTATCTTTTGTCTGAGATTTGGATGAAAGTAGTGGGACCTTCTATTTGTCCCTTTGATAGTGTTTTTGGCAAGGCTAAGTTTCCTACTCCCGTGCAGCCTCACATGAAGATTATGTTTCACTTTCTTAGATTCTAGGGATGCTGGCACAATTGGCTCACCCGAAATGCTTTTGTTTTTCATTCTAATTCTGGTGTTCAGCATCATGTGGTAAACTGGAGGGCCTTCTTCATTGGCAGCACAATCTTGTTCATTCTGCAAGCCTTCCCCTTGGAGAGAATTTAGTTCCTTGGCATTCAGCAATTTCCTCAGCACTTCTACCATCTTTCTAGTTCTCTCTGACACTTGTACTCATTTGTTGTGATCAATACAATTACTCTTCAAGAGACAAATACACACACACACACACACACAGAGAGAGCTAGCTATTTTCCAGACTCTCCAAACAAGCCAACAATGACTGTTGGAAGACTAATAAAGAGGTGAAAAACAGACTGTACCTGACCAAATCCTAGTTCACATTCACTTTCTGTTAAACTACAATTTATCAAATTTGCTTTAAAGCTAGACAACCACAGGGTTGAAGTGCCTAAGCACTTTTAGAAATCCCCAGACTCCATATCAAAGCACATAGACATGCTGACTGCCTCTTGATTCCATAGCGCACACAATCGTGCTCAAAGTTTCTCCAAGGGGCACTGAAGTGCACCACTAAACAGGGTTAAGTTTGTCAGGAGATACTCCAACTTTAAGCATCCGAATTTACAAGAAAGTAGAATATGGCCCACTTAACAGAAACAAAACTGCAAAACTGGAAGTTTCTAGCACACACCCAATAGAACCAAGAAACCTTGTGTGCAGTGAGTGTGAGATAAGTTACCCTTTTCTTGTTGGGCACTATAGGGGCGTGACGAGATGGGGTGTACAAATCCTCCTCAGGTTGCAGAGCAGAAACGTTTTGAGCGGAAACTTTTTGTGCAGACTGGGCCTTCTTCTCATCTCTAGCCTTGTTAAACAGAACAGTGAAACCTTCTGCAGATGCAGTATCCCTCGGATCCCAATCACCAAATTTTGGCACAGCAGCTCGTTCCGACTGGATTGTTGAATTCAAACGACAATACTGAATATCATAACAAACAGCACATATCAACTTCAATTCAAGACAGTCTGCAGTTGGCAACTACTCACAGTGACTGTTCTTGAACTCTCTGAGCTTCGTCGAGATCTTGCACTTTCAGGGGCTGGTATACTCCCTCGTGACACTCTTCTCTGTCCAGGTGATATTCCTGCATTTTTCCCACTTCTTTCTGTATAGTGTTCCGAATCAAAGGAATGGTGACTTCCGACTGAACCTGTGTCCTTAGCCACAACCACCGGTGTAGGCCGTCTCAAGCGGCCAGGCTTAATGGTAGGAGGATGGTGAGAGTCTACCTCTGCCAGCTTAGATGCTTGCTGACCTAAGGGAATTTGACCATTAAATCGATCATTTACAGGTAATGATTCCAAGCTGTTCTCAGATACTTTTCTTCCCTTTCCAAGAGTCTCAAGCATATAATGATGGAGAACATCACTATCCTTTTCTTTGGAACCCCCAAGGAGACCACGTTCTTTCTCTTCTCGAGCTTTATCAAAAACGACACTATATGATATGTCACCATTGTGTTCCCAGTCTCCAAACCTTGGAACAGCATTCTGTGGCCACTGCAAGTCAATTAAATCTCAATCATGGACCGGATGTAAACAGTAATGTGTGTGTGCATGACTGCACATGTCAATACTTGTGCCCATCTCTTCATGACTGATGTGTGAAGTAGTTAGCAAATAGTTGTGTTTTCACTATATCTAATGGTATTATTAGGAAGATTCTCTCTCATCACGGGACTGTTTCAATGAACATTTGAAGAGAACTACCCTCAAAATAAGGAAAAAGTGAGAACATATGCTTCAGGGTCTGTGCATGTGTGTGAAGTGTGTGGTTAACTATGTTGAACGCAATAATACCTTGAGACCACCAAGAGGGAACAGAACAAAGAGGACTGTACATCTAGCAGTAAACTCCTCATGTTAAACTTTGGAAACCTATTATCAAAACTTCAGGTGTGCTTTTGCTTGCCACTATGCTTATACCACCCCCAACCCCTTTATTCACTTCTCATTATTTCCAATCTTTCCATTTCCTTAAAAACCAACACTCATGGTTGGAAATCAAGGCAGACCAGACAAATGAATGTGCATGTCCATGTGTGCATGACTGCCTGCCCACATGCAGGCAGGCAGAGCAAGAAGTGTTTTATCTCAAAAGGGCTTTGTCGCCACTTTGCCTCCCAAGGCACTGCAATTAAGCCTACCAAGGTTTGGAGAAAGCCTCTTGGGAATCCAATACAGAACGGTATATGGAGCATACATTGTACATACCAATGGTTGTAGTTCCAAATCCTTTTGTTGCCCTCACAATACCATCATGGTCAACCAAACATGGATTTGGAGAAACATGTCAAGATATCTCAGCCAAAAAGTGGTTCCATGACAATGACGGTTCTCAGCCAGCAAAGCTTAGCATAGTATCAGAACCTCATCCTTGATCACCACAAGATATTCTCTGTGTGACAAGTGTGCTCAAGCCTCAACTGCTGGCCATTCTCACACCCTTGATTCTAGATACGTCAAAGCACAGTTAAAGATGGATTCTAACATTACAGCTGGGAGAGATTTGTTCTACATTTTTAATATCTTTAAGGGGGAGAAAAATTACATACTTGCTCTTGATGATGGCTTGATCATCCTAGCCAGTGGCATCTTTGGTATCATAAATATTTCCCTAGACAATAATAAAAAAGCATGCTCACTTCTTGAAAAGGATTAATCTTCATACTCTCCTTTGTTCCATGTAACTCTTGGTCCTTGAAGTAAGTAGACCTCCGGATTCTGTGAATCTTTTTAACTTCATACTTCATGGTGGGCTTCTGCCCCATTTGGGGTTTTCCACATAATGATGCAAGAAAGGAAGTGTGTGTCATGTATGTACACACATGCTCATGACTTAAATTGGTTTTGCATGTTCATGGTCAACTAGATGTTAGACTTTGAGGTACAGCAAGAAGAAACAATGAGAAGAAAGAGAGAGGAAAAGAAGAAAGAAAGAAAGATATATTAATGTCTACAAAAGGCCAATGTGGCACTATGAGACAAAATCAAAGTACATCTCTGTCCAAGGTCATCTCATCATGAAAGTGAAAGAAGAATGCATCCTAGTATAGTCCAACATCTAAAATCTAAATATCTCAATGTCTAAAGCTGTATGTACAAAATATTCAGCTATAATAGCTCCTCTCTATATTTCAAGGTCAACATATGATCCCAGCTATGATGTGGTCCAAGGCCACTCTACTAATATGTGAAGGGGTGAGTCTCCTATGCCTTGCAATGATGGCTCTAATTTGACTATGGTCTGGACCCCTCAGTCGTCGGCCAGGTGGTTGATGTCACCACGCATGGCAAAGCGCAATGGCCCTATCTAGTGTGATTCCGCAACATGGGGTAGGTCCAATCTGGCAAGATAAATCTTTGTCCGCTGAACTAGTAGTGCATGTGGGGTTTGATCTATGGAAGAAATCTGACAGTGCTCTCTGCCTAGGTTCCTCTGGCCAAGCTAGTCTCCTATCTTGTAGCACTATTGTGCGGTGCCTCTACAGCTCCAAGAGGAAAATCCCTAGACATCCCTAGTCCATGAGACGACAGAGGGATCCAAAGCTCACGGAAGAGGCAATGATATCTTCCTCATATGTCATAGTACACTATATGAAACCAGTCTTCCTTCCATGGATGGGTGGTAATTCCCTGATTACAACTTAGTTACAGCAGTAACATTTATTATAAAACTAAGAAATGAAAATTAACTTACAATCTTGGACAATGGACACCTTGTTGGCCCCAAAATTGGCGCCCCTTTCAATATTTCTTTAACTTAATTGAAGAAGAAATTGATGTACAATGGGATTCTCCCAATCCCTTTCGGTATTCCAACTCCCCTTGCTATCCAAAATGACCAACAAGTCTCCAACCTGATTTGCCCCTTTATTCGGGCAGTCAATTGGCCTTCACTCACTTTAATGGAGATAGAAAATGCCCCAAATTCATTGATTTGCTAGTCCCTCGACACCTAAATTTGACTAAAAAACGGCTTCAGCCATGTTGAAACCAAGTCTTGGAGCTTGCAATTTCTAGCACGCTTCCCGAGGCTACTATTAAATCCTAATTTCTGTTGCAGATTAGGGTTTATAGCAAAGAAATCTGAAATTTCTCAACCTTCGGTGATCTCAATGCTGTAATCTTTGGAGCAAGGCTGTAAAAAGGCTGGGAAATGAGAGAGAATGCTGAGGAGAGAGAAAATTCAGATTTTCTTCACAAAGAATTGAAGAAAATTAGTCATTTACTGATGTTGCCCTATCTCAACAGCTCGTAGATGCAAAGAACTGAAGAAAATCAGTCATTTACTGCTATCGCCCTGTCTCAACAGCCTATAAATGCAGTCACCTACTGCTGATTGGTTTTCTCCCGCCCCTGACTACCTCAAAAGGTCCTCCAATGGCCACAAATCAGACCAGCAACATCTCCTCTCTCTCTCTCTCTCGCAAGCTGAATGCACCAAAATGCCTCTCTCCAGTTTGTAAAGACGTTTATCAGTCTTGCATAGACATTTTTGACAAGTGGCAACCTTCCCAAATGGTTTTTCCAGCATTATCCATAATTAAATATTACTTTTCAGTCTTTAAATACTGAAAATTAATCTAATAATTATTTCAATGCCCAAAAAAATAATATGACAAGCCAATAATAAAATTGTCACTTCTCTACTCTCACCAACTAACACATTTGGCCAAATGAATAACCTACGCCAACAATTGGCACCAGATATCACCAAGTACTTGTGCGGCATAACTTATAGCAACTTTTGCCTTTGACATTGTGTGATTTCCTCTCAGGCTCGTAAATTTACTATAACCCCAATTACACCTCACATGTGCAACATTTACTTAACATGTTATTGTTGGGAATAAAGCGCCACCGTGCCTTTTATATGTGCATGGGTGTGAATACACCCTTAGCACATTTGTACTTTCATATATATCTATCTAAAACCTAAAGAGGTATATACAAAACAAATTGTATCCAAGAACATCATGCATCTCTCTCTTTGACTCTCACTCTCTACTCTTGCTCACGTTTTGCTCTCTACCTGACATTTTCATCACCGGACATTGCATCACCATTGCCCATCACTCACTTCAAACTGGTATCAGCATTGCGGCTAAGATATTCTCGCTTCTCGGAGTCCATGCAGGTCAACTCCTCATTGTTCTTTCACCAATAGACAAGTGACAACTGTGACAGCTCATGCAGTCAGGCGCAGGTCAACAAGCCACGTTTTCAAACAAGTGACAGCTCGTGCAATCAAGCACAGGTCAACAGGCGACGTTTTTCAATCAGGCGACAATTCTAGGTTGCACACAGGTCAAAATCATCATTTCCTGGTCAGACGCAGTCACGTGCAGGTCATGCACTTCAGGCGCATGTCAAAACATCGTTTCCAGGTCGCGAGAAGGTCACGTGAGCAAGCAATGGGTTGGCGGTTGTAAACGAGGCAAATTCATCACGTTTCTTTTGCAAAATTTTTAATTTTCAAAGGTTTCCTGTAAGCAAGCCCTTTGCTCAATGACGAGCATTCGTACATGTAAGCACAGTTCAAAATTTTGGGCAGATTTGTGTCAAAAATAAAGGGATTTGTCCAGATTTGATAGGAGCAATAAACAACAGTGATATTTCTCTCAAAAATTGCAAGAATTTGTGACATTTTGCCTCCAACATTTGGGGCTTTTCATGTACATGCAAGAATTGGACTGAAATTTACCCAATTTCTCGGCATTGATGCACATTGAACCCTGTGCAATTTGGGGCTTTTGCTGTTTGAGCGAAATTTGTGCGTCATTTAGTCATTTTATGTACATGCGCGTTTAATTCCATGCAATTTGGACACCTAGCACTTGGAAAATTTTGGGGGTTTTGCTGAAATTGCTCTGTTTTGGAAAAATTGGCCTATTCTATGCATGTCAGAGACAATGCAGATATATGGTTGATGCTTTGAGCACAAAAATTTTGGGGCTTTTGACTATGCGTGTCAAATTTTGTGCCCGTGGGTGCATGTACAACAGAAATTGCAGCTAAAATTTGAGACTTCTCATATAATGTGATGTATTTGTCCTTGGAACAGCTATAATTAGTTGTGGAGTGCTGTAGCACAAGGTTTAGTGCTTCTGAAAATTTATTTGCAGATCTGAAATTTCTGCTTTTACGTGGTTATTTATTGTTGGTTGGTACTTGTTTGTACCTTGGTCACTTGTGTGACAGTTTGGGCCTGCATTTGCTGAATCTTTTTGTCACATTAGGGCTGAAAATCATGGCTGGGAGCAATGACAGTAGTCATCTCATGCACATTAAGAAGCTTGAAGGAGCACATAACTTTGCAGTCTGGCAAAAACAGTGCTATAATATCATGTTGCAGACGAAGCAAGCAAGGCCGATTAAGACCAAAGGGGTAAAGCCCGCAGATATGGAACATGAAGACTGGGATGAGTTAAATGAGCTTGCACGCTCAACCATCGAGCTATCGATTTCTGATGCCTTGCTGTTTAACATTGAAGATTTGGATTCTGCCTATGCTATTTGGACTCAACTTGAAGAACTATATGCCCAAAAGAGTGATGCGGCCCGCAAGCAAAGTTTACTGGCTGAAAAAGCTAATGGATTTGCGTATGAAAGAGGGTACAGCAATGTCTACTCACTTGAGTGAGTTTAACTCCATTTTCGACCAGCTGCTTGCCTTGAAGTTCATGATTGATGAAGAATTTAAGGCTACGTTCTTGCTTTGCACTCTGCCAGACGTTTTCATCGCCAGACATTGCATCGCCACTATGCATCGCTCACTTCAATTATTAAAAATTAATCCACATGTTAAGTGAGGTTTCAAAAATGCATGTCCTCATGACACTATACATGTGCATAAGTAGTGTTTCTCTATCTCGGGCTATCACATAATTGGCATATCCTAGCTTCCGCTGGAATATCTATCCACCTACCTATCTCTACCATCAACTGATGGGAGGATGTGCCCATCTATCCAATAGCAGCCCGCATACTATGGGAGACCTATATATCCATACGTTGTGGTCAGACAATAAATCCATCCTCAAAGAGGTGCAAGAGGTGGCTCTCGTAAAACTCCATCTTTGGTCCTAGAGGGAGAGGCAGCTAGATCGAAGTCTTCTCTATCTCAACTCTTAGGACATCAACCCTAATGACTACTCACATCAGCTCAAGGGGAGTGTAGGACAATCCAAGTTAAAAGTTAATAAGTTGAAGCTAGTTTATATCCAGCCCATGTAAGTGTGAGAGTGCACAACAAAAGAGAATCATGAACATGAAGAGAAAAGTAGAAGAGAAGAATGATTTACACTGAACAATGAAGGAAAGCTAAATACAATGAGAACTTATCAATCCCTACACACAGCCCAAGGCATCAGTGAGGGCATTGCATCAAGCTGAATAATGATGACAACACCTGTGATGGTGACGGAGACAAAGTGTGTGAAGCCTATAGTGCCTGCACGAGGGAGATGGAAATGACTACAGCCATTTGTCGGAGCACCTACGAGTGATAGAGAGGAATAATTTTCCAAGCCAACCTAACTGCTATAAATAGCAATAAAACTGAAAACTGGCCGAATGCATTACATGCAGTCGCAGATACTTATGTGGCAAATCGAAGGCATGGGTAGCATCCAACAAGGTAGCACAAGTCAACCAAACACTAGAAATGTACCCTAAACTAAGAAGCAAACATAGTCACAGCTCCAGATGTCCCTATAAACTCTAAATAGGACTCACAACCAAGAGATGGCAAACTAACAAAATGAGGCAAGCTAACACCCCTGCAAAGATCCTTGGAATGTCTAAAAACTCAACAATCTCATGTGATGATGCATAGAAGCCTTGGGCAAAGGCTTTGTGAAGAGATCCACCGCATTGTCCATTGTGGGAAAGTAGACCACTACCAACTCAGAATCCACAATTCACTCCCATACATAATGATACCTCTATGTGCTTTGTGCGAGCATGAAACAAGGTTTTCTTTGCCAAAGCTAAGACACTATGGTTATCCATGCACAATTGAATGGGTCCTGTCTATGGAAAGCCAATCTCTACCAACATCTAGCAAAGCCAAACTACCTCCATAGTTATGGAACAAAGGGCATGATACTTAGCCTTTGTAGAATAAAGTGCCACAATAGGCTACTTCTTACTACTCCACGAGATAGCTCCTAATCCAAGGGAGAAAGCATAACCTATAGTAGATCATCTCAAATCCACATCACCTACCCAATCAAAGTCACTCCAGCCAGAAAGAGTGGCCCCTGCTCCATACATTATCCCATAGGATCAAGTCCCTTGTAAATAACGCAAAATGCGCAAAGCGGCTCTCTAGTGAGCCTATGTAGGAGTCTTCATAAAAGATAACAACAATGCCACCACAAAGGAAATGTTTGGCCAAGTGTGAATAAGCCAAATCAATGAACCAACAAGTCACCTATAATGGATAGCATCTAGAAGGGGATCACCAATCGTCAAAAGCTTGGACTTTGGGTCCATGGCACAAGAAATAGGCTAACACTCGGCCATACCAAACTCCGAAAGTGACTCGAAGATGTACATGTGCTGGGATATGAAGATACCTTGTCTCATCTGATAGATCTCCAAGCCAAGGAAGAAGTGTAGGATTCCTAGATCTGTCATGTCGAACTCATGTCGCAAGATCTCCCAAGCCCGATCAACCTACTATGAGCCACTCCCTATCATATTCAAGTCATCCACATACAAGATGACGAGCACACACGTGTCACCCGCAACCTTATAGTAAAGATTGGGGTCATGATCCGATCCTTAAAGCCACTCTGTAAGAAGAATCGATCAATCCTTTGGTACCAAGCTCAAGGACCTTGCTTCATGCCAAAAAGGGCCTTCTAGAACCTATAAACATGGTCCTTCCCCTACATAAGAAAACCAGGACACTGTGAGACATAAATATCCCCCTCTAGGATGCCATTCAAAAAGGCAAATTTTACATCCATCTAGAAGACTTGAAATACTCGAAGATGAAGCAATAGAAGGGAAAGGAGTTGTCAAACAAGGAAGGGAAGTGCAAATAAATAACCTGGAAGAAAGGAAGGGTGGGGGGAGGAGTTGGGGGGGGGCCAAGTTGTGGGGTGGTGGGGATTAGTCAATCACAAAGCAACACCTACAATAAACGAACCATCAAATGGATCCGTTAGAGGCCAAAGCCTCATCAAAGATCTCATCCCCACTCACCTCAATCTTCTTTTCTTCAAGTCATAGAGATGACATCCTTCATGGTCGTGCTACAGCCTATGAAGATAAGCTTCTTCAACTTGGAGTTTAGTTTGCTCACTTCTTGTCCACATGGACAAAAGCATCGCACCTGAAGATGCGAAAATGGAAAATGGAAGGCTTCTTTCCAAAGAAAGCCTCGTAGGGAATCATATCTTGCAACGCGGAGGTAGAAGACCAATTGCGGATGTGAACCACAATAGCCACCACCTAGGAATACTCGTATGCTCCAACATAGATCGGGCTATCTCAAGCATGGGTCGATTGGCACACTCCATACCAATCTCAAATGGTGTGTTCGAATGGGAGTACTCCATCCGAACATTGTTATCCATGTAAACTTACAAAAGAGGTTAGAACAAAACTCATCATTGTGGTTTGCTCGAATGCTCGAACCTTGAAAGACATTTGCATTTTCACAAATACCTTCCAATCACAAAAGTTGAAGTGCACATCACTTTTATACTCCAGAAAATAAAGCCACACATAAGAGCTGAAATCATCAACAATCATCATCAAATACTTGGCCTTTCCAATGGAGGCCATGCCTATGAGAGGCAACTTGTGGATGGGGCTGCCTATGATACTTGCTCCTCAAACAGCTAGGGCATAGAGCGTGAATGGAAGGAAAATTAGAAAGATGCTTCACCATCTTCTTCCGAGAAGCCCACCTGATAGTATCAAAGTTGAGGTTCCCATATCAAGCATGCCCAAGTACTCCTATGTTGCAAGGACATGAAATTTCATTGCTTTGCTTAGCATTTGATTAAAAGTTCATCAAATGTGCAAAGATGACTTGCACGTCTAACCTCTAGCCGCATCCTTAAAGAGTGTGGTCGTCCACAATTGGGCTTGAAGTACTTTTTGTGCTACGGTACTTTGAAACCAGCCTTCCTCCTCAAATAGAGTGGTACTAACCTGATTTAACACTAATTACTAGTATAAAATTCACATTAATTGAAAATGCAAATATTACCGCTTAACCTTGGACATTGAACAGCCTGTTGACCCCAAAAATCGGTGCCCTTTGCAGTATTTCTTTAACTTGTATCGCAAATGGATGGAGTACAACTGAGATTCTTCAATCTCCTCCATTAATCCAAGTGTCTCTTGTTATCATAAATGACAAGCTAGCCTTTAAATCAATTTTCCCCTTGATCTACTAGGGGATTGACCTTCACCCGTACTCCTTGGAAAATAAATTAGCCACAAATTCAATGCTAGCTAGCTAGCCTCTTGAATCCTCCTTCAATGCAAGTTGACTAGCCTCTTAAACTTGGACATTGGACAACCTATTGGCCACAAAACTTAGTGCACCTTGTGGTATTTTTTTAGCTTGTATTGCAAATGGATGAAATACAACTGAGATTCTTCAACCTCCTCCCTTAATTGCAGTCATAAATGACCAACAAGCCTTTAGATCAATTTGCCCTTTGATTTGCTAGGGGACTGACCTTCACTTTTGCTTCTTGGGAAATAAATTAGCCCCAAATTCAATGTTGTCTGGCTAGCCTCTTAAATCCTCTTGAAACACACCGATTTCAGCTCTGAAAATTCAAGTCTAGTGCCTTCAAATCTGGGCACACTTCCCGAGGTGGCTGTTAAACCCTAATTTTTGTTGTAAATTAGGGTTTACAACAAAAATTCACCAAAATACCTCCAATAGCTAGATTGCTATAAAACTTAGAGCAAAGCTAAAAAATGGTTAGAGAAAAAGAGAGAATGCTGCAGAGAGAAAAATTTAGAGATTTGTCAAGAGAATTTAGTAAAATTAAGCAGCTGACCCATTTTTCCAACCCCAAATGGATTCATCAATAGCAAAGGGAGTGTTAGAGGCTGTAATCTTCAAGAGAAAGTGCATCAGCCACGGTCATTAGCTTCTCCTCGTCAAAAATATGCAACCATCTTCACTAAAATGGTCTCCAATGGCTAAGAAATTGTCCCCTAAAAGCAGGTAGCAAATAAATTCTGAGAATTAATTTAATAATTATTTTCATATCCAAAAAAAAAAAACTAACCAGCCAACAATTAAATTGGCTAGGCCAATTTATTACCCAAGTGATCCTAAGCACTCGTTACCTCAAAAGAACTGGAATTAATTAATTAATACCAATTTCCTAGTGTCACCACTAACACTAATGGCTAATTAAATGTTCTAGGGCAAGTTTGACACCCAATACCACCTAGTACTTGTGAGGCATAACTTATTATAACCTTTTGGTACGAAATGATATCTCAGGGTCCTAGGCCCCACACTGTGAAATAATCGATGTGCGCCTCACATATGAAAGTCACATTAGCACATTTCATTAACTTTTAATCAAATGCTAAGCAAAGTAATAAAATTTCACATCCTCATGGCATATTCAATGTTGTGGTACTCGCACCAAATATGATAGCTATATAGTTCATCATTATGCATACATTGCTAAGGTTGTGCAAGATGTAGAATCCACTAGTTTTGAGGATGTAGTGGATGAAGAAGTGGCTACACTTAAGGAAAATGACACATGAAATTTGATGCCTTTACTTGAAGGCAAGAATTGGTTCGAAGGCTTGCTAGCCATTTATCACATCAAGTGGCACTTGGATTAGCAAAGGAAATCAAAGAATCTCTGTTGTATTCCATCCATTTATGATTGAAGATAAAGAAATAAGGGGCACCCAATTTTGGAACCAACAAGTTGTCCATTATCTAAGATTTATGCAATAAAGTGTGTGTTTCAATTTATGTGATTTATTTACTTACTAAATTATTGTTAAATCAAGTTATTACCACCCTCTCCAAGAAGGAAGACTGGTCTCATGGTTTCATTGCCACAATACCATCAAATCCCTTGACTTGATAGACCCGAGACATCTAAAGGTCAAAAGCAAGCTGGAAAATCAAAACATCAAGAAGACCCTAAGGAAAAGAAGTTCAAAATATCAGTTGGATTGGGGCCAGATGTTATTAATGATTAGCCCAATGATGTCACTATTGAGTTATGTATAGCAATGGGTAAAATCAGAGATCAACATGCATTAATCTTCTTTGATAATGGAGCATGAGCCAACTTTATCTCCATGGACATGGCAACTTTTCTAGGCATCAAAGAGAATGGCATGGGATCCATTGGAGAATTTAGTGTGGCATGCAAGGGCCATGCAAAGCCTATCATCATTGGGAAGCTTCGCTTGCACATTTAGAGATATGTGAACAGCAAAGAGTTTTTCATTGCATCACTTGAGGGTTGTGATGTCATGGTATGCCTTGGTGCCATCATCTTTATGCAGTCATTAATTCACATGCTAAAGTGATCACTATTCAGCATAAGGCCAAGGCCCATATTTTGGATGTAAAGTTGAAAGAGAAAGTTGCCCCTATTATATCAACTGTTACCATTTCTAAAGATATGAAAAATCACCTTTCAACATACTTGGCTTTCACTAAGGATAAAGTTGATAATAAAAATGTTGAGAACGTGTCTAAGTTAGGGAAGAGTCTCATTTCATTTCTGAAAATGTATGCTAAATGCTTCTCTGAGTCACATTCGAAGTAGTTACCGGTTGAAAGACCAAAAGATCATGGCATAGATCTTATCCTTGGTTGGAAGTAGCCCTCCCATTAAGCCACCTAAAACCAGTCTTCCTCCTCGAATAGGGTGGTAATAACCTAATTTAACAATAATTACAACAAGTAAACGATTCACATAAACTGAAATACACACTTTACCACTTAAATCTTAGACAATGGACCGCATGTTGGCCCCAAAATTGGCACCCCTTTTAGTATTTCTCTTCTATTGCAAATGGATGGAGTACAACTAAGATTCAGTAGTCTCCTCCGCTAATCCAAGTGCTACTTGCTCTCATTAATGACTAACAAGCCTTCAAACCAATTGGCTGTTGGGAAACCCTTCACCCGCAGTTTGCGTTTTTGTGTTTCTGTGTTTTGTGTTTAGGGTTTGCATTTAGAGTTTATAGCCCCAAAAAGGGGCGCCACCCTAGACTAACTATGCCTATTTATAGGCCACTCTCTCATTCATTCCTCACGGCTGATTCATTCAGTCCGTCACCTCTTCTCTCCAGCCTCTCCACTACCCTCACACCCCTTCAGGAGGACATTGCGGTTCGTGGTTCGTGGTTCGTGGCTATCATCATCATCTTCCTTGTGCTACAGCACCCTTGTTCTCTTGTATCACATTCACTCCATGATTCAGATCTTCATCATTCCATTCATCAAAGTTTCTTCTCTCTTCTCTTCTCTTCTCTTCTCCATGTTTGCCAAGTTCACTCCGTGTTCCTCCTCGCAAACCCTACTATCTCACTGGTACGTCATCTTTTGACATGGTCTTAGAGTTGGATCTGCTCAAACAGCGGCAAAGATTCTTTACTCCGATGAAGGCAAAGACCGATGGCGGGTTCAACATCCACTTTTCTTCTTCTTCCACTGCATCAATATCTCATTTTTGCAGGTTTCAGGTATTTTCAGCTTACTGCCCACACCCCTTTCACGGAGGACATCGCAGTCTCAGTTGTCCCTTGCTGTCATCTACAGTTTGGCGCCTGTTTCCAACCTTCTACCCGTAGTTTGCAGCTGTTTACAGCAAAGCAACTATTGCTGATCACTCTCCATTCATAAAACAATCTCGTTTTTGCAGATTTTAGGTATTTCAGCTTATTGCCCACACCCCGAACGCAGAGGACATCGCGGTCCAAGCTGGCCATTGTTGTCTACACCAGTCTAGAGCTTGTTTCTAGCCTATCACACACTATTCGGAGCTGATTTCAGCATATTGACTGCTGCTGCTGTTTTTTCCTGCGTTTTTAGTCTCTCTCTCTTGCACTCTACGTTTTTAGTATTTCTCTCTCCTCACCTGCGTTTTTAGTCTTTCTCTCTTCTCACTTGCATTTTTCTACTGGTTGTAACCTCTTACTGTTGGTCACATCCTCCCACTAGCAGCTCACTTCCAGCCCTTCCACTGCCCTCCCACCCCTTGAGACGGACATTGCGGTTCGTGGTTCGTGGTGGCTGACCTCTTCCTTCTTCAACAAGGCACACTGGTATCCATGGCCTCTTTACCAGCAGATGACCAGACTATTGGGTGCTTCTACTGTGGCATCATCGGACACACCACCGATGCTTGCTGACTTCAATCTTTACTCCCCACCCCCCGAAGCATATGCGTCTTCCACCAAGCACTCCTTGTGCCACCTCTCCTTTTGGGCCACAGAGAACATCCTGCATCGGCTATCAAAGTACTAGCCTCAAGGCAATAAGCTGCATTCGATGAGCACTAAGTCCTTCCGAGCACATGGAGGATTGATTGGGGCTACGACCTCCTGGAGATCGTCCCAATGCTAGCAACAGTCTTCTCCCACCTATTTTCGGGTACAATGGCTACCACGGCCCGCGGTTCTACGGTCTACTCCATCGAGAGACAGCGATTGTTTGATACTATCTCCTCATCAGTCCGCTCCTTCGAGAGACAATGACTGCTCGACTCCTTCCTTTTCTTCAACTATCCAGTCCGCTCCACCGAGAGACTGTGATTGTTTGATACCGTCTCCTCGTCAATCCGCTCCTTTGAGAGACAGTGGCTGCTCGACTCCTTCCTCTTCTTCGGTTATCCAGTCCGCTCCACTGAGAGATAGTGATTATTGCCTACCTCTTACTCATTCCGAGCCCCACCCTTCCCCACTCTCGACTACTCAGGTTTGAGAGGCTACCTCTAGAAGCTCTTCGGCACCCCAGATACCTTCTTCGGCACAACCAGCGGCACTTTCTTCGTCATCAGATATTTCGGAGTGCGTGATCCATGAGTTTTTGGATTCCCTATCTACTTCAGAGGGGGATGTTATTTCTTTGCCCTCAGAGAGGGCATCTACTTCTTCGACTTCAGTGGGGGCTCCTCAACCTCCCACCTCAGAGAGGGAACCTACTCTACATGAAGTTCTTCACCCATCCTCTACTTTCTTGGGGCGGGTGTCTTCGACCAGTCATCTCTTCTACTGATACCCAGGATCTTCAAGGACCACCTATATCGGGACCTCGGAGGTTCAACTGCAACTTGGTGACGAGGCCTTTGTATTCCTTCCAGCATGGATGCACATAGCTAGTGGCTTCTCTCTCGAGGTTGAGTTTCAAGTTCTCCAGTTCACTCTATCTACTATTTTACTGCAGGTTTCCTTTCCAGTGGAAATCTTGGATCTTAGGGATCCTCTATATCTTCTTCCTCTTCTTCTCTTCTTGCCTTGGTCACTTGATTAGCATGGAGCCACCTCCCGAGATCAAGTATGAGCATATCCTTATGGTTCTTGACACCACAAAAAGTCCAACATTCCTCCTATGCATTGCATGCTTTCATCATCTTTGTGCTAGGGTGCTTGGGCAAGTGAACAATTTTCCCACAAGGGATACTGTCCAAGTGGCACCTGCTGCATGAGCATTCTTCAGCATGTAGCATTGCATCTCCACCTTACTCTTCTCTTGTTCCCTTTTCGGGGCCTGAGAGGGGGTGTTGAGAAACCCTTCACCCGCCGTCAGTCTAGGGTTTGCAGCCCCAAAAAGGGGCGCCACCCTAGACTGACTGTGCCTATTTATAGGCCACTCTCTCATTCATTCCTCACGGCTGATTCATTCAGTCCGTCACCTCTTCTCTCCAGCCTCTCCACTACCCTCACACCCCTTCAGGAGGACATTGCAGTTTGTGGTTCGTGGATGTCATCATCATCTTCCTTATGCTACGGCACCCTTGTTCCCTTGTACCACATTCACTCCATGATTCAGATCTTCATCATTCCATTCATCAAAGTTTCTTCTCTCTTCTCTTCTCTTCTCCATGTTTGCCCAGTTCACTCTGTGTTCCTCCCCGCAAACCCTACTATCTCGTTGGTACGTCATCTTTTGACATTGGCCCCTTGGTTTGCTTGGAAAATTGGCCTTCACCCTGCTTCTTGTGAGACAAATTTATCCCCAAATTGAAATTGATTGGCTGGCCTTGTGAACCTCCCTAAAATTCTTCAATTTCAACTGCTAGAATTCAAGTCCTAGGCCTTCAATTTTGAGCACGCATCCCCAGCTAGCTATCAAAACCCTAATTTCTACTATAAATTAGGCTTTACAACAAAGATTGACTGAAATCTCTTCCTCTGATGACTCAAATTACTAGAAAATGCTGATCTGAGTTTAGAAATGATTGGAGAATGTGTGAGAATGCTATAGACAGAGACATTTCTGATTTTCTTTTTGAAAACCATCTCCAACTTGCTACTTCCCTATTCGTGATAGCCTAACCTACAATCATCTTGAGTTTGGGAGCTCAAAATAGTTGTCACCAACCTCCAACTACTGTCATCTGCTTGCCTTGGCCCTTTTGGACCTGTCGTCTACTATTGTAAGCCTTTAAACAATTGTTTCCAACTTCTAGGCACGTCTCCAATGTTGTAGAACAATTTAACAACCTCTCCACCCTCTCCAATAGCCTCTTCCTCTTTCACAATAGCTCAAATAAACTTCCATCAGCCCCCAAAAATGTTTTTTCCATTGCATGGGCAAGTTTTGGCACGTGACAACCTTTCAATCCCATTTTCCACCATTATCCAGCTTATTAAATTAATTTTCAAAATATTAAAATTAATTTAATAATTATTCTAAAGCTCAGCGATGTAGATCAACGGCAGTCTACTACAGGTTATTGTTTAACCTTGGGTATTGGTGCTATCTCTTGGAGTAGCAAGAAGCAGCCTACGGTAGCCCTATCTTGGACTGAGGCAGAGCATCGGGTTGCGTCTTCTACCACATGTGAGACTATGTGACTTCAGCGGTTGTTGGAGGAGCTTGGCTGCCCCCAGACTCATCCTACTCTCTTGTAGTGCAACAATGAAAGTTGCATTGCCTTGGCGCGGAATCCTGTTTTCCATGCCTGAACGAAGAACATAGAGATCCAGTACCACTTCATTAGGAAGAAGCTTCTAAATGCGACTATAGATGTGGAGTACTGCAATACGAAAGACAATCTTGTAGATTTGTCCACAAAGGCGCTTCCCTAGGCTCTTCTTCGAAGACATGCCAAATCCCTCAACCTTATGTCCTGTCCAGGATCAGAGGGGGTGTTAGAGATTGTCATTCCCTAGACAGCCAAGAGTGTTACACTGTGCAGAGCAGGTCAGAGCAGCACACACACAAGTGCCACATCAGCAGCCACGTCATCGTTGCCAAGGCAAATGCCACTGGCAATCAGACAGTTCTGCACCAATCGGCTGCATTTAAATGCAGTCAACCCGGTCATTATTTGGCATTTCTTTTCTGCTATATATAGCAGCTCTCCAACACATTGTTTCTTACTTGTATTTGACAGATTTCAGCCTGCAGGTGATGGAGACAACACTCAGGGATCATGGAGATCGAGGTCCTCAAGCCGGAGACATACACAAATATTCTCTCTGCACCATGTATAATTCTGCATCCATATGCAGCATTCTTCACTGCAGATTTTCTACATTTCACTGTCTCTTTCTCTCTCTCTCTCTTCTCTCTCCATTCACTCTGTCACGGTCATTCGCTTCTGCATTGCTTCACTCTGACAGACACCTAATGATGGAGGAAGGTGTCACATGGAGGAGGACCTCCAAGGCAACCAAATGCAAGGATCAACTGTCGCCTAGTCGCAAAGTTCCTGCCGCAATGAATATGAAGGCCTAGTCACAAAGTCACCGTTAAAAATCCAAGGGTCCCAATCGAAGATAGATCCTCTAGAGATTGGGTAGGAGTAGAGGAAAGGAGTGCACGAAAGAAAGCAACTCCTCAAAAGTAAATGACGGTGGGGAAGGAACTTCGAGAGTAGTAGAGTCCCCATCTAAAACTCGAGGACTAGGAGTCCCCTCTAAAGCCGAAGAAAAAGCAAATGTACCCCTCTAAGAGCAAAGAAAAAGGATCTCCCTCTGAGAGAGATAGGAACTCCAATTCATGGATCATGGACCCAAGGTGTCAAAGGACGAAAGAAGTACCATCAGTCATGCCGAAGAAGGTAGCTAGGACTCGAAAGGAGTAGAAACCAAAGAGTGCCTGTAACCAGCCTTCCTCCTCGCATAGGGTGGTAAATAACTTGATTAAGCACTATTTACAGCAATTAACAAATTCACAAAACTGAAATGCACACTTTACTAGATAATCTTGGACATTGGACACCCTATTGGCCCCAAAATTGGTGCCCCTTTCAGTATTTATTTAACTTAATTGAAGAAGAAGTTGACGTACAATGGGATTCTCCCAATCCCTTTCGGTATTCCAACCTTCTTTGCTGTCCAAAATGACAAGCAAGTCTTCAATCCGATTTACCCCTTGATTTGGGCAGTCAATTGACCTTCACCCGCTTTGAAGGAGATGGAAAATGCCCCAAATTCATTGATTTGCTGGTCCCTCCACTTGAATTTGACTGAAAACAGCTTCGGCCATGTTGAATCCAAATCTTAGAGCTTCCAATTTTTTGCATGCTTCCCGAGGTTGCTGCTAAACCCTAATTTCTGCTGCAAATTAGGCTTTACAACAATAGAGAAACCTGAAATTTCTCAGCCTCTAGTGATCTTAGTGCTGAAATCTTTGGAGCAAGGCTGTAGAAAGGTTGGGAGATAAGAGAGAATGCTGAGAAGAGATAAAATTCAGACTTTCTTCACGAAGAACTAAAAAAAATCTATCATTTACTACTATTACACTGTCTCAACAGCTTGTAGATGCAAAGAACTAAAGAAAATCATTCATTTACTGCTATTGCCCTATCTCAATAGCCTGTAGATGCTGTCACCTATTGTTGATTGGTCTTCTCCTGCCTCTGACTGCCTCAGAAAGTCCTTCAATGGCTGCAAATCAGACCAATAAAATCTTCTCCCTCTCTCTTGTAGGTTGAATCCACTCAAACGCCTCTCTCTAGCCTCTAAAGACGTTTTTTAGTCTCGCATGGGCATTTTTGACAAGTGACAACCTTCCCAAATGGTTTTTCCAGCATTATTCATAATTAAATATTAATTTTTAGTCTTTAAATATTGAAAATTAATCTAATAATTATTTCAGTGCCCTAGAAATGATCTAACTGACCAATAATTAAATTGACTAAGCAACTTCTGTTTCCGAGTGTTTCTGCACCATCTTTGACCCCATCAAATTGGCATTAGGTACCATTAAACGCCACTTCTCTAGTGTCACCAATTGACACTTATGCCCAAATTAATGACCTAGGCCAACAACTAGCACCAAATACCACCAAGTATGTATGCAGCATAACTTATAGCAACTTTTGCCTTTGACATCCCGTGATTTCCTCGGATCCCAAGCTCATAAACTTACTCTAACCCCACTTACACCTCACATGTGCAACATTTACTTAACCATGTGGTTAAAAATTAATCCACATGTTAAGTGAGGTTTTAAAAATACATGTCCTCATGACAATGCCCAGAGGTGTCTTCTTGAACCTAAGGAGAAGAGGGTGGGGAAGGAGGAGGCTCGTGGTGAGCCAATGGTGAAGAATAGTCATGGACTCGCAATGGAGTGGACTATGGAGGAGATGTGAGACGTGGAAACCACTAGACCCGAAAATGGGTGGGTAAAACCACCGTGCAATGTGGTGGTCTCTAGGAGGACTTATTGCCACGTGAGGTCTTAATGCCTCTATCTACTTGTAGGGACTTAGTGCACGTTGAATGAGTCTTATTGCCTTGAGCATGGTAAGCTAAGAGCCAATGCAAAACAATCTCTATTGCCTAGAAAGGAGAGGTAGCACAAGGTGTGCCTGATGGAAGACACATATACTCTAGTGGGGTAGGGAGCAAAGGCCGATGTCAACAATCTTCAAGGGTATGGCCATTCTTGCCACAATAGAAGCACCCAGTAGACAGGCAATCTGACAATGGAGATGCCACGATGCCATAGTGCCAACCTGTAAAAGGGACAATGGGAGGGAGAAGAAGGATATCTCTCAGTAATGCAGCAAAAATGGTAAAGAAATCTAATGTTGATGCTGAACTTGCAACCTGTCTTTGCCTTTACTAATGCAGAGGATCTTCGCACCACACTAAACACCTCTGGCTCTGATACCATGTCAAGAAATGATTGATCAACCAGAGTGATAGTAGGGTTTGCAAGAAGAAACACAAAGTGTGTATGGAAAAGAGTAAAAAGAGAATAAGAGAAACTTAGATGAATGAATGAAATAATGAAGTGAATCTAATATAAGGGTACCGTAGCACAAAGAATGCCTTGGAGCAAGGAGACTGCTAAAGAAGCCTCTGAATCTACGAACACAAGGAGGATGAGGTATCACCTAGAGCAAGGAGAAAGGGAGATTGGTATCAAAGAGGAGCCTTTGAATCCGCAAACACAAGGATAAAGAGTGGTTGATGAAGGTGACCTCCCAAACAGCAAAAACGCAAAGGTTGGATTTTGCTAAGGACTATTGCATTGTCGCTAGATGATGGAGAAGGACCAAAAGCTGCAAATGCGAAGATGAAGAGCCCATGACGCAGGAAACACCAGCTATGATGTGACGCCAAATGGTGAAGCAGCCACCATATGCTGTAAACACAAACTCTAGCAACTAATAAAGATGACGCTTGATGATGGAGGAAGATGCCACGTGGAGAAGGACCTCCAGGGAAGCCAAACGCAAGGATGAATTTTCGCTTGAAGGAGAAGAGTTGATGCCTAGTAGGTGGATGTTGACACTAGCAAGGGTGAGCACCAAACGCAAAGGAGGAAGGGCTCTGGAAGTTGTCGCCTAAGTGTAATGATGGCACCAGCAAGATCGTCTCTAAGCTCAAACCTGATGCAAGAATGCAAGGCACCCAAAGATGATGAAGGAAGAAGAGAAGAGAGAGAGGAGACGAATGTCTCAAAAGAAGTGAGTGTGGTAAGGTGTTCGGAATGGGGGATGTGCCATATATATAGGCACAAACTGTCTCAAGTCTTGCCCACTGAAGTCTCTCGTACGACACTCTGACTCTCTCAAAAGACCCTAGAAAGCCTTTTTTGGGGCTAGAAACTAAAATCAAAAATGGGAATGAAGAAGGGAGACTATACAAAATGATGTGGTTTCTCAACACCCCATCTTAGGCCCAAACAGGAGCACAAAAGAAAAGTGAGGTGAAGAGAAGAAAAAGATCCACCCTATAATCTGAGAAAGCCATCTGAAAGGAGACCTGTGAAGATAGTCAGGAGACCAAATGAGCAATAGAACCTAAAACACAACCTTGAGTGAGAAGCCACTAGCTTCGTAGCACCATGCTCGAAGAAATATGAAGGCCCAATCACAAAGTCACGGTTGAAAATCCAAGGGCCCCAGTTAAAGATAGATCCTCTAGAGATTGGGTAGGAGTAGAGAAAAGGACTGGTTGAAAAAAAGCCACTCCTTGAAAGTAAATGATGGTGCGTGAGGAACTTCAAGAGTAGTAGGGTCCCCGTCTAAAACTATAGTAGGAGCCCCCACTAAAGCCAAAGAAAAAGGAGATGCCCCCTTTGAGGACAAAGGAAAAAGATCCCTCTATATCCCCCTCTGAGAGAGATAGGGACTCCAACTCACAGTCAGAGGACAAACAAAGTATTGTCGGTCATGCCAAAGAAGGTAGTTAGGACTCGAAAGGAGTAGACACTAGAGAGCGCCCAGAGCTTGTAAACGCCCCGAACAACATAGTATACTTAACAATTATGATATTCGCTTGTTTTCGAGATTTAATATAAAAGAGAATGAACACTTAAAGCTGAAAATGAAAATTACTCACAAAATTACTGCCATGAAAATGTAAAAGTAATGGAGACAAGATTGAGGGTTGAAGATGGGCAACCCCCCTCCCCCCCCCCTCCCCAAGGAATGTATTTCTGCTCAACCCAAGTCCCTTAGGGAAGAGCTTCGACCTGAGAGTGAGGAGAAGTAATTCTCACTCTCACAAGATCATGCAAAGATGTACAAACACACATGCATTATCTATTATGCAATGATAAGAACTGATTTCTTTACAGTATGAGAGAAGAAAGAGGGGAAATCAGCCTTTCTTCATCGTTGATCAGCAGTACATGGATAGGGCTTGCTTTTTGTTGCTAAAATGGAAGAAAGAGCTCGAGAAGGAGGTACTATAATGAATTTACAGGCTTGCTGTCTTGTAAAACAGCAGTGATAGAAGAGGGAATATGGAGGAATTTGATAATGGAGAAGTGGGAGATGATGATGAGGATGGATGGGCCAGTTTCTGACCTATTTGTGGGTGTTGTACATGAGTTTACAGCAAAGAAAAATGATGCTGAATGAAGAAAAACGAGCTTTTATTTATAGGAGAGGGAAGAGCTAGTACAAAAGGGGAAAGTGGAGTAGCACAAGACAAGTGTCCAACCACATGTCATGAGATGTGACAAGTGGTGGGACACTTGGAAACTTGTATGACAAGTGTCTTGACACTTGTCTCTTCTCTATGGCCTTCCTTTTTGGGCTGAATACTGTCAAGAATAGAAACAACCAAATTTAGTAAGCACAGTCAGAGTACAGAATTTACTATTTTTAGAATAACATCCCTATTTTTTAGGACTAGCATTTTTAGGCTAATTCAAGGCTCCTAAAATTTAGGGACCCCCCCAATATGGGTGTCATATGAAAGCTTCTTCCGTGTACATCGCAAAACCGGTATCAGAATCTTCATGTGACTTTCCTATGCAAAGAAATATGCATTTCAAGCTTTCAGTCCACACATGCATATTGTATAAGCATTTCATGATCATGCCATCTTGTTGATTGTAACTGTCTGTTCTGGCGGATCTAGCCCACACTTCAAGGCATCAATCCTTTCTGTGTGCGAGTCTAACCTTGATATGCGTGAGTTCTGGTCACACACGCCCAATCGGGCCATATAGGTGAAAGTGTAAACAATCTTTTCTCTAACCCACCGCGTGGGTCCACCATAACCTGCAACCACTCATCAGTGGCCAGCTCCAATGCACTTTTCTTTATATCTAATTAGTGCAAAGGAAACAAATTTAATAAATCATTATATAGACAAATTAATGAAAAAGGATACAAATTCTATTTCTATAGAGTTGTGACAGAGCTATCTTCTCAAATCTGACGAGAAGAGGGTGGGGCAAAAGGGTGAGCTAAGAGTGGAAAACACTCACGGGCTTGCAACGGAGTGGATTGTGGAGGAGATGTGAGCCATGGAAGCCACTGCACCCGAAAATGGGTGGGGAAAACCGCCGGTGTGCAATGTGGTGGTCTCCAGGAGGACTTATCGCCACGTGAGGTCTTAATTCCTCTATCTACTCGTAAGAACTTAGTGCGCACTAGATGTGTTTTATTGCCTTGAGCATAGTAAGCTAAGAGCTGATGCAAAACAATCTTTGTTCCCCAGAAAAGAGAGGCAGCACAAGGAGTGCCAAGTGAAAGAAACATATACTCCGATGGGGTAGGGAGCAAAGGTTAACATCGGCAATATTCGAGGATGTGACCATTCCTACCGTAGTAGAAGCACCCAGTAGACAAGCAATCTAACAGTACAGATGCCATGATACCATAGTGCCAACCTGTAAAAGGGAGGGTTGTTGAGCTAAAATATACATTACTTGCTGATTAGCCTCTTAAACAGCCCCAAAACACACTAAAAATGATCTTTTAGAGTAAAACCTTAAAACAGGGAGCGGTTCGAGAGAGTTCAGTGGAAACCTTAAAACGGGGAGTGGTTCTAGAGAGTTTAGTGGAAACCCTAATTTTTGGGGCGCCCTTCCACATCTATAAATAGACAGGCTGCCCCCATTCAGCCATCATCCTTGTTTGCAGATTACACCAGCCCACACACCCTCTGCTGCTATTGGCGCCCAGTTTCCAGCCTGCAGCCCGCCTCCATCTGTTGTCCAGCTATCATTGACTGCAGCCACATCATCTTCAGCCTGTCCATTGCTGTAGGTGACAACTCTCAGCTGCTGCCGACGGCTCCAAACTGTCCCAGACTGCTGTTCAGCCTGTTGTCCATCATCTCCAGGGTCAGCTAGCCTGCATTTTCAGCATTGCAAGCCCTGACACTCTTAGACATTGTTTCAGCCTGCTGTTTACAGCAGACTGTGCACAGTTTCCAGCCCCCGATCGGTGGTACACTCTTGCGTTTACCAGTTTCCAGCCTCCAGACTGCTGCGTTTTGGTGACCAGCCTGCTGCCATTCACTATTCAGCACTTCTACACTCCGACTGGTGGTCACAGACTTGGGATCCGTCTTCGGTGGACATCACACTCCGACATTGCTCTACCCTTGAGCACACTGTACACTCTTACATTCATTACAGCATTCATTCACTTCAGAGTTGTATTCTCTCTCTCCCTTCTTTTGTTTGTGTTTGAGTTTTGAGTTTTGTGTTTAGGGTTTGAGTTTTGAGTTTTGCGTTTAGGGTTTGAGTTTTGCATTTAGGGTTTGAGTTTTGAGTTTTGCGTTTAGGGTTTGAGTTTTGCCCTCTGTGTCTGTGTCTGTGTCTTTGTGTTTCTTCGTGGTCGTACACTAGTCTTTGTGCGAGGCACACAATACGACTTGTAACCAAATCACAATGTCCCAAACACCTTCTTCTCCGGTTCCTATGATGTCTTATCAAGCTTCTCCATCATTGGAGGCCCTGAGACGGCATTATGGACTCGGTGAGGAGGACGACACTCGACCTTCACCAGATTTCACTAACATGACAGAGGACTTTGAGAAGTACTATCGCAACAAGTACGGTGATGTTTACACCCCTCCTACCAGTTTTGCTACCACATCCGGACCAGTTGGTGAGGCTGGCCACCTCTCCGATCATGGAGAACACACGGCATTCGGAATGTCTAGTGATCCATCTTCATCATCTCAACCAAGTCCAATGTCAGGTTTGTACAATTCTTTTGTGTTGCATGAATCAAAACCCTCGCCTGTTTCTTCTTTTGAGGTACAGGATCCAGATGGCTTTGCGTATGTGAACTTCAATAGAGGGGGCTCACGAAAGCAGAAGGAATTCAGATACGTCTACAGCTTCTGTTTCATTTGAGCATATCACATACACTTCTCACTTCCCTCCCATCCCACCCTCTTCTATATCACACCTTGATCATCTCTCATCATCTTTCCAAAATCTTGGATTACACTCCACTGTTGAGATATCGAGCTCCACTCGTGATATGCCAAGGTGACCGTTGTGCATTTATGTCACCGACTTGTTAGCTGCAGATGCAGTTGGTACACCGCCCATGAATAATAGCTAGATGACAGCTATCCTTATCTACTCTAGTTCGTGGCTCAGTTAGTTTGCCACCTTAGTTAGTTGAGTTTGGTTTGAGACCCATATATAGGGTTCTTCTATTTCTCTGTACTAGAGTTCTTTTTGGCTTACACAACTAAGAAGAGGAAAACTGTTTTCAACCTCCACCTTTGTGTGTATTCCCCCATTGTGTAAGTGAGAAAGCTACAAGTGAGACTCCTTCCTTCTCTCCCATAGTCTTGACATGGTATCAGAGCATGGTTCGTGGTAAGGAGCTCAAGAAAGCAAACCAATTTCGCGGTGTTCTGGTAAGAGGACCAGTGTTGCTTTCATTTTTCGAGTTTGAGAGCAAGTCTCTGCAGGTAGCACAGCTGAAAAGTGCAAGAGTGCATTGTCTCAGATTGAGACGCCGTTCGCGGTGTAGCAAGAGGGTAGTATATGCTGCGGGCATGGGCTTTAGCCCTCAGTATCCCTGTTTTTTTTATTCGAGGCCATTTCGGGGCCTGTTTTGGAGACGGAAGTTTTCCGCATGCACTCAGGAAAAGGCCTTGTTTTTTGCTGTGCGACCACTGTTCTACAGGTCAGTGAAAAGTTACCGTAGAAATTGCATTGTATGCTTATGCGCAGAAACATTGGGAGTTACAGAATCATCCTTGTTGCCTGTTGATGCAAAATCGTCACTAGGAAGTAACTGTGTGGTCAAATACCACTTTCGTCAATTTTGCAGATTTGCCCTTGTGAGGTTGAATATGTGTTTTTTGCAGTGACAGAATTTTTTGCAGTGTTTTGTAATGGCGTCTGATTCTCTTTCACACATTGTCACTGAAAAGCTTGACAAGAACAACTTCCAAGCATGGAAGTTTAGAATGACGAATTTCCTTATGGGAAAAGGATATTGGGAATTTGTTGCAGGAAATGAAGAAGAACCAGTTCTTCCTGATGTTCCCAATCAACGGCAAATGCAGGCATTTAAAGAATGGCATGAGAGAGCCAAAAAAGTTATGTACTGGCTGTCTATCAGTATTTCAGACTCTATGATTGTGCATATTCAAGATGCAAGTACGCCAAAGGAGGCATGGGATACTTTGTCAAAAATGTATAGCACAAATACGCAAGCCAGGAAAATGCAACTCAAGCAAGAGTTGCACAATGTACAAAGAGAAAGTATGAGCATCAATGACTACCACATGAAGGTGAAGAAGATTGCAGATGCACTTGCTTCCATTGGGTCGCCAGTGGAAGATGATGATTTAGTTTCTGTGACCTTGAATGGTCTAGGAAAGGATTATGCACAGTTCCGAATATCCATTTCCGTCCGTGGAAGATTTCCTGATTTTGAGGAGTTGATTGCTCTTCTAATTTCTGAGGAGCAGAGAAATGGTAGTGCATCTTCTTCAAGAGGAACTTCAAAAAAAGCTGTCTTCTACTCAAATGCTGGAAGAGGTAGAGGCAGAGGTAAAGAAGGCCGATCTAGAGGCCGTGGTAGAAATCAAAATATGTAGCAAACTCAAGAAAACCAGTTCTATGAAGGAGGACGTGGTAACTCTAGAGGCAGGGGGAGCCAAAGAGGTCGCGGTGGATGGCAAAGAGGGCAAAATGCAAACAGCAATGTTAAATGCTACTACTGTGGTAAAATGGGTCATATGGCTAAAGACTGCTATAAAAAGCAGAATGACATCATGAATGGAAAATTGCAACAAGGGAATCATGCATCTTTTAGTAGATAGGGTGATGACAGAAATGAGCATTTGTTTATGGTGCAGCACATGACCAATTCTGTGACAAGTGCAAAAGAAAGCAACGATGTGTGGTATGTTGACTCAGGTGCCTCAAACCACATGGCAGGTCATGCAGAATGGATGCAGGATGCAAGGAAAATGAAAAACCTAGGATTTGTGGAGACTGGTGATGATACTGCACATCCCATTGTGCAGATTGGAAAAATTCATTTGTCTATGCAAGATGGGAAAAAGAAATACCTATCGAATGTATTTCATATCCTGAATATCACCAAGAACCTGGTTTCTGTTGGTCAAATGGTTGAGCAGGGCTTGCAAGTCAAATTTAATCCTCATGGATGCTTTGTTGAGGATATGAAAAATAAAAGTCGCTTGATAGCAAAAGGAAATAAGAAGGACAGAATGTTTACGTTGGATGCAGACATGCCTGAATTGAGTGCAGCAATGTTTGTACATGGGACCGGTGTAGTTGCAGATATTGATATCTGGCATAAACGCATTGGTCATATTAATGTACAGCGACTTAAATCAATACAAGCCCAAAATATTGTTGCAAGATTACCTAAATTCAAGGTTGCAGAAATGCATAAGGTATGTGAAACCTGTCAATTTGGAAAACAGGCAAGGAAACCATTTCCTAGACATGTTCAAGAGAGTAAGAAGCCATTGGAATTAATCCACTCTGATGTGTGAACTACTAAAGCTGCTATTGGAGGCTGTCATTATTTTGTCACTTTTATTTATGACTATAGCAGAAAAGTTTGGGTATATTTTATGAAAAAGAAAAGTGAAATTTTTGGGCATTTCAAAACTCTTAAAGCTATGGTTGAAAAAGAAACAGGCCTGCAAATAAAATACCTAAGGTCAGATGGAGGGGGAGAGTACCTCTCAAATGAGTTTGCAAGATTCTTACAGGAGCATGGCATAAAGCAGCAATATTCATTTAGTCCTACCCCACAATAAAATGGAATTACAGAAAGAAAAAACAGGCATATTGGAGAGGTATCTCATGCCATGCTCAACGAAAAAGACTTGTCAAATTTTTACTGGGCTAAACCAGCTGCTACAGCAATCTACATAATGAACAGGACTCCCACTGCAGCAATACATGGGATGACTCCAGAGGAGAGATATACTGGTAGGAAACCAGATATTTCTCATTTGAAAATTTTTTGTTGCATTGCCTATGTTCATGTGCCAGATGAGTTGAGATCCAAGTTGGATCCAAAAGCTGAGAAGTGCATCTTTATTGGTTACTCTCTGCAGAAGCAGAAAGGGTATTGATGCTATAACCCTCCTACTCGTAAGTTTACAGTGAGCAGAGATGTTTTTGATGAGATGAGTAGCTGGTATAAACCAGTAAATGTGATTGATGATGTAGATGCACAAAATGGTAATGCTGCACAGAATTCACAGCAGCAGTCACAAAATATTAGTGGACCTGGAGCGTCCTCTAGCAGTGGTTTACATTCTTCGCCATGGACAAGCAGATTGAGATCAGAATAATCTCCTTAAAACAATGCAGATAGTGGTATACAAGTTTCACGAAAAGGAAAAGAGAAGGTAGATCAGCCCATGTTTGATGTGAATGCAAGTCACTCTTATGTGGATGGTGAATCTAGTGGCTCAGAACAGAGCATTGATGATGAGTTGGGTATTCCTTCTATTGTTACACCTGGAGTAAGAAAGACCAGGGATGTTTTGAGAGCACCTGGGAGTGAACCTACTTTGCGCAGGTCTACCAGAGCTAGGTATCCTGTGGATAGGCTGAAATATGATGGTTTTACAGCCATTCACTATGCATATATGGTCAAAGTGATACAGGAACCAGAACCCACTTCTTTTGAGCAAGCCATGGGAAAAGAAAAATGGAAGAAAGCCATGGATGAAGAAATGGATGCCTTAGAAGCAAATGCTACATGGGAATTGGTACCTTTGCCTAAAGATAAGAATGCAATTGGTTGTAAGTGGGTTTATAAGGTGAAGCACAATGCAGATGGTTCTGTGAACAGATACAAGGCAAGATTAGTAGTCAAGGGATATGCACAAACATATGGCATTGATTATGAAGAAACATTCAGTCCGGTTGCAAGGATGGCAACCGTAAGAGCAGTCATTGCTATGGCTACATCAAAGGGATGGTCTTTACATCAGATGGATGTAAAGAATGCCTTCTTGCATGGTGATTTGCAAGAAGAGGTCTATATGGAGCAACCACCAAGTTATGTGCATGCTATTCATCCTGAGTTTGTTTGCAGGTTGAAGAAAGCCTTGTATGGCTTGAAGCAAGCACCTAGAGCATGGTCTGACAAGATAGGACAGTATCTTGTCACTATTGGCTTTCAGATTTCCAAGGCAGATTTCTCACTTTATGTGAGAAAAACAGAGAAAGATATTATGCTACTTGTCATTTATGTTGATGATTTGATTATGACAGGTGATAGTGATGAAGATATCCTTCATGTGAAAATGCTATTGAAGCAGAAGTTTGAGATGAAGGATTTGAGAAAGCTACGTTATTTCTTGGGGATTGAGGTGATTAGATCACCAAGTGAGATATGGCTCTTGCAAAGGCAGTATGGATTGGACATGCTGTCCAAATATGGGATGACAAGCTGTAAGCCTATTTCAGTTCCTTTGGAGCAGAATGTGAAGCTGAGCGCAGATACAGGTGAGCTTCTCGAAGACCCTACTATGTACAAACGCATAGTAGGAAGTTTGATTTATATGACCATTACCAGTCCAGATTTGAGCTATGCTGTTGGATTGATAAGTCAATTTATGCAAGCTCCAAGAAAACCGCATTTGGATGCGGCTAGATGCATACTCAGGTATGTGAAGTCCACATTGCATAGTTACCTTGAACGGGGAACGGGAACGGAAACGGGACCCCCTGGAACGGGGGGAACGTCCAAGGTCGGGGAACGGGAACGGGGGGAACGGCACATGTCTTAAGTGCCCCAAATATGCCCTGCATGACCCAAATTGCCCCAAAGAATGTCCCTCTAATTGCCCCAATACCCGTCAATGCATGAAATTGACCCAAATGTCCCAAAATTGACTCGATTACCCCCATAGCTCCAAGTTGCCTTGAATTGCCCCAATTATCCCAATTTCCCTTGAAATTAGACAATATAAATGGATGAATACCTTGAAATTGAGGATCAGTTGAAATTTGATTCTGATTTGCAAGAGTTGATGATGTATCAAATTTGAACTTTGCATGGACTCCTAATTAGCTTGTGGGTTGTCTTGACACTTTGAATCAACCCGAGAGAGAGAGAGAGAGAGAGAGAGAGAGAGAGAGAGATTAGTGTGTGCACATTAGGCAATGGAGATGGGTGAATGTGTGGTAGAAGGACTATGACCCAAGCAAAAAAAAAAAAAAGAAAAAATATCAATTTTCAGTAAACAGGCTTGGAATGGCCGTTCCAAACGGGGAACGGCAAGGGGAACGGCAGGGAACGGCAGGGGGAACGGCAGGAAACGTTCCCTGGCCGTTTCACCTCCTTGGAGGGTTTGGAACGCGTTAGGCCGTTCCTACAGGCCGGAACGGCCATTCCCTGTTTCTATGCCACATTGCAGTATGGACTATTTTATGAGACTGGGGTGCAGATACAGTTGCATGGATACACTGATACTGATTGGGCTGGTAGTATTTCTGATAGACGATCTACCAGTGGATATGTATTCTCTTTTGGGAGTGCTGCAGCCACTTGGAGCAACAAGAAACAACCTACAGTTGCCTTGTCGAGCACAGAGGCCGAGTACAGGGGTGCACCAATGGCTGCATGTGAGATAGCTTGGTTGCATAAGCTACTTTATGATATGCATCATCCTACAGATGGGCCGGTTGTCATTTATTGTGACAACATGAGTAGTATACACTTGGCAAATAACCCAGTCTATCATGCTAGAACAAAGCACATTGAGGTGCATTATCACTATGTGCGGGAGAGGGTTTTACAAGGTCTTATTGATCTAGTTTATGTCAACACAGGAGGATCAGGTAGCTGACATATTCACAAAGGTATTGGGCGCAGAGAAGCTGCGCAAGTTCAGAGACCTGCTTGGTGTGCAGGAATTGGGATTGAGCTCGAGGGGGAGTGTTGAGATATCGAGCTCCACTCGTGATATGCCAGGGTAACCGTTGTGCATTTATGTCACCGACTTGTTAGCTGCAGATGCGGTTGGTACACCGCCCATGAATAATAGCTAGATGACAGCTATCCTTATCTACTCTAGTTCGTGGCTCAGTTAGTATGCCACCTTAGTCAGTTGAGTTTGGTTTGAGACCCATATATAGGGTTCTTCTATTTCTCTGTACTAGAGTTCTTTTTGGCTTACACAACTAAGAAGAGGAAAACTGTTTTCAGCCTCCACCTTTGTGTGTATCCCCCCATTGTGTAAGTGAGAAAGCTACAAGTGAGACTCCTTCCTTCTCTCCCACAGTCTTGACATCCACATCTGCTTCACACACCCTAGGGGTTGGATCTTCCATCTCCGCTCCTAGCACATTTTCCTTCTCCACCCCATTCTCTACCTCTTTACACCCTGGTACTTCGTTAGGGGGAATGCCACCCTTTAACACAGTGCCTCTCACCTTTCAACAAATGAGCACACCCATAACTCCTGGGTCGACTATGATGGGCATCCCTCTCATTATCCCCAACTTCACATCTCCCATGACCACTCATATGCAGGGGTTTTCATCCTCAGCTTATGGTGCGTCTTCACACTCTCCTTGGGTTACACCTACGCAGGGATTCCCATCTTCTGCTCCCAGTGTTCCCATCCCACCTCCTTGGGTTCTTCATGTGGCTACCATACCCATGCCTAGTCAGCCCATCCCTACCTATGGATCCACCTTGCACACTACCCGCATGCCTAGTGGGCACTCTGGGGCCCATTTCCAAGTGTACTCCACTCCCCCATCCCACCCCAACTACACTTTTTCACACTATCTATCTCCGAGCACTACCACTCCTGTTGCAACGGCCAAGAATGCCTTCACGGATAAGACACGTTTTAACGGGTCAAATTTCACTACTTGGTCGAATTTCATGCAACAAGTGCTTGAGTCTCAAGGTCTTTGGGATCTCGTCATTGATCTAGAGCCTATGCCGAGGACCCTCGACTAGCTCACCCTGACTACATCTGTCAATGGAGAGTTCGCAATGCTACAGCCAATGTTGAGCTGATGCATGGATTGCTTCCTGAGTTTCACTCTCAGTTGCAACACTTCCCGCTCGCGTCAGAGCGTTGGAGTCACCTTCTCGACCGCTATGCGGCTCATGATCGTACTCGGCGCATCAATCTCGACTTTGAGCTTCAAGAGTTCTCTCTTAAGGAAGGGGATGATCTGAAAGTCAAGCTAACTGACTATAGGCGGTTACTTGCCGAGTTCGCCACTACTGGCTCTCCAAAGTCAGATAATAATCAGGTTACATTCTTCTTGAATAAGTTGCCCGCAAAATACTTTGATTTCATTCAACACATCATCTCCCAACCTCGATTGCCAACCTTCTACGAGTTTGAGTACTAGTTCTTGCGTTACACAAGGCTGCATGATCAAGTCCACAAGAAATCCTCATCACAACCTTATTCAGAGCAAAGGGGGTTGGTTGCCTCTTCTTCGGGAGGAAAAACCACCAGTGGCAAGAACTCGCTAGATGCGAAGGCAAGCCAATCAAAGGGTGACTCCTCTTCCTCAGATGGAACCAAAGAATCAAGACCTATCTGGCAGCAACTCCCTAAGAAAAACCGGTTTTGCACACACTGCCAGAGAGCAGGCCATGTGAAAGAGGAGTGTCGCTCCAAGGCCCAAGGTCTTCCACCTAAAAAGCCTCAGCAGACTGCTGCGACTTCACAGTCTAGTGGGGCTACACCTTCCGCTGCTGCCCCATCTACTCCTCCAACCCCCACAGTGACTGTTGGACATGTGGCACACGGACAGCCTCAGCGACCCTCCTTCTCTACTCTTGAAGGATTGGCTAATTGGTCTGCAGGTTCCGATCCCGTTGCACTTTATGCATCTATCTCACCTTCCTCCCCACCTCGTCAAGCGTTCCCTTGGCAGAGCCTTGCTACTGGACGTACGCGATGGTGACCACCTTCTTAGACTAGCATGTCTCTAGGTCCTTTCAGATATCCTAGGTCAGTCTAGCATTCATTTTTCTCATTCTTAGAGTCGGACCCATAGGATTTTTGTCTTTACATTTTAAGTCTTTCGCTACATTTACTCACACACATATACACATTTGCATCCTTGCACTTGTTCCTTCAATTAGCTTTTCATTTTAGTTTGTTTTGTTTTTGGAGCATCTCACTACTAACCTCTGTGATTATAGACTTTGATCTCCTTTGTAGGTTTTGTTTTCAGTGTAGGGCTAACATGCAGGTTTGCCCAGTCCTACCTGGGCTAGAGACTTGGGATGTGCGTCGTTCCTTCATGGTTTCATCATCCTTGGAGTTTTGCTCTTCTACCAGCGTGGAGATTTCCCCTCCCGAGGCGGATCGTATAGCATTTCTCTTGATGCTTTCATGGCAGTGCCTTCTACCTAGCTCTTCCAGCTGGGATGCTTCCTCCTCATCTTCATTCCTTATGGTTCCCCTCTTCCTCCTTCGGCATCTACATCGAGGTTGAGAGGGGGTTCCTACCCTTCTTGGTATTCTACAGGCTTCAGCACTTTGTCTTCGACATTGGTTTCTCCCTCCTGTTGTACCTTACCCTTTGCCTTGCATGATTTCATCATCTTTGTACTAGGGCGCTTGGGCAAGTGAACAATTTCCCCATGAGAGACACTGTCCAAGTGGCACCTGCTGCATGAGCATTCTTCAACATGTAGCATACTTTGCATCTCATTGTGCAAAGCACCACTTGAGTGGATCCTAAGTTGTTTCCACCGGCGGTTGTTGTTACTACACCACCATCCTTCTTCATCACATGGATACCTCATCACCTATTTTTCCTCGTCATCGACACCCTAAGTGGATGGGTTAGCTTATACGGTTTTGTGATGTGTTGGGTGTACCCTCCCTACTCCCGTCTTTTGGGTCACTATTACTCAATCGGCCGCATCCCATAAAATTTACCACACTTATTTTATAATTAAAAAAACCAACACACAAAGTTCAATGTGGTTCCATCCACCTTTGTAGGACTTGGTAGGCTACTGGGCAGCCAACATGCACCCTTTGTCCGATGCCCTGTCCTCTCTGGGGTGACTACTTGGATTCCCTTGGTAAGATAACCATCGTCTCTGTAGTCTTGGTAGGCCACTGGGCAGCCGACGTGCACCCTTTGTCCGATGCCTTGGTTGCTTTTGGGGTGGGACACCTTGGGATACATAAACATCATCATGGCTGGCCTAACCTTTCGGCTCAGTTTTGGGCTTGAGAGGGGATGTTGAGCTAAAATATACATTACTTTTGCTGATTAGCCTCTTAAACAGCCCCAAAACACACTAAAAATGCTCTTTTAGAGTAAAACCCTAAAACGGGGAGCGGTAAAACCCTAAAACGGGGAGCGGTTCGAGAGAGTTCAGTGGAAACCCTAATTTTTTGGGCGCCCTTTCACATCTATAAATAGACAGGCTGCCCCCATTCAGCCATCATCCTTGTTTGCAGGTTACACCAGCCCACACACCCTCTGCTGCTGTTAACGCCCAGTTTCCAGCCTGCAGCCCGCCTCCATCTACTGTCCAACCATCATCGACTGCAGCCACATCATCTTCAGCCTGTCCATTACTGTAGGCGACAGCTCTCAGCTGCTGGCAACTGCTCCAAACTGTCCCGGACTGCTGTTCAGCCTGCTGTCCATCATCTCCAGGGTCAGCCAGCCTGCGTTTTCAGCATTGCAGGCCCTAACACTCTCAGACACTGTTTCAGCCTGCTGTTTACAGCAGACTGAGCACAGTTTCCAGCCCCCGATCGGTGGTACACTACTACGTTTACCAGTTTCCAGCCTCCAAACTGCTGCGTTTTGGTGACCAACCTGCTACCATTCACTATTCAGCACTCCTACACTCCGACTGGTGGTCACAGGCTTGGGATCCGTCTTCAGTGGACGTCACACTCCGACATTGCTCTATCCTTGAGCACACTGTACACTCTTACATTCATTTACAGCATTCATTCACTTCAGAGTTGTGCTCTCTCTCTCCCTTCTTCTGTTTGCGTTTGAGTTTTTGTGTTTGAGTTTTGAGTTTTGCGTTTAGGGTTTGAATTTTGAGTTTTGCATTTAGGGTTTGAGTTTTGCTCTCTGTGTCTATGTCTGTGTCTTTGTGTTTCTGTCGTGGTCGTACACTCTGTATGTCCTCAGTGCAAACCCTAGCAGTCTTCTTAACAAGGGTGGGAGGGAAAAGAAGGATATCTCCCAATGACACAGCAGAAATGGTAAGGAAATCAAATGTTAATGCTGAAACTCTAACATGTCTTTGCCTTCACTGATGCACAGAATCTTCGCAGCTCACTAGTGCCTCTGGCTCTGATTCCATGTCAAGATATGACTGAGCAACCAAAGAGACGGTAGGGTTTATAGGGAGATGAGTGTGTGTGTATGGCAAACATTGAGAAAAGAAGAAGAGAAACTCAGATGAATAAATGAGATGATAAAGTGAATTTGATATAAGGATGTCGTATTACAAAGGATGCACTGTCATCGGAGAGGAGCATCTAAATTTGCAAATTTAGGGATGAAGATTACCTCCTAGACAGCCCAAACGCAAAGTTGGATGCTGCCAAGGACCGGTGCATTGTCGCCAGATGATGGAGGCGGGCCAGAAGCTGCAAACGCAAAGATAAAGAGCCTCTCATGATGGAAACGCTAGTTGTGCTGTGATGTCAAATGGTGGAGCAGCCGCCAGATGCTACAAATGCAAACTCTAACACCTAAGAAAGATGACACCTAATGATGGAGCAAGGCGCCACGTGGAGGAGGACCTCCGGAGCAGCCAAGCGCAAGGATGAATTGTAGCCTGAAGGAGAAGAGTTGGCGCCTGGCAAGTGGATGCTGATGCCAGCAGGGGTGAGCACCAAACGCAAAGGAGGAAGGGCTCTGGAAGCTATCACCTATGTCTGGATGATAATGCCGACAAGATGAACTCCAAACACAAACCTAATGCAAGAATGCAGGGCACTTGAACAAGATGAAGGAAGGAGAGTAGAGAGAAGAGACGAAAATCTCAGAAGAAGTGAGTGGGGTGAGGTGTTGAGAATGGGGGATGTGTCGTATATATAGGCACGAACTGTCTCAAATCTAGCCCACTGAAATCTCTTGTACGGCGCTCCGACTCTCTCAGAAGACCCTAGAAAGCCTTTTTGGGGCTAGAAAATAAAACCAAAAATGAGAATGAAGAAGGGAAACTGTACAAAAATGATGTAGTTTCTCAACAAGGTCAATGTTGAAGACAAGTACCGAAGCCTGTAGAATACCTAGAAGAATAGCAGCCCCCTCTCGATCTTGGATGTCGATGCTGGAGGAGGAAGAGGAGCCATACGTTGGTCTTCATGAGGTGCCGAGAACCATGATGTGAGGAAGCATCCCAACTAGAAGAACAAAATAAGTCACCACTATGATAGCATCGAGAGAGATGCTATTATGAGCAACCTCTAAAGGGAAAGCCTCCATGCTAGTAGAAGAGCAAAACTCCTAGGATGATGAAACCATGAATGGAACGGCCCACATCCTAAGTCTCCAACCCTTGTAGGATGAGTGCAAACCTGCATGTTAGCCCTACACTGAAAACAAAACCCTACAAAAGAGATGAAGATCTGTAAGCACAGAGGTCAATGGTAAGATGCTCCAAAAAACAAAACAAAACTGGAATGAAAAGCTAACTAAAAGAACAATGCAAAGATGCAAATGTGTGTGTGTGGGAGAGTAAATGCAACAGAAGACTTAAGAATGAAAATCTAAGGAAAAAATCCTAGTTGCCCCACTCAATAATGTAAAGACTTAAGAGTGCAAAGATGAAGCTCATCTAAGAATGTGGCCACCATCATGGATGCCCACTAGTAGGGTTCTACCAATGAAACGCCCAACGAGGCAATGAGGTAGTCCTAGATGGAGATGGATGTGAAGTGGATACGTAAAGTGCAATGGGATTGGTACTCGCAGACCAATCAAACAACCCCTCAGAAGTAGAGAAGGATGGCTGCTCAGGTTGTCCGTACGCCACATGTCCCAACAGCTACTAGGAACAAAGGAGCTAATGGGGCAGCAATAGGAGGCATAGCCTCACTAGACTGGCCAGCTAGAGTGGAGGCAATCATGACGGCTAGGAGGAAGACCCTAGGCCTTGGTACAACACTCCTCATCCACATGGCCCCATCTCTGGCAGTGTGTGCAAAACCAATTTTTCTTAGGTAGTTGTTGCCACATGGGTTTTGTTTCTTTGAATCCATCTGAAGGAGAATCATCCGTGGTTTGGCTTGCCTTCGCATCTTGTGAGTTCTTGCTACTGTTGGATTTACCTTGCGAAAAAGATAAAACCAATCCCCTCTCTTAATAAGGATGAATGGAGGATTTTTTGTGAACTTGGTCATGCAACCTTGCATAACGCAAGAACTAGCACTTAAACTCGTAGAAGGTCTACAATCTAGGTAGTGAGATAATGTGCTAGAGAAAATGGAAGTATTTTTCGGGCAACTTGTTCAAGAAGAACATGATCTAATCATTGTCTGAGTTTGAGGAGCAAATAGTGGCAAAATCCGCGAGTAACCGCCCATATTCTACCAACTTGACCTTCAAATCATCCCCTTCCTTAATGGAAAACTCTTGAAGCTCAACATTGGCATAGGCTGCATGAAGTTCAAGACCAAGTGGTAAATTTCGACCTGTTAAAACAAGTCTTATCCATGAAGGCATTCTTGGCCATTGCAACAGGAGTGATAGTGCTAGGAGATGGATAAGGTGGGAAATGAGGGTAGAGTAGATAGGGTGGAGGAGTGGAGTACACTTGGAAATTAATCTCAAAGTGCCCACATGCATGCGGAAAGTATGCACAATGGATCCAAATGTGGACATGGACTGGCTAGGCATGAACATGATAACCGCATGAGGAGCCCACGGAGGATGCAACCAGCCTTCCTTTAGCTTTCAATCAATTGGAAGGAGTACAACTTGAGATTCTTCAATCTCCTCCTGCTAACCAATTACTCTTGCTATCATAAATGACCAGCAAGCCTTTTGGGTCATTTGCCTCTTGACTCACCCAGGACTTCTTCTCAAATTTGACATTTGGCTGGCCAAATGCTACCCCAAATCAATTCGGGATAGGCTGGCTCCTGAAATCCTTTGTGCCTTCAATCTTTGGCACGGATCCCAAGGTGGCTGCTAAACCCTAATTTCTACTATAAATTAGGGTTTACTGCAGAAATTACAAATCAGCCCACCAAAAATGGCTGAGATCTCCTCCGAATGGCTAAGAATTGCTGAGAATGGCTGAACATAGGCTGAAGGAGATGAGAGAATGCTGTAGAGAGAGAAAATTCTGAGATTTGCCGCGAATAACTGATCAAAATCAGCCGCTGCCCTGCTGTACCAATCCCAAACAGATGCACCAACAACAATAGGAGCATCAGAGACTGTGATCTTCAAGAGAAAGTACATCAACAGCAATTGTCAGCTTCCCAAGGTCAAGAATATGCAATCTCCATCACCAAAATGGTCTCCAATGGCTGGGAAATGGCCCCAAAAGCTGGCAGCAACAGTCCAACACCTCTTCCCAACAGCTCCAAAATGAAAAAACAAGATTTCCCTCTCCCTTCAGCCCTAATGAGCCTTTCCCCCACTTGCATGGCAAAGTTTTGCCAAGTGGCAACTTTCTTAATCCATTTTCAGCAATTTTCAGTCATTTAATTAATTTTCAGAATTAATTAATTCTGAAAATTAATTCAACCCTTAATCCATGCCCAAAAAATTGACCTTGCCCATCCAAAAATTAATTGGCTAGGTCATTTGCAACCCAAAGTGGTCCCATGCATTAATTGACCCTTGGACAAGCATTAATCCATTGATTAATGCCTAGTCCCTAGTGTCACCACTGACACTTAATGGCCAATTAATGGTCCTAGGGACAAACTGACACCAAAATTCACCTAGAATCTAACAAGTGCAACTTGTTACAACTTTTGCCTTTGACACCCATCTTTTTTACAAGGTCCTTCCGCCTTCAACTGTGAAAAAGTAGCTTGCACCTCACATGTGCAACACGTGCATCTTTTAATTGCACATTTGATTAATCCTTTAATCGAATGTCAAACATAAGCAAAGCATCAAATTTTCACGTCCTCATGACAGAGGAGGAATCAGGACACGTGAAGCAGAGGAGAGAAATCCCTACGTAGGAGTGCCCCATGGAAGCGTGATGACGCACCATAAGCAAAGGAAATCCCTATGTCTGAGAGGTCAAAGGATGTATATGACTAGAAGTAGTAAGGGGTATGCCCATCACAACCGTCCCAATGGGGAATGATGTGCTCACATGTGGAAAGGTGGAGAAAACTGTGTTAAAGGGTGGCGTGCCCTATAACAAAGCCCCATGTTGCAAAGTGGCTAGAAGTAAATACATGATAGTGTTAAAGGGTAGCATTCCTTGTAAAGATGCACCATGATGTGAAGTGATAGAAAAGTGTGAGTATGGGATGGAGAGTAAGAATGTGCTAGGAGCCCAAACAAAGGTTGCAATATGGAAGATACGGATGTGGTGTAATCCAAGGTTTTGGAATGAAAAAGAGAGGAAATTGAGGTGTGGACTAGAAGAGGAAATCGAGGTATATAGATATACTCAAATGAAGCGAAAGATGTAGATATACTTGATGAAGGATGTCTACTTCAATAGCCCCCTCTATTAAAGTTTACATACAAAAAATCATCTGGATCCTGTACACCAAAAGCAGAAATAGGAGAGGGTTTTGATTCATCTAACTCAAAGGGGTTGTATGAACCTAGCATTGGGCTTGGCTAAGATAAAGAAAATGGGTCGTCAATCGTCCCAAATGTTGTATGCCCTCCATGATCGGAGAGGTGGCCTGCCTCACCAACTGGTCTAGATGGACTAGAAAAGCTAGTAGGAGGGGTATAAGTTCGACTATATGTGATGCGCAAGTGCTCTTAAAACTCCTCTAACATAAGACTAAAATCTAGAACATGAGAAAACAAAGAAGGTGAAGGTGAAGATGGGTTGTCATCTTCCTCGCGAGTCCATAATGCCTCCTCACGGCCTCCAATGATGGAGAGGACTGATAAGACATCATGGGGTCTTGAGAAGAAGATGCTTGAGACATTGTGATTCGGTTAGAAGTTGTTCATGTGCCTCGCACAAAACCTAGCACTCAACAATATCCGCAAGATACTCAACTCTGATACCATGTGAAGAAAATTGTGGAGTAGCTGCTCGGGTTTGCACTAAGGAAACACAAAGCATAACAGAGCATAAGACCACAACAAAAACACAACAATACAGACCCAAATGTGAAACTCAATCCTTAAACACAAAAGACAAAACTCAAAACTAAAAACACAAACACAACCAAAGAGAGAAGGAGAACTCTCAAGTGGATGAATCTATGCAATAAATGAATATAAGAGTGTACAAAATGCTCAACGTTAGAGCAAGTATCGAAGTGTGGCGTCCACCGAAGACAAATCTCGAGTGTTATAACCACCAATCCGAGATGAGAGAATGCTAAATAATGAAGGGCAATAAGCTAGTCACCCAAATACAATAGTCAAAGGCTGAAATCTAGTAATTGTGGTAGTGTACCATGAGAGGCTGAAAACTAGTCACCAAGGCAGAGAACTATCACGTGACAATAGGAGAGGTGTGTGCTGATGTAAGCGGCCTGCTAGACAACAAAAACGCATGTACCGTAGCAGTCACCTAGTGGGAGAGATGGCAACAGCCTGTTGCCTAGCACCAAGTACTAAAAACACAAGCTAATCAAGTATTATGACAATGCAACAAAGGGAGACCTTCAGATAGCAAAGCAATGGCTGGAAACAGACCGCCTAGGACTAGATAGTGATGGGTTGCAATCCATGATGGCTGGACAGAAAATGGTAAATGACTCATGACTAAAATCTATACAATGGAGTGAGAAACCTGCACAAAAGGATCGAGACTGAATGGGGGCAGCCTGTCTATTTATAGATGTGTATGGACCCTCCCAAATTAGGGTTTCACTGAAACTCTCTCGAACCATGCACCATGTTTGCATTTTCATTAAATAAGCATGTTTTGGGGTTGTTTAAGAGGGTAATTAGCATGTAATGCATTTTTTATCTCAACGCTAGAGTCTTTTAAATTTCATACTCCATGGTGGCTTCCACCCCACTTGGGTTTTCCCACAAAACAATATGGAAAAGAAAGTGTGTGTCATGTATACAGACATATGCTTATGACTCAATCGGTTTTTTGTATTCATGGTCGGCTGAACTTGAGCTAGAGTAAGAAAAACTGTGAGAAGAAAAAGAAAGAGAAATGAAGATAGATAGATGTATTTGTGAGAATGAGCAAGTTACAATAGTAGTGGAAGAATCACGACCCATGAACACTAAGAAAAACAAACGATGAAAGAGAAAACACAAGAACTCAAACTATGAATGAACAAGCAATGAAATCCATAACATAATACATGAGTCGTACCATACAAACCACACGATACAATAAGAATTGAGGCGTGGAGTATAGGTCTTGGGATGAGACCCAAAACAAATGAGCTAGCCCTAATGGGCTAACCAATTACCCATAAATGCACGGAATACAAAGCCTAATAAAAAGTCTTAACACCCCTGAAATATGCACTGCAACACCCCTGAAATATGCACTGCTAAAACCCTCTCTAAAGTTATGGATGGTCAATGCAATGAAGCATACAATGATGGGGAGCAAGTCCCCCAAGAACAATCACCATGTCCCACAGTATAGCGATGATCTACCAAAAACCTATATTACCATAGTACATACGACAATGACAAGTGATGCTTAAAGATCACGCTTGAAGTACCCAAATGCCCACATGAATATTTTTCAATCTCAGCTTCACCCTCCATAGCCTACTCGCCATACGCATGAGTTCCATACCTGGCAATTATTATATATGTTATACTTTTCCCTTATCTTGAGTAGACTGTTAATGTAGAACTTAGAAGAAAAGGAAACAAAAGAAGAGGCCTTTAGCTTCCTATCTTGTGTGCATTCTCTGTTTGTGTTATATGTCTCTAGCAAGAGCTCAAGCTCTCTTTGTCAGTAATGATATGTAATGCGGATTAGCATGTTGCTCCTTGCATGTGCCGAGATGCATACTCATCAAAAGGATTTGATAGAAGAGCAAATTCAGATTTCGTGTGCACAAGTGACATCTCACTCTCTTAGAATAGTGAAGTCACATTGGTCCAAGGAAAAACAATCTACAAATTACTACTTATCCATTTTTATTGTTGTTTCTCTTCTTGATCCCATCTTGACTTGTGGATACCTGTCAATTAACAGAACAATCCCCTGTATTAAAAATTTCCTGCATCCAGCACCTGAGACATTCAGGTTGATTAAGACTTCACCAGTAGCAGAAAAAGAAGAGGCTCTCGTAACTATGTTTGGACTAATCCACAGCGCAAACTAAGGATTCTCTGCCATTTTCTTTGTTAAGAAGCAGTCTCAGCTACTTGTGCCGACTAAGCAATCTAACAAAGTAAGATGAGTAAGGTAATGGCATGGCTGCTGCATCTAGCACTTAACAGAACAATCCCCTATATCAATAATTTCCAATGTCCGGCACTGGAACGTCGGCAAAAAAGAACAGGCTAGTGTAAGCTCGGACTTATCCAAAGCACAAACTAAAGATTCTCTTTCATTTTCTTTCTTTGGAAGCAGTCTCGGCTAGCCTGCAAACAGAACAATCCCCTACATCAATAATTTCCAATGTCCGGCACTGGAACGTCGGCAAAAAAGAACAGGCTAGTATAAGCTCGGACTTATCCAAAGCACAAACTAAAGATTCTCTTTCATTTTCTTTCTTTGGAAGCAGTCTCGGCTATCCGTTGCATGCTTACTTAGAAGCAGAGTAAGCAATCTAATTAAGAAAAATGAGTAATATAACGGCATGGATTCCCTTGTATCAATAATTCCCTGTGTCCGGCATTGGAAACATCCAGGTTGATTAGGAGTTCGAGGTAAGCGGAAAATGAAGAGGCTCTTGTGACTATGCTTGGACTAATCCATGGCGCAAACCAAGGATTCTCTTCCATTTTCTTTGCTAAGGATCGGTCACGGCTTGTAGCTTGTTAGAAGCAATTTAAGCAATCTAATCAAGCAAAACGAGTAACATACCGCCATAGCTGCTGCTATCAGAGAGATTATGCTGCCGTATGCATAGATGATGATTGTAACTATGCTCAGACTGATCCATGGCGCAAACTAAGGATTCTAATTCATTTTCTTTATTAAGAATCAGTCTCGCCTGATGCCTTGTAAGAAGCAGATTAAGCAATCTAATCAAGCAAAATGAGTAACATACCGGCATGGCTGCGGCTGCCAGAGAGATTATCGTGCCACATGCATAGATGATGGTCAAAGGGAGAGGGATGGCCTGGTTCTTGCGATGCTATGGGGAGTCCGCAAGCAGAAAATGCGTAGAAGAAAGGTGCCGGAGAAGAAGACGACAGCTTGGAAAAGCGCCTGCCTGTACGTTGCTGGAGCCTCGGGGTTTAATGCGCTCTCTCTCTTTCTATATCGGTGTATAGAATCTGCATAACAACATATATATGTGTGTATACATATATAAATACACACACATGTATAGATTCTATATATGTAGATATTTTTTTTCCCGATAAAATTCTTGAGGTTCAAACTTCACATCTCTCACACTTCACTAGGTGCCTTAGCAAGTGTCATGTGCATGCAATTTGTACCTTAAGGGTAAGCCCTAAGACACAACTTGCTTACACATTGAGCCTTAATGTACAATTGCTCCCACATGGCACATAGCTTAAGGTACACTTGCATGCACATGCTACATGTATGGTCCAAAAGAATATCTTTTTTTTTTTTCGGGGAGCGGGGGGGGGGGGGGGGGGGGGGGGCGGGAGAGGCGGAAGTCGCAATAGCTAAACACCAAACCTTTAACCTTGACAATCTTAATTTGCAAGTGTTTCTTCCTAGACCTTGCAAAATCCTTTGTCATCTCATACCCAAACTCACACTAAAGTCTAAAGAGAGAAAACTCTTTTCTCTCAAAATAGAAGGTTTTTAACTAAAGTTAAACAATTCACTTGACTTTGAAGCCTAGACTTTCATGAACATAAGCTACATCAAGCCTCATCATCACATATCCAAACTCACATTGAAGTCTAAAGAAAGAAAACTCTTCTCTCTCAAAATCAAAGGTTTTTTAACTAAAGTCTAAAGGGAGAAAACTCTTTTCTCTCAAAATCGAAGGTTTTGAACTAAAGTTAAACCATTCACTTGACTTTGAAGCCTAGACTTTCATAAACATAAGCTACATCAAGCCTCATCATCACATATGTTTTGGTTGCTCAAACCTAGTGCCATTGCATAGGACATACCCCAAACTAGGTGTGGATGGAGTGGAAGCCCAATAGGCTATCAAATTTTGACACTTGCGCAACTATTTTACTTCGCACATTAAAAGGCCAAATAGAGAACAACTACTTTCTACATTTAGAAGCAACTTTTTTGCTTGTTGCATTAGAAGAATTTAATTTTCCTTCAACTACCAAATATGTGTGTGAGATGCTACCAACCTTGAAGCTCCTTGCCCAATTAGTAAAAGTATTCGTGTGTATTCAATGCTCATGTAGCATTACTTAGTTGTTTATGTAGCAAAAATGCCTCATTTTTTTACTTCAATACAAAGTTAATCTCTTTTGAAATATGTTTAGGATCCTCTTGTAAAATTTCCTTAGTAATTTTCAACCCTCACCTTCCTTCAATTAAATGCTCTTACTACATATATTTGGTTAGTTCTATCTCTTCATCTCCTTCTCTATTCAATATATTTTGCATAATGGCTCTCACTTTTGTGTTTTATAATTACTTTTCATAGAGGCCCTAACCATCCTTGACAATTGTAAATGTGTCCATGGTTTGCAAGTTTACATGGTTAAAGTGTTGACTCTATAAAGATTCAATCACTTATTGCTCCTTTAAGCTTTCGATCAATCAATCAATCGCACACATAATGTCAATAGTGCCATGGCATTTGCTTAGAGGCACATGCAACTGCACAGGTTGCTTATTCCTTTGTATTTATGCATTCCATATACTAGACACAAATTTACTTAAAGGCACATGCAACTACATAGGTTGGTTATCCCTTTATGCATTCCATATATTAGACACAAATATATATTATATTGCTTGTCCTCTCTTTAGGGTTGCAAATCACTTCTATGTGCAAAAAGCCATGTGCATTTTTCATAAATCCCACAAAGTCCTAATCGTACCCTATTTATCCTTACATAGAAAATTATAATTTATAGTACAATATTTAATTAAATGTCACGTCATGCAAAGGTTGTATGTTCTAAAATTTGCACTCTCACTTGCTGTAAAGTTGTAGCTATGTTGGATAATTACTCAACAATATAATATTTGCTTAGTACAAAACAAGCGTACCATATGTGACAAATCTACTTTATTATTACAAAA